>NW_027150661.1:600000-1167821 GCF_020800215.1 Phytophthora ramorum | reverse complement strand
AGTAAGGTAAGAGAGGGTAGTTGAGGAGAAGTCGGCCTGGAAGATGCTTGTGTATTGGAGGAAAGATGAAAGTTGAGAAGTGAGGACTGGAAGACCTCGGCGGGGATATAACCCCTTATCTGTCTACCTTGACGATCTACATTGCACGGGATACAAATCCCTAGTACTACTTGAGTACTATGATAAGCGTAGACACGTAGGGGATGCATACTTTAACATCGCCTCACCCCGCGCTGGGAGCGCGGGACAGAACCCTAAGCCGAGCGATGTGATCATGCTTGTCCTGGGTTTAAGCCCGCATGCTACGCACACGGATCTTAAACCGCAGGCGTTGTTTCAGCTTGCTGAACAAGTTGGAGTTCACGCCCTCCTGATATTGTTGATAGAAAAAAAAACTAGGCCATGATACACAACTAAGTGAATTCCAGTTTGTAATAATAGTCACTTTCATATTTTTTAATTGCCTAAGCCTCCTGTGGTAAAATGCGATCACCACCGCCCTCACCTTCTGCTTCGCACATACATAAACTTACAATTTCTCGGCTGCTTTGATTCCCCCTCTCACATCGCAATTTCTCTCCTCCTCACAGTGTTCGTTCCCCGAAGGCCAATTTCAAGGACCCCCATGCGTCTACACGTCTGCGTACCTGAGTGCTGCGGGTTTTCTCGCAAGTGCTGATGCTACTCCACCGGTCGCACACACCTCCACCCTTGGTCGTCCGGCCATTGCTGACCAGACAACGAACCCGCGAAGAGGCTCTTAAAACTGACCTGACGGTGGAGAAGGGTGAAGGCTCGGACGAAGAAGATAGACTGTACATACCGGGCTCGAGACGGCCACGAACTATCTCAAGTCGATGATCGGGCCGACCGTTGCCAGCCCCAACAACTCAATCCTGGCTCGTGGGTGGAGAATCTTCGGACGACGTCTTCAAGTTTCTCAAGCTGGATCAGGCCGGAGCAACCTTCTTACGAACCCCAACTTGGACGGTTGGACCACGTACTTGAAATTGTACAATTTGAATCACCCCGGCAAGGAAACGTCAATGATCAAGACATTCACGGCAGCATATGGTGATGATGCGTTGGCGAAGATACTTCAGTCCGCCAAGTCCGTTCCGAGTACAAAGACGATGGCTGAGGAGTTGCAGGTGGCGCAGTTTTACTCAATGGCTAGCGAAAGGATTCGAGCCAAAAGATGTCTACAGCAGCATCTTCAAGCTGCAACCGAACCTTGGCGCGAAGATCCTGGGGCTATCATTTTGCACCAGTACAATCAGTTTTACAAGGCGCACTTGTGACAAGTCACGGACGGAATACCCTGTATGCTGCTTGATATTCGAAACAAGTAAAACTTACGAATAGACGTGCCTTCGGCCCGAAACGCTCTGAAATTCGGGCGAAGCCGACAACTTGCTGCTTCAGTACGGTATCCTCTATTTGTTACCTTGGGCTTTGCTTCGTAGAATTTCGATCACACATTGACCAGGAATGAAAGTGAGTAAGGTAGCGAGGTCTCTGTCATGTCCAAAACTCACGCTGCTGGAGTCCTGCAGCGCATTCGAAAAACGATCGGCCGTCCACCGCACTCAAACTATTACTGAAATATACACACTGCACTGCCAGCACTCAAATTGCTATATCAGCACTTGTGCTATGTTGGCACCACCCATTCTACCCGCTTAAACCATCGCAACGAATATGATAACACTCGGCCACACTTTGAACCATTCAAATTCGATGATTTCACTTGATTTTGACCAATTGGAATGGCATAAAAACCTAGAGCACGAGTCGCAAGCTCAACAGAAAACTGTAGCCATCTATGGAGAACATACGTAATGTAAGTGCACTGGTAACACACCCGGCTGTCCATTGCCCATCCGGCAGAGTTCAATTCTGCTGAAACCACGTCGCAAAAATTGCATCGGGCAAATCCGTTCTCATTCGGCTGGGGTCTGTCCGTACTTGTACCAATGTTGCCTTGACTTTCATTAGAGAGAAGCCTATCATTCGGAAGAACGATGGACTCGGCAGACGTGACCCCATTTCGACGAGCTAGAAGTCTTCAACCGCTTTCGGATCAGCGACTTCGCCAGGCTGATCGTCTCAGACCTGGCAGCATGCGTGAGAAACTAGGAGCGAGGTGGCACAAGTCGCGGCTCAGACGATCGGCATCGAAGACCCGAGCCACCGATGGCTCGGCCAAAGTGAGACTTCGCGACGGCGACGTTGAAGCCTTCCGACACTTGGCTCACAGTGTCGTATCGAGGACGCTAGCTCTCGAGTGCGAGTTCCGTCGACAAGGATGCCCTGAGCCTGGCATGCATGAATGGAAACTGCTGAAGCGACACATCGTACCCGTGTGTACAGTGCAAAATGCAGCAGGAGTTCCAGCCGTCACTGAGCCAGGACAACGGACTTGCGAGGCGCCGACCGCCTTCTGCGTTGGGACAATCGACGGCTCGCTGGAAGATGTGCTCTACGGTCTGCACGCCAAGACCCGCAGAGAAATGCACGTGACCAATGCCTTCCTGAACAAAGGCCACGTCGAGTGTGCAGTGCTGTCGGTGACGAGCGCGGGTCAGATCGTGACCCCTTCAAACAGCTAGCCTCAAGTGGTCCTCTCTCAAACGTTTGGGATACGAGAAGCGGGAAACTACCGCGACATGTGCTCCATCGAGTCCATGGGCACTGGAGTCGACGCCGAGGCGAACGCTTTGCTACCGGTTGATCAAGAGCGTGGATCTGGCTGAATACCCAATTATCCACAAGCAACGACGGTGCGTGCCAAGGTGACCATGTGCTGCATCTTTCGACAAGACGCGGACTCGCGCAATGTGCGCGTTTACTCCAAGGGATGCTCGACATGGTGAAGACACTCACTCCTTCTTGTCCAAGCAGATGCAACCGCCACCATGATGTTGTCCATTGCCAATGCGACGGAGATTGCTGAGGCGAAGCGTCTCACCCTGCTGGCACTACAACGCGCCGAGTACAGTGCGTGCTTACTCATCGCACCTGCGAGGAATCCTCTCGGACACGGAATCGACGGTCACGTCTCCACTGGCGCCGTCACATCACTTTGACCCGCGGCAGTCCTTCCTCCAGACCATGCCAGGTGACCCTGCTCCGTGTGCGGGAAGAAGCCGACCATGTCCAAGTTCGTCCGTGCGTCACATCGGGCCTGTGGTGTCTGCAAACAGCGCGTATGCCACAAGTGCCACGTCAAGCGCAGATTGCTCGCTCGATCGGACGCTGTAGTGGCCTTGCTGCAAGATCTGCATCGTCGCGTCCAAGCGGCTGCGTGTGGACCCTCGTGACCCGTGCCCAATGCTTTCGGCATAACAACACACAAACACACCTTAATATCGTTAGCTTTCCTCTCACCATAGTATCTCTAGGTTCTTCATACACCACTTGCACCAAAAGCTCTCGTCTCTGATTGATATCTCCTTACTTTGTCTCTCACTGCAGGAACATGGAGAGGTAGGCGTGCATGAACCACAGGTAGGCGCCTACCAAACACCACTCGCTGTAGAATGGGCGGCAAAATCACCACAAGCACGACGCCCCACGACCACATGAACAGGTACGGCAGCGTCAACCAGTGCCACACGGGCCACATGCGATCGCCAAGCTGATCACCAACACAGCAACATTAGCGTTTGTACGTGCTAAACCCCTCCACTAAATTGGTACTCCAGTTACCAGAAGCCAGATGCCACCATAGACGCCAGCATTCCGTGCGTTGCCGTCTTAGCGCTCTCGTAGTGGACGTTCTCCCCTAATCATGCTGCGGTACACCTCAATGTAGGTGCCGAACACGCCCAGCAAGTCCCAACAGATGCCCAGTGCACAAAACTGCGGTGAGCGTGGGACGCGTGCAGTAATTGCGGCACAAAGTCCGCCTCGTACAGCCCCAGACTGGCGACGGACAGGAACGTAGCGACCAGATCCTGTCCAGCACGAAGCGCACCCAACTCTCTGCTACCTGCGCGCGCCGACCCGACGCGCGTGAGGCACCATCGGTCCGTCTCTATATTCTCCGTCTGCTCATCACTCTCCGCCTGGTGCGCTGCGCGTGCGGACGCCGCTCCTTGACCTCCTGCATGTGCATCATGTTGTTATTACAGGAGTAGTAGTTAGAAAAGTACCTGACTTATCCAAACATAACATGTATAGTTAATAGGTGCCGTTGCTCTGAGAATCATTCTCAGACTGCAGGCGACGCTGATGGGGGGCAAGAAGAAGCTGGAGGTGGCGGCAGTGGAGACGTCCGTGTCGGCGGCGTCTCGCGCAGATGCCGGGAGTTCGCGGCCAACAAGCGCGGCGTGTTCTTCCTCACGTTCTTCAGCTACGTTCTGTTCCACGCGAGCCGCAAGAGCTTCTCGGCCATTAAAGGCGAGATGGGCGACGAGCAGTGGATCCACTCCAGATCTACGGCAGGGACCACAGGCTGAGATGTACGGACTTCTGGACACGCTCTTCATGGCCTTCTACGCCGTGGGCTCTACATCAGGTATAGCTGCTGTTAGGCATTCTTAACGATGTTATTAACTGATATGTGACGCGTGCAACGTTGAAGTGGCATGCTAGGGGACAACACGACTTACGACGCATGATCGCCGGCGGCATGTGGGCCACCGCAGCTATTGTGCTGCTTTTCGGGCTGGGAGCGATGGCAGATATCCACGCTCTGAGCTTCTACGCTGTTTTGTGGGGGCTCAATGGACTCCCAGTCCAGTGGCTGGCCTGCTAACGTCGCAGTAATGGGCAAGTGGTTCGACCAGCGAGAACGTGGTGCTGTGCTCGGCGTCTGGAGCGGCAATGCCTGTCTAGGAAACTCGTGGGCACGGCGCTGGTGGCAATGATGTTCGCGCTGTTTGACAGGACGGTGGCGTGGAAACTCGCGCTCGTCGTGTCGGCGGTGCTTGTGGCGTTCCATGGACTGCTGATCCATTTCTTTCTGTACCCGGACCCGAAGGATATCCAGTATCGCCACGAGAGTCTGGAAGAAGCCAAGCCAGAAGTCGCCAAGCAGAAAGACGACCCTGAGAGGGTGAGGCCGCAGGTGATGATGCGAAACCAAGGGCATTGGCTTCTTTGAGGCTTGGTGCATTCCCGGAGTGAGTGTTGGAGGTTATATCACATTATTTTTGCGTACTGTGTCTGACAGCGGATTTTGTTCTGGTAGGTCCTCCCGTACGCCATGTCGTATGCATGCCTCAAATCTGTCAACTACGCGCTGTTCTTCTGGATCCCTTTTACCTGACGGTGTCGCTCCACATGGAGACAGCCAAGCTGACTCTTTCTCGGTTAGTACTACATTCACTTGCTTGTGTTGTTGCCAAACGCAGCCTAACGCTGTGCTACTCTCGCCAACTCTTAGATGCTGTATGACGCTGGGCAAATTGTTGGTGGTTTCGTCGGCGGATTGTGTCCGACAGGATGGGGGTACGGTCCCCGGTTGTCGTAACTATGCTACTCTTCTCCTGGTACGAACACTACTGTGGATGAGGAATTTGCTTCTTTTTTCGCTGGCTAATTAGTGATGTTTGCAATGCTATAGCATCACACTATACTTCGGATGGGCTTCGTACGATATGACAGCGCTGCTATTGCTGGCTTCCGGCTTCATGCTAGGCGGTCCAGCCAACCTCATCACACCGCTATCTCCGCAGATCTAGGCACCCACGAGAGCATTCGAGGCGACGCAGAGGCACTGTCAACGGTCACAGGTATCATTGACGGAACAGGAAGTGTTGGTGCCGCACTGGTACAGTACCTCGTGGGATACTTGGCCAACTGCCAGTACGAACCGAAAGGCTGTACCCCAAAAGCCCCCGTTTTGTGCAGGTATGCTCGTGGGGACCATATTCGTTTTGCTGGAGTGGGCACCGTCCTGTCATGCTGTGCCTCGGGCAGCTCCTGTACCACGAACTGCTGCTCATTCGTAGCCGTCGCCGCTATTGTGTTCGAGAGAACTAAGGCCTCCAATCGTTCAGACGATACGGTACCCAAACCGCTCAACGTTTTGCTTCCTACCACGGTAAGACCTAGATCTACGTCATAGGAAGTCGTTAGCATAGCTAATACATCAATATACCTCACTGAAAACGAAAAACGAAAAACGAAAACAAAGACCTGGATCTACCGTCTGCAAAGGGATGCTACATGTAGTTTTTGGCGCTTTTGCATGTAAGTGTAGTGCGGTTGGGTAGTAGCAATTGTTTACCGTTGTTTATGTGGTTCTTCACCAGCAAACTGCATTCAACGCTAATTGTGTTTCTGCCCAGCGTAAGACTGAACTACGTAGGCAGTCTTTCCTGGGAGTATGCATTGCGGTATTGCCGCCACATATCGCTGTCTGGCTTACCGCCCCCCATTTTTTCACGTTCAGAAGTTTGTAGACGTCATCCGGGTCTTTTCGAGCAGCAACCATTGGGAGAGCTGTCCTTTTCGGAATTGGTCGGCCATGCTCTTCCGTTTCGGTCCCGCTTCGCATTCTCGATCCAGGCGGAAACTTGACATCGTCCTTGACGTATTTTGAGACGATTTCGATCCCCGAGTCGTCCTCGATGTGATTCTTGTTGTTGAAATCTTTTCTTTTTGACCCACTGCTCGACTTCGGGGCCTTGAAAATATTAACATTTTCATCAACCAGGTTAAGCTTCAGGCCTGTGAAGGCATCGTCCAGATACGTTTGTTGCTTCGCAAACATTTCCTCGGACAACTTGCTCCGGTGTGAGCTTCGTCGCCACAGTCCCCGCCTGCTTCGTTAGCTTCGACGCGGCGCCCGTTTTGAAAACGTTTTGAAGCTTTGTCACCCAGTTAGAGCTTATGGATACTCCTCTCTCTTCCTCATCTTCTGTCTTTGCCTTTTCAGCTCTCAGGAACCTCTTTGCTGCAGCATCGTCTTGGCCATTAGTAAGAGCCCGAGCTACCGGGAAGTCGGGGTAATAGCCAAATTTAAGTCCGTCGTAGCCGCTGAGAAGCATCTACACTTGTGAGGAGGGTGGCAGCAGCCATTAGCACAACACAATAGAGTCGCATAGCATCCGTGATGTATCGTCTTGGGGTTTGTGTTCCGAGCGCGAATTGAAGTGAGACCCTGGTCCACAACGTTTACGAACACATTCGCACATGATGTGCAAATCACCATCAAAACTCAAATCCAGTTTGCATTCTCTCCGTATTACATTTAATGCAATACCGTAGTCAATTCCTGGTACACTGTATTAATACATGTAAGATGTTTAGAACTCCGTTCTGGCAGACCGAAGGCAGTCTACACTAGGGCGGATATTTATCGCTAGGGTACCACAACGAAGAAATATTTATCTGTACAACGAATTCAGGTTGTCTTGCTATGAAGTGTAGAAGGGCCTTCGACTACATAACTCGGGCTTTCAGAGCGCTATCTAGGGCTTTAAGCCGGCCGGTCTGCTGGTTATTACTGGCAGGTCACTAAAACAGACTTTAAAGCCGATTTTAAATTAAAAAAAATTCCGAAACGGATGCAAACATGTAATTGTACAAGCGGTTGTCCTGCCCAATGTTACGCGAGTATTGATGATCACCATAGAAACCATGGATTTCTATTCCATACGGACCGTACTGGTACTGGAATGGAAATCCTTAGGCATTTCTTAGCAAATGTATAGCGTCGTTCATTGTAGCGATCTACGTCTCTAGTTCAGGAAGCTTTTCTTTTGGATGGGCGAAGCGTAATCCTGGCCTGTTCATGTATTAATACATCTCTACATTTTCATGGTTCATACCACATGGTAATGCAGTATAATATTCCGTATTCGCCACCAATTACATCTAATGAACTAAAAAACTTAATCGCCGCGGCACTGTGATTATGTAGTATTTGGGTATGCGCAAACTTGATCAATTTCAGGTTCTAATAAAGGTTATCACGGCGAAACCGGGGCACAACTGTAAGGCGAGGGTCGTGCGTATTATTACATTTCTGGCAAGTCTGTCTCATCAAACTTTGCGATCGAAAAGCTAGAAGCACGACATGTAGGCTACATTGTAGGCGGCATCGCAACTCGGAAACAGCTTCACGGGTGCAGCAAACTATTGTAAATGATGTCCGCCTCAAGTTGTGAGGTGGGCGAGAGGAATGGATCCAATGACACTGCTGGAGGCACCGTATTATGGTTTGAGGTGCAGTCCAAGAACACAAAACTTGATTTTGGTAATGCGAGCATGCGCAAGGATTGGAGAACACATACCCGGTACATGTACCGGCATACATGTAAGATATTGCATGGCATTGTACCGTACATGTACCATGCGGGGGCGACGGGGACAGCCTTACATGATGATGGCGAATTGTGCAGTTGCCACATGCACAGACAAACCCCTTGGTAATGTTGTAAACCCACCGTATTCCTATCGCAGGATGTACCAAATACATGGCGCCGTATAATGTGGACATCAGCTGAAGTGCCGACATCGCACGGGGGGGGCAGTCAACAGCCGCCTACTAACAGGGCCAATGGGGGGCACACCAGCGAAAGCAAGCCTCAAAGCAGTCTGACTACTGGCAAAAACGCAAAAGACAAGATCATACAACCTACGAATACCAACAGGAATAGCACAAGATCTGCTGCATTCATCACCAATTCATGGCCCACGATCAACACAATACTATATGGATACCCCAAGACAGACGAACGACATCAAGTCGCGCCTTACATATATTAAGGCTCCTATAGGGAAATAACATCGGATCCGCATACAAGACGAGCTGTCGAAAACTAGCAGCGACAAACCACCACAGAAAGGTTTATCAATAAGCCAAAGCCTCCAGCGATACCAGGACTCTATAGTTTCTTAGCTAAACACAAATAGAGGACCCCCCCCCGCGCTATAGGAAAATAGCATAAACATCAAATAAAAGGCCACGTATCATCACACCGGGCTCCTTGACTATGGCACTGCAAAAACGAAGACACTGAGGAGTAGGAGCCCAATAACCACAGCCTACTAAAAAATGACGTAAGCTTAGCGCTTGCATGGAAACGATCCGATATCGGAAGGTGAGCTTCTCAATTCTCACGACGAGAACGTCTGTGGAGGAGTTCACACCGACGAGGATTTCAAGTAACCCGGAACTAGTTGCAGGTGGTGGGGATGCTGGTTCAAATGCAGTAGAAGTGAATCATGCTGGGCGACATACTGAAAAGAAACTTGAGCGTGACGCTACGGAAAGGAATGTTTAATGTAGCCGGGCTACAGACTAGATCAGTGAGCGAACTACGAGAGGTGCAACGTGCATTCCGTGAGAAACTGGGTAGAAAGCAAGGCCGTCGCAGCACAATTATTGACAGACTTCTTCGGACCTCCTAAAGTGTGACTTTATAGGTAAGTACCTCTCAATAATCCAGGCGATGACCTCTTGCTTGCAGCCGATGTCGATGGCTTGTCGACGCTGCGCCATCTTCGGAAATGAGGACACGACTGCACTCAGTGCATGCTGACCAGCGAAGCTAATGAATGGTAAAGCCCTCCACTGTCTCTACCATTCATTAGCTTCGCCGGGTCAGCATAAGCAAGAGGGCACTGTTCCGGTGAGGGCTTCTAATCGGGTGAGTACGTTATCTCAGCAACGAGAGATTCTCCACTCAAGTTTGAAGAACCGCAAGGTTAAACAATGACCTGCATCCGAAACCAGACAGCAAGAATAATTATCACGCACGAAACTTAGTTTTTGGACTCGATGTGGGTTGGAGTTGCAAAGTGTTGCAAAGTTTCATTCAACTCACCTCGTGTGTATTGAATTCCGCCTGAGCTCCATGATCCTTAGTTTTAGTATTCCTCTTCGTGCGTTTTTGCTGAATAGCAGCTCAGGGTGATCTATCGAACGAGGCACAAGATAACGTTGTTGTGGAATACTGCAGTACTTATTAAGCTTCGAGGCACTCGTAAGCACTACTACGATCTCCGTGGACGACGTTGAATGTAGATGCGGTTGTACTCGACAAGGTATTCTTTCCAAAACTTTCTGTTTACATCGTCCAATGTCGTTCCTTTCACATTCAACAGAGCAAAGACGTCGCGCGGGTGCTTCTGCTCTCGCATCCATTGCCTGAGTTGGTCCACTCGCAAGTCGTTGCCAATTCTTGCTGTGCTCGGTTTCTTCCTTGCTGCTTCTATCATGGCGGACAACCGTTTGTCGTCTGTGAAGTACTTCGAGACGATCGAGAGACCAGACGAGTCCTCGAGGCCGTTCTTCTTGTTGTAAGTTTGCATGTACTTGACCCACGTCTTGAATTGCGGTTCGTTCAACAGATTGTCGCCTGCCTTGTCAAGTCTAAGCTTCGTGAACACATCGTCTAAGGACTTTTGATTCTTCAGCCATGATTGGATTTTGAAGTTGTTCTTGGCCCCTGATACCACTTGTGTGAGCTTCGTCAAACCAGGAAGGGCCCTCTCTTCGTCTCCGTCGTGAGTTGTTCTCAAGAGCCTTTTAGTCGGTGCGTTGTTTTGTTCAGCCGCCATCCCGCGAAAGTCGGACGAGGTCGAGGCTGAACCAGTATTAACACTGGCAAACAGAATAACAGCAGCCAATAGCAAGCCGTAATGAAGACGCATACTTGTTCCTGCACTTGCTCTTAAAGCTTGTGCGGGGTCTTGAGCAAAACGAAGAGTCAAAGCCAACCCGCATCTCGACCTACTGTAGCTCGCACAAGCGCATACAATGTAACAACGAGCTCATCAAGTCGCGCATCCCGCAGTCTGGGGCCACACGTTTTGCTCTTTACCACATGTAGCGTATCCCGAGACGCGAAATCACTTGCAGCGACTTCGCGGATTACGCTCACCACCTCCCTGGGCTTTGTTGTCTGTGGCCATAATCATTGTACGTTCCAGCCGAGATCGGAGTAAAGTGTACCATACCCAATGCGGAGCTTCCACCATTGCCATTCACACGAATCGTTTCGTTAGCCCTTAATCTTCAGGCAGGAGCACATTTCAACCACCCCGTTGTGTTACTTTCCAAGTGGGCAACTCAGAGGTATACAAATGCGTCTACACAGCGACAAACTCCAGCTCGAATTGTTGGAAAAGACTACGTTTAGTCAAAGCGGAACAATCTGAAGTACCTCGCAGCTTTGTCAGGGCCAATGCCTCGCATACTCGCCATCTCTTCTTCCGACGCAGGTTCCGCCTCCAGGATATCCTGTGCAATGACCAGGTTTTTGCAAGTAAGCCAAACTCCATAGCGTCATCTACATCAAAGCTAGCAGCGTACCCGAATAAGTCGACGAGATAGAGCCTCCCGCTTGGGGAGCTTTAACCGCTTGGATACTGCTAGGATTTTCTGGTACTGATATTCGATAGTGCCTTTGGGAATGCCATCTTCTTCCTCAACCTTGCTTTTGTTGGGCTCTTCCTCGGCATCAAGGTCTTCGTTACGCCAGGATTCGGCAGCAGCTTCCAGTGGAACGCCGCAGTTGCAATTCTGAACGCAACGAGCGGTATCGAAGCGGAAACCAAAGTGCGTGTACAGCAGCTCTTTCCGGCATCCAGAGGTCATTTCACAGAACGCGGCTATTTCTTCCAGCTCGCCGCGAGAGCTACCATTGGAACTCGCCCCATACCCCGTCCCGTCAGAATCAAGCCTTTCCGTTGTGAGCCTATCTGCGCGGCTCTTGTCTGCTTCCGAATACAGCAAAATACACACCGCAGGCTTTCCGTCCCGACCACTTCGTCCCTACAGCAACAAAACAACCAGTAAATGGTCAATTTCAAGCGATGGTTGCAAACGTATCGTTGGTAAAACGCACGATCTGCTGAGAGTACGCCGAGAGTGACAGCGGAATCGAGTGGTGTACCACAAAGCGCACGTCTGAGCGATCAATTCCCATCTACGATGCAGAAACATCGTCAGCAACTTTCATCTAGCCTGGCAGTAATTATCCGCAAGCAACGTACTCCAAAAGCGCTCGTGGCACATATGATAGTCAGCTGTCCCATCATCCACTGCTTGCGCACAAACTCGCGGCGCTTGCGGGGCAATCCGCCATGATAAACCCCCGCATGACATCCAACTCGAACAAGCGCCAAGCACGTGTCTTCTGCCTCCTTTTTGGTCATGCAGTACACAATAGTAGTCTCTTTCCCGACTCGCTTCGCAATCGTATCGGCAGCCTGTGAAGATTTCCGCACCACCTCCATCCGCAAGTTCTTGCGATCCGTCACTTGCTGGACCAGCACCAACTGACTCTGCCTTGTACCCACCTTTGCCAGTCGACTCTCTTCTTCCGCAGGAGCTGCTTCCAACAACTCCAACTGGAACAGTTCCGCCAGCCGAGCAATGTCCTCGTCCGATACCGAGGCCGTGGCCAGCGTGATCGGAACTCCACTGAAGAACTGCGTCTTCCAGCGACTCAACTCCAAGTACGATGGCCTGAAAGAGTTCCCCCACTCCAGCACGCAGTGAGCTTCGTCCAAGACGATGCGAGCCAGTCTCGCTTCGTTGACAGCCGCGCGCATCCACGCGCGCATCTCGGCATTCATCTGCAGAAACTCCGGCGTCGTGTACACGAGTCTCTGGCCGCTCAACAATTGGCTCAAAGGCACAGATTTATTCCTCTCTCCACCTGAAACTTGAACAGCTTCCACTCCTTTGCGTCTCAAAGCTGCAACTTGGTCCTAAACAGCATACAAGTACAGTTAGAACTTGAGATATCCTTTAAAAAATGTGTTTTTAGTGGGTTTAGGACCGTACATGCATCAGTGCAATGAGTGGAGACACTACAAGGGTCGTTTTATCTGCTCCAGTTAATAGGGCGGGCGCCTGGAAGGCCAAACTCTTGCCGGCACCCGTGGGCAAGTGCAGAAAGATGGAATAGCCCTGGTTGGCCATAGTGACGGCGGTAGATTGGGCCTCCGTGACCGGCAGGACGTCGCACGCGCCCAATTCAAGAAGTTTCCGGTAGGCCACATCTAGCGCTTGTTGATCAGTGGAAAAAACGCGCGGAAGAGCGGCGCACAGCGGCGTAGGAGCGCGGCGAAGACGCAGCAGAGACCTCATAATGCCGATTGTCAAATGAGCACATGAAAGTGTTTGATTGGATGAAAAAGAAATCGACGCGATGTGATTGGTCACGAAGGTAGCCATTTTCGAGGGACATGGCTACATTTGTGGCCACTAAGCGCAGAGCTTGTGCTCGTCATCGTAGGCGTCGCCGGTGGTTTGCTCTCCGTACTCCTCCTCACCTTCTTGTTCATCGTGCTCGTGCTGGGTTTCATCTCCGCTGGCCTCTTGGTGTTCTTCCGAGTCCTCTCCGTACTGCTCTTCAGACCCGTCGACACCGGATGCCTCGCCATCCTCCTCCTCGTGATGTTCGTGCTCGTCCGATCCCTCTCCGTACTCCTCCTGTTCTTGCTCCTGCTCTTGCTCCTGTTCCTCGGAGCTCGTTTTGTATTCATCCTCGCGCTGTTCTTGAGATCCGGCCTCGTGCTCCGTTTCGGATCCGTCCTCGGACTCGTCTTCGTACTCGTGTTCAGCTTCCTGACCAACAGCGCAGGCGATACGAGGAGTCTCTTTGCCACACACAGCGTGAAGCACAATGCTCCAGGTCGCAGTGTTCTCAGACGGAAGAGGGTAGTGCTCGTCCGTCCACTCAGCCGAGACGGTCGAGTCTTCGCTCAGCTCGAAGGCGCCGAACTTGCCCGATAGGTCTCCCTTCTCGCACACCACGGGTCGGCCGTGTAGTTGGCCGGGTTGCACGCGTAAGTCAGTGATTTGGCCTTGCACTCGGGCTCAGCGATGTACTCCGATGCGGTGCCGCAAGCGCGCAACGGGTCGTAGTGGTTGTCCGTCGCGGCCTTCGAGCACTGCTTGAACGAGTCCGAAGACAGCGTCGAGTTCCACTTGGTGTGGATGTGCCACTTGTAGCTCGTGACGGCTTCCGTGCAGTTGCCGTCAAAAGCGGCGAGTTTGGCTTGGTCGACGGCGGAGAAGTCGAGAGCAGCCGTGATCGTGGCCGTGGAGGAGTCTTCGCCAGCGTACACGACTTGGATCGAGCCATCAACACCAGCCGCATCGGCAGCGTCGAACTTGTAGACGAGCGCTGGACTGTGAGCTGCAGCGCCGGTGAGAGCTGTGGCGAAAGCGTAGGCAGCGAACGAGCGGACCATCGTGGCAGCGGTGGAGTAGAGGCTCTTGGGGGATCGGAAGTTAATCCGTGAATGACGTTGGAGCAACCAGGCAGACCGCTCGATGGACATCGTTAGCAAGAGGCCGGAAGACGCGTGCCATGGGTATGGGATACACCGGACAAAAAGTTTAACGCATGCCGCACCCAAGTTTTTAATCGCGTTTTCAGCATTGATCACGTGAAAGGCAAGTTATCTGGCCCTCTACGCTCCCGAACTATGAAGTGCGTCGTTAGTGCCTCGTAAAGCTGAACAACTCTGCGCTTAAAGTTGTTGAACCCACCGGCATTGTGACGCTCGAACGCCCTGTTTTCGGGATTATCAAGAACGCCACGACCGTGCAAGGGCAGACTGAGAAGCTGGCAGTGAATTTGCCACCACACACAGGAACGAGATGTCCAGTTGCTTGATGAAATGTCGATAGATAGTTGCCAACCGATCGCTACGAAGTACCGGAAGTCGGATCATATATTAGCATCTGAAGAAGTGAAAAGGTACGCGGAAGGGGCTCACTTCTGGCGTACTACAAGTATTGACGACTAGGCCTTGACGCGGCAGTCAGCACCATCATCCGTGGACTGGGCCGGGGAGTTTTCCACAGGAGTCGATTGGTCCACTTGGTCCACTTGGTCCACTTGGTCCACTGCACCTTCACTCGCCGTTCCAACGGCACACGCAATGCGAGGAGACTCTTTGCCGCACACAGCGTGAAGCACGATGCTCCACGTGTCCGTACTCTCAGACGGGAGCGGGTAGTGCTCGTCCGTCCACTCCTCCGAGACGGTGTAACCTTCGCCGAGCTTGAAGGCGCCGAACTTGCCAGACAGGTCCCCCTTCTCACACACCAACGGGTCAGCCGTGTAGTTGGCAGGGCTACAGGAGTAGCTCTTGGACTTGGCCTTGCACTCGGGGTCGGCAACGTACTCCGACGCCGGACCACAAGCTTTGAGTGGGTCGTAGTGGTTGTCCGTCGCAGCCTTGGAACACTGCTTGAACGAGTCCGAAGACAGCGTCGAGTTCCACTTGGTGTGGATGTGCCACTTCCAACTCGTCACGTCCTCAGTGCAGTTGCCGTCGAACGCAGCAATTTCGGCCTGGTCGACGCCGGAGAAGTCGAGAGCAGCCGTGATCGTGGCAGTAGACGAGTCTTCGCCTGTGTACTTGACTTGGATGGAGCCATCGACACCGCCAGCCGTAGCCGCGTCGAACTTGTAGACGTACGACGGCTGGGCGGCGACCACAGCGAGGGCTGCAGCGAGAGCACAAGTAGAACCGATTGATCCGAGCATTGGGTAGAAGAAGAAGTGCATGAGGGGTCGGAGGCTGATCTGCAAATGGGGACAGCCTGAGAGACGCTATTGCTGGCATGTCTCGGGGTGAACGGTACAATACCGTCGGCGTTTACAGGTATAGTTCACATCCAGGCGGCATCGTTGGGCTTCGTCAAAGCGCGAGTAACGCGTTAAACGAGCGCATAGCCAACGGAAAACTTCAAGGACGACGATTTTAATCACCGTGGATAGCCTCCATGTTTGCAGAGTGTACAGCTCGGTCGGCTCAAAGTTGAGGAATTAATCTATCCTAGTAGATCCGAATCAAAACACACAAGTAAATTACAATGACTACTTACAAGTAAACTGGTCTCATGGCCGTCATGCCAATGACTTCTTGATGTAACAAGGTGGCGGCAAGCTTGGCAATGCTCGAGGAGCTGCGCGTTGCGTGGGCGGCGAAGAAGGCTGCAGGGTCGCAGGTGGTGGCGATCTGGTCGTGGCGCATTAGAAGGTATTACTGCAGCACCGTTGCCCGAGCCCCAGCTCCTGAAACGCGACGTTATGAGCATTCTTGCTAGCTGATTTTTTCCTTTTACCTTTAATCTCCGGGCAGCATCCGATCCAGGCCATTTTTCAAACCATAAGTAGATTACAGTGACCACTTCCAGGTAGATCGAACAAAACCATCAGGGAGAAGACAAGCTTTCCGAATCCATCACGCGGCACTGGTCCTATAATGCTACGGTCAAGTGTGGGCCGGTAGCTTTTTAATGCCTCCAACCCATGCTGCATCGCGCACTTCATTCGACGCCGTCGACGCCAACCTCCTAGCTGCCGAGGTCATATCGGAACTCATATCTTACTTGAATAGGTTAATTCCTCGCTCAAAGTTTGAGCATCGTGAAGGCTTTGATCACCGATCTTCGCTAGCATCTTGGAGGAACAGACGAAGTGCCTTTGCAGCAGATGAATGAAGCGAGTCTGGCCACGCGATATAACGATGACTCCTGCCCACTGACGAATCTCTGCTTCAAGGACCTGGCAACTCGAGCTCGCTTTTTTAGTGATACTTAGGGGCAGTAGATTGAGTCAAAACCAAAACAACGATCGAGGTAGGAAAGCTGTTGGCTTTGCTTTGAATCGCAAACGGGCAATGCATGCTGCGCTTTACCCGTCGTTCTTGGAAAAAAAAGTGGTTGAGATCGCTTCACGTCGCCTTGGTATGCGGGTATCGATCTACCTCTCATGGTCACTTGGTTAGAGTTTCTACGCTTTCTCCTCAACGGCACAAGCGATGCGAGTCGCGTGGGCACCGCACACAGCATGCAGCACGATGCTCCAGCTGGGTCGGTTCTCCGATGCGAGTGGGAAATGCGTATCCACCCACGTTCCCGCCGCCTTGTGCTCGCTGTTCAGCACCAAGTTGCCAAACTTGCCCGACAAGTCTCCTTCCTCGCACACGCGCGGGTCCTTGGCGTAATTCGTCGGGTTGCAGGCATATTTCGCGACTTTGGATCGGCATTGCGGCGAGTCCACGTGCTCCGAGTCGGGACTGCACGCAAAGAGCGGGTCGTAGTGGTTGCCAGCCGCACGCAGCGAGCATTGGCCGAACGAAGCCGATCGCAGTGCTGAGCTCCAACGCACGTGGATGTGGAATTTGTATTCGGTCACAGGCTCAGCGCACAGTCGGTCGAATGCGCGAACCGCGCTTGCGTTCACACGGGAGAAGTCCAACGCGGCTGAGACCGTGGCAATGGACGAGTCGTCTCCAGCGTACTTGAAGTGGATAGCTCCTTCAATTCCAGCGGCTGAATCGGCGTCGAAGTGGTAGACAAATGCTGGTTGAGCGGCAGTAAGAGAGACCAGAGCGGCAATGACGCAGAATACAGCAGTCACAAGAAGATTCAGGGACATCGTTGCAGTACTGTAGTCCAAAGTTGTGAGTGGAGGGAACTTGGGGAATGAGCTGTAGATGGCATACAACTACGAGAGTTACCAGGAGTTGTGTTTGATAGTAGTAGATGAAGACCCACCTTCGGCTCTTTCCAATCGATTGCAACGAAAGCACTTTGAGGAAGCTGCGTCGTATATTGGAGAAAAATCTAATCAAAAGCTGTATTCGTGGTCAACGCTTAGGCCTTCATGGCACACTCAGCACCAGCATCCGTAGACTGCACCGGGGAGTCCTGCACAGGAGTCGACTGGTCCACCTCAGCTTCCGTTCGGAGAGCGCATGAAATACGTGATTCCTGGCCGCACATAGCGTGAAGCACAATGCTCCACGTGTCCGTGCCCTCGGACGCCAACGGGAAGTGCTCGTCCGTCCACTGCTGGGACACCTTGGAGTCCGCACCGAGCTTGAAGGCGCCGAACTTTCCGGACAGGTCCCCCTTCTCACACGCCAACGGGTCGGCCGTGTAGTTGGCAGGACTGCACGAGTAGCTCTTAATCTTGGCCTCACACTCGGGCTCAGCGTTGTACTCGGACACGGGGCCACACGCACGAAGCGGGTCGTAGTGGTTGGCTGTCGCGGCCTTGGCGCACTGCTTGAACGAGTCCGACGTGAGCGTCGAGTTCCACTTGGTGTGGATGTGCCACTTCCAGCTCGTGACGGTGTCCGCGGTGCAGTTGCTGTCGAACGCCATGATCTTGGTCTGGTCGACGCCGGAGAAGTCGAGAGCAGCCGTGATGGTAGCACTGGAAGAGTTGTCACCCGCGTACTTGATCTGGATGGAGCCGTCGACGCCACCAGCGGACGCTCCGTCAAACTTGTAGACGTACGACGGCTGGGCAGAAACCACAGCCAGAGTCGCAGCGATAGCGCACGCAGCACCAAGTGAACGGACCATGGCAATGAGGAATCGGAGGATAATTTGGAAATGACCACCGGACTACGGAGCTTGGAAGCACCGGACTCGGTAGCCGAATCTGAGGGTCCTCCATGCCCGAGGGGTCCTTTGCCAAGCACGCTGCCTCGCACCAATAGCTAAAGAGCGGGCATGTCTCTGGGGGCGTGTGGCACATCCAGAAGGCACTCGCATGCGGTTGTGCCTTTCGCTCCCGCCAATCGCGCCGAATTAAAAAAGTTAAACGAGTCAGCAGACGCCTTTGAGTCAAAGGTTTTGACACGTGACCTCCATGGAAAGCCTTACCAAGCATGGGAGGAATTAATCTATTCAAGTAGATCGAATCCAACTTTCAAACGTAAGTAGATTTTACAGTGGCTACTTACAAGTGTTACACTGCAGTCTGCAGCACCGTTGCCCGAGTACGCAAACCCCAGTTCCTGAGGCGCGTCGTTATGGCTTGGTTATCGAGCTGATTCTTTCCTTTTACCTGGCAGCATCCAGCTACGAGCTTTGGTATGACCTCGGGCGGCAGAAATGAAGCGCGCGATGCAGCATGGATTGGAGGCATTATTTAAGCAAGCTACCGGGTTCGCTCCAACTGCCTCTTGATCCTAGCATTACAGGGCCAGTGTTGCGTGATGAATTCGGATGATTGTCTGCTCCTCTCGTGAGTGCACCACCACAAGCGGAATTTGGCGACAATGGCTTTACTAGATCTACTTGGAAGTAGTCACTGTAATCTACTTACGTTTTGAAAATTGGCTTCGATCTACTTGAATAGATTAATTCCTCCCATGCTTGGCTGGCTCGGGGACAGCGAGAGTGCAGGACCAAGCTTCTTCAACGCTCCAATCTTTTCCAGCATCATGGCCACGGACTACATTAATAAAAGATGACTGGCTACCACGGCCGAGTCCGGATCTGGTGCTTGAGCAAGACCCCGTTGCGCTGCGTCGCGTGGTAGGTATTTTCGGCTTTCATGTTGAGCTCCACCATCTGGGCCATCAAATCGGAGCGACTCGAGTTGCCTGGTGCCGACACAGTTCGTTGAATGGAGTATGCGGACTCTGGGAGTGTTTTCTCCGCGATGGCGGAGCTTGGGCCGCTGTATGACATCGCCAACTCGTGTCCGGACAAATCACTGTGATCCAGAGTTGTCCGTACGAGTTGACTGTGAAGGTTAGCACAATCGAGCTGGTTTGTCGCCTGATGGTTGTGTTTCGGTCGTCGCTGTAGCTCTCGTGGCTCCAACTGGTGGTGCTGGTGATCCCGTCGATGCTGGTGGTCAGTCTTGCGTTGTTTCCCCTCCTCTACGTAGAGTTTGCTTGGGGTTGGAGGCGTCAAGTAGATGCGATCTCTGCCCGAGGTCGAGTCGACCGAAGACGCATTTGACGTTCCCCGCTTCATGGGTCCGGGTCTGGGTCCTCGATGGTCGTTGAGATACCCCAGCATCTGTGAGCTCAGTGCACTGTTCGCAGTGGTCTGACTGGTATCTTGCGGGTGTTGAGACTCTCGGAAATCCTCTTCCGCCGCCTCGGAGAGCATGGACACGGAGCCTTGTCCATACGAGTAAAACTCGCTGGATGTCAGCGAGGACTCTGACCGCGTGTCAACCGACGAATCTCTACTACTGGAGCGGCGTCTGTCAACGCTGCGGGTCTTGCCAGGTGCGTGGCTCTTGGTCATTTGCTGCGCTACGGACAAGTACCTTGGTGGAGAAGCGTAGCCAGCGCTTGCAGCCAGCGCGCACGTCTTGCACGTCTGCGCTCGCTGGAATCTCCCCAACAAACCATCACGAACGAACAGTTTCTTGTAGTTGCGGCACTTGGAGCACACAAGCTGACCGCACACGTCGCACTCGGCGAACATGGCTCCAGTGAAGAACCGCTTTGTCCGGCGGCACAAGCAGCACTCCGTGTTGTGATGGCTCGACATCTGCAGCAGACCTATGCTCTCGGGACGGCGACAAGCCATCAACGTGAGGCGGCGAATCTCCGCGCACTGTTGAAGTTTTGAAATGCTGAAGAGGTCGCCGCCGCCAGCCCCATTGGAGCCTCCTACCCCCACGCCGCCCACATTGAGCACCCCAGCGAGCTGCAAATTCCCCAGCATGAAGACCTCCATGATCCGCTCGCTCTTCTGGCGGAAAATGTACCTCACGGACTGCAGCACGCGCGACGAGTTGCGGTCGTACAGATCTGGGAAGCCGGACACGTCAACCGAGTGCTGGATGTGGAAGCCAAGACGCTCGCCGCTGCTCGACTGCGTGTAGCCGGTGGACTCGAGGTAGACCATGTCCCTGTGACGCAGCAGCTTGGCACTCGATGCAGCACTGCGCTTGACCACGAACTTGTAGCCCAGAAGCGGCCGCCACTGTCGTCCGTCTCCAGAGCGTGCAGCACCCCACAGTCCGCCACGTCGTCGTACATGAAGCCGGCGAACAAGGCCAACCCTTCCTGCGTGTGCGCCCCACCCAGAGCGTACATGACGTTGTCCACTGTCCCTGGTGCTCGTCCGGCCACCAACACGGCGCTGGGTGGCAACGCGGCAAACGTCGAGTCCTGTAAGGTGTAGGCCAGGTCCGTGCTGGTCTCGCCGCAGTCTCGTTCGCTGTACACCTTCACCTGGCCGTCCTGCTGTCCGTTCTGGGACGCCTGAGCTCTTGACAACGCGCGCCACTGGTTCGTGTTCACCACGCCGTTCCTAGTGTACGAGAGCTGCTCAAACTCGCGGATCGTGTGCTCCAGAAGCTTCCCATCATGAGCGTGGCAGACTTGTGCGTCTCCGCACGAACCGACAGCGTGGGCAGCATCGCTCGTGGAAGTGGGAAGTCCGCCATGTCAAAGGGCGGTGGTCCCTGCGAGTGTGTTGCGCTGTGAAGGTAAAGACCGCGTCGCTGAATTCCGATCATGCAACGGAGACTGCGGGCAGCAGAGTCCACCGCCGGTCCATGGTGGAACTGCAGTCCCGGGCTGTTTTGGTAAGCATTTGTCAAAACATGGTAGCCTGAGATACTGGAATCAAGAAGTTGGCCGTTACAAACACACCTACTTGTATTGGAAAACATTAAAGTACACCTGGTTTTGGCTCTGATTTGGCTAGGCAGCGATTCTACCGTTGAGATCATAGGATCGATGCAGACTCTTGCATCCGCAAGTGCCGGTGATGGTCAAAGCATTGGATAGTGCGTTTGAGTACAATTTTTAGTGTGATGTCGCTATCTCAAGAGGATCGAGTTCGGCTGACTTGGGGAAGCCCCGGCCGCGGAGCCGGAGGTGGCTTGGAGCGTGAGCGCCGAATCGGTTTGCGCTGAATCGGTTTGCGCTCCTCGACTGTGATGGAGCTTTCTCTCGGCGTCAGTCGAATCAGCTCCGTGCCACGAGGTGTGGCCACCCAAGTCTGTCGTGCCGACGCGTACGGCTCAGGACTCGACGACTGCGTCACCGGCGTCAACGGAGTTGTCTCGTCCCATTTCGTGGTGAACCTCCGTCTACGGTCGACGGACGGACTGCGCATAGTCACATTCATGGCCCGGCTGCTGCCTCCCCGGCGCTTCGTCTTGGAGCTCCTGTCGACGTGTGACTCCCGTCCAAAGCGCGAGCTTCTTGCTCGTCCACGCCGCTGAGATCGCAGGACGTCGAAGAAGCTCGTGTTCGCTTCCAGGATGCAGCTCGTGCACACGGGCACCATGATCAACCGCCCTAGAAGTCCGTCGTGGCTGCCCACGAAAACCTGCTTCGATGCACGGCACCTTTGGCACGCAGCACGCCCACAGACCAGACACTCGACAACGTTCAGCGCACCCAGACCTGCGTCTTTGCCTACGCGCTCGCACATGCCGCACGTGTTGGGGTCATTGAGGAACGAGTTCTCCGATTCAACAGGACTGATGCCATACCGACGCTCCTGCTTCTTGCGCGCAGAGGAACTCGCGCGCCATTTGCGTCAATCGCTTGGTCTCGGAGCAGTCGAGCAGTCGCGTCATGTTGAACATGGTCTCCACCGCGTAGTGAACCGAGATGGGCTTCACTACGAGGCCCCTGATGTCGATGTTGCCCAGCATAAACACTTCCACGATGCCTTCTTCCCGCTGACGGTACAGGAACCGCGTCGACAGGAGCGCCGGAATGGAGTTGCGACTGCGAAGGTCGGGGAATTGCGGCAAATGCACCGAGTGCATGATGTGATACCCGAGCTTCTCGCCGGTCCGGGTGCGTGTGAAGCCGCTGTCCTCGAGGTAGACGCAGTGCCGCCGCTTGCAAATCCGCGGGTCTCCAACCGCTTGGCTCACGTAGTACTTGAGTCCGAGGAAATGAAAGGGGTCCTCGTCCGTGGGCGCCTCCATAGTGTGCAGGATGCCGCAGTCCGACGACGCCCCATGCAGATACCGGATCACAAGTGCGAGCTCTTCCTGTGACTTGGTCACGAGCGTGCTGACTGCGTTTTCCACGAACCCGTGCCGAACTCCGGTGAGCATCATAGTGGCTGGGGTGATCGCTGCGGGTGTCGCGGAGAACAGCGGCGACGTTGCCGCACAGCGGTGCAGCGAGTCGCCCAGTGACTCGCTCACTTGACCGGCGTGTCGTTCTCGGTAGATTGTCAGCTCTCCGCGACTGGCCTGCGTCTTCCAGAACTTGGTGTCCACCTCGCCCAGTCGATCGTACGCGAAGTGTTCAAAGGCGCGGACCGTGTGCGCCAGCATGCGAGACGTGACGTCCTTGCAGGCCAAATAGTCGTGCTGCGTCACGGAGATGTCCGGGAGCATTTCCCGCGGCAGTGGGAAGTCTCGACCTCGAGCCATTGGTACTTGCGAGCAAGTTGTGAAATGAGTCACCTCGCTCGAAGGTGGTGCAAACGCAAATCTCGCTTGAGCAGTGGCATGACAACTAAAGGCTGATCGGAACAGCTTGGTCGGCTGGGAAGTCAGGCCATACATACAGAAACTCATGTGTGGCTCGGCGAGTCAAGCAGTGCGCACGACCAGATAAACGACCGATGCATTGAAGTGGTTCCATTTTGCCACTCACGTTTCGCGCCGACCGGACTGCAGTTTCTGTTCGAGCCGGGGGGCTTTCGCACTGCGTCTGCCTTGCCACTTGTGGCCGATCGAATGTCGTCGTACAGACAGTAGAGACCGCGATAGAGTGTTGGAACTTTTACACAAGTGTACATGTATTACTGCAGCAGGCGCTTCTGGTGCTACCTTGACGCTACCGCATCTTCACCGACGTCCGTACCGTCCAGCTTCTGTTTGCCGCCCGGGGTCAGCCGAGTTGTCTCGCTCCCGAGCAGCACTAAAGTAGTGCCTCAAGTCGCTCGCAGAGCCGGAGCCTTCTTCTCGCTGCAGTCTGCTTCGGCCTCTGCTGCTCGAGTCGGAAAAGCTCAAGGAATCTTCGCGGTCGCATCGGTCAGACAGATGCATTGGCTGGAACGCCATCTCCTCGCCGGAGCTGCTCTTTTGCTGAGCCCGGTACTGCTGCTCGTAGAAGCTCATGTTGGCCGTCATGATGCACACACTGCAAACTGGCACCTTGACCAGCTTGCCAGCAGTCCGTCGTTGCTGGTCACGAAAATTTGCTTGCTGGCTCGGCAACGGGAGCAGGCCACGTGCCCGCAGACCAGACACGGCACGAGCTTGACGCCTCCGAAGCCGCTCTTCCGTTCCCGCTGGCATACGGAGCAGCACGAGTCGGCTCCGAGCGACGTCTGCCGAGCGGGTCTCCTGCCGCGCCGCTCGTCCTGCTTTCGCTTCTGGAACTCACACGCCATTTGCGTCAGTCGTTTGGTCTCGGAGCAGTCGAGCACACGCGTCATGCCGAACGTCACGTCCTCCACCACCATGGTGGCCATGGGCTTGATGAGCCAGCCGGACACGTCGATGCTGCCTAGCATGAAGACCTCCACGAGGCCGTCGCCTTTTTGCCGGTAGATGAAGCGCATCGATGTCATGGCACAGACCGAGTTGTGGTCTGACAGATCTGGGAACTGCGGCAGGGCGACCGACTGCATAATGTGGTAGCCCAGGACCTCCCCGGTCCGCGAACGCGTGAGCCCCGTGTACTCGAGGTAGACGCTGTGTCGTCGCTTGATGATCCGCGCGTCGGCCGCCGACTCGGTCACGAAGAACTTGAAGCCCAGGAAGTGGAAAGGTTTGCTCGGACTCGGGCCCTCCATGGTGTGCAGCACGGCGCAGTCCGCCACGTCGCCATGCAGGAACTTGACGACTAGCGCCAACTCGTCCTGGTTCAGTGTGACCAACGTGCTCATGGCGTTCTCCACGAAGCCTTGGCGCGTGCCGATCAGCAGCAGCGTCGGAGGGATCAACGTCGCCGCTGTCGGGGAGAAAATCTCCTGCTTCTCGACGAGCCGATGCAGTGAGTCGGCCAGCCCCATGCCCATGGACCCGCCGTCTCGCTCGCGATACAGCGTGATGTCGTTCTTGGTGGTCTTGGCCTTCCACCTGCGGTGGCCCACCACTCCGCTCTCGTCATAGGCGTAGCGCTCGAACTCGTGCACCGTGTGGCCCAGCAGCTTGGTGGCCAAGTCCTTGCAGTCCTGGTGCACTTCGGGCGACGCGGTGAAGTCGGGAAAGTCGCGGCGTGGCAACGGGAAGTCGCGGCGGCCCATAGTTCTCCACGTGACACGAGTCGCAAGCAGAAAATAGTCGAGTGAGCAACGACCGAGGCGACACCTTGCACTAGGAGCCCCTCGCTTGCTCGCTGTCGTGGCGGCCGAGCTGTGGTCATCTGCAGCGGACAAAGTCGCTGTCGGCAGGCAGCAGAGGCACGGCCGCAGTCATCGCTAATAGGTACTGTATGCGCGCCTTAGGCAGACAGGTCCTCCGCAGCCCCAGACCAACCGACGGTCTCCGTTGCAGCTCGTTGAGGGCTCGTGAAGTCACCGCGGCGCTAGAGGGAGTGCCCCAGGGTCGATGACTGGCTTCACACCCGCCACCTGCGCGATCGCAACATGCACGCTGGCCAGACGTTGCTCTTAGTGAAGGCTCCGTCTGCCTGCATACTGAGCTCATGTTGCGTCAAGTGCGTCGAGTGCCTTTCGCATCGGGTGCATCGAGACGCGCAGAGAGTCGGAAAAAACGTCAAGGCACAGCGCGACCACCGAAACGGAGCTCATGCTTGTCAAGCGAGGCATCTTCAAGCGCGCCTATCCATTCGAGTCGCTCTTCAAGCAGGGAAATGACCTTCGTCATCGTGAAGGAAAGCGGAGCCGAGCTAGGTCCATACGGACGCTGTCTACAATTGGCAGGTGCCGTGAGCTTTTGGATAGGGTCGACTTGAAGGTGCGAGCGACCAGACTGCCCTCTACAGACCGCATAACTCTCGCAAAGAGCGTTGCCCTGCGTGAACTCCGTCCGTTTGACACTGGAGCCCACCCCCGCGCTGCTTTGGCACAGCTCGCAGCTCTCGTAGTGGCAGCAAACACGTGCGGATCACTAACGCCTATCAATGCATTAACGACAACATGGCTCATACTATCGTTTCATTTCCTCCAGTCGGCCGCCATTTGCATGTTGAACTGTTGGTGCATTTGCCGCGCGAGGTAGATCCCGTTGGCCTGCGTCTTGTGCGACGTGGCCTCGGCCATGTTGGTGAGCTCCAGGAGCCGAGCCATCATAGACGCTTGATCCGAGGCGCCGCCGTCGGACGACTGCTTCTTCATGCGGCAGGCCTTCTTCTCGGGGATAGACCCAACCGAGCGCGAGTAACCAGGGCCGTCCACGGCTGACAGCTTCGTCATGTCCGGATACGAATGTGCAGTCTGTGGCGGGTGGAGTCCGAGCCGATTCGGCACCTCGTACTCGGGTGAAGTGCACGGTAGAGCGATCTCCGCCGCGTCCGGGTAAACAGAAGCACCGCGGTGCACAAAGCTTCGGCCCATGACTGGGGTCTCAGATGTTGGAGAGGCTTTGGCCCTCCGTCGATTAGACGCTTTGGTACGAGACGCTGTTTGCCGTCTTGCAGGAGCTTTTACCTCTTCGTACAGCACCCCGTCGAACGTTGGCTGGGCCGCACTCTCCATTGAGGACTTGGAGGTCAGCTCGCCCTCGCTTGTGCTCGTGCTGACGCTGCTTTGATGAGATCTTTGCGACCTCACGCGCTCCGCCGGAGCTTCGTACGTGCCTGCGTTGGCGCGCATGACGCACTTGGAGCATGCCTGGATCTTGCGGAAGCTGCCCATGATGCCAAGGCTGTCGCTGACCCACACACGCTTGGTAGAGCGACAGCGCGGGCAAACGTTTTGGCCACACAGATGACACTCTACCAGTTTGTTAGCCTTGGCGCGCTCGCACACACTGCATCCACTTCCAGCCACGGATGTGAAGGCGTTCGAGTACTGGGAAAAGGACTGGTCTGCACTGCCAGGGAGCAACACTTGGCGATATCGTCGCCGATTCCGCGCCATGTCAGTGAGGCGTCTCACCTCCGCCAAGTCCAGCAACCGCGTGACGCCGAACTGCGCGCCGGCCGAGAAGATACTGGCAATAGGCTTGACGATCATGCCCGACAAGTCCATGTTGCCCAGCATGAACACCTCGACGACCCGGTCGCTCTTCTGTCGGTACAAGTAGCGTGAACTCTGCAGTGCTCGGATGGAGTTGTGGTCGGTCAGATCCGGGAACTGGGAGAGCTCCACCGACTGCATGAGGTGGAAGCCCAGCGTCTCACCCGTTCGGGACTTGGTCAGGCCGCAGTACTCGAGGTACAGCGAGTCGCGGTGCTTCACCACCACGGCGTTGGTCGGAGACTTCTTGACGAAGTACTTGTAGCCTAAGTAATGGTACGGCGCCTCGTCGGACGGATGCTCCATCGTGTGCACTACGGCGCAGTCGGCCACGTCCTGGTGCATGTAGGTGACGACCAAGGACAAGTCCTGCTGACTCTCCGTGACGACGGCACTCATGGCGTCCTCCACGCGTCCGGGCCCCCACCCGGTCAACATCATCGTCGGGGGTGCCAACGCCGCCTCCGTGCACGACAACGTCGGGCTCTGCAGGCTGCAGTGACGCAGCGTCTTGGCCAACTCGTAGCTGGTGACCCCCACGTCGCGTTCGCGGTACATGTTCATGTCGTCGTGCGAGTACTGCGACTTCCAGCGCTTGGTGTCCACATCACCTTTGCGGTCGTAGGCAAACTCCTCAAATTCGCGCAGCGTGTGCGCTAGTAAAGTGTTCATGAGCTCTTTGCCGTCTTCGTGCTCCTGCTGACTCACATGGAGCTCCGGCAGGTGCTCTCTCGGAATCGGGAAGCGTCTCCCCATGGCGAGTGTTTGCGTCGGACACGGCAGCTCGAGAAATGAAGCAACAGCCGTAAGTGCGCGTGCTGGTCCGGTGGCGCGGAGGACTGGCACGGGTGAGTGACAGCAGCCTGGATGCTTGCACACCAGTTTCACGTCAACTGGTGCCGGTCCGACGAGCAGCAGACCGCAGCGCGTGCATCGCTGCAACTGTTGCATGACTAGAGTAGGCAGCGCCTTTGATACAGTAGCTGAGACCTCGTCGCGATCCATCGCGATGACATTACATGTATAATAGCAAAGACCGTCGAGCTCAAGACGCTGTGCGCTCGCGGCTCCGGTTCTCCGAGCATAGCCCATGCGAGGCTAGCAGCGATGTGGTCATGGCAGCGCTGCGAGCTGTTTTCGGCTTGCGTCTGCTGCGACGGCCATCGCAAAAGGATGCTGCTCTTGATGATACGCACTGGTGTCCGCGGACTGCCCTGGAGTGTATCCACCTGGTCCAAGCGCTGATCGCCCGCCAGCGCAGGACTCGCCTGATGTTTGCCTCGCGTTCAACGAATCTGCTTGACGTGGCGGCGTCGCCTGCGCAACATGCACTTCGGAAGAACGGACTCAACACGCAGTCGCGGATACCCCGCCGCGGAGCGGAGCACCGTTTGACAAGCAACCGGAGTCGGCAAAGTCGAGCTGAGTTGGCATGGTCATCGGCGCCACCTCCGTCTTTTAGCGGATCTCTTCCTGCGCGCGCCTATAATCAGAGTCGTCCGCCCGAGTCCAACGCTGGCGTGTGCCCATGGCAGCTCGCTTCTTCCGGTGTCGCTTTTTGCAAATGACGGTTGTAATGCAACTTCATAAATTCATTTGCTCGGCTCGAGAGCCTCTAGTTCATAACTTCAGTTCATACTAACTTACATGCTTGTTCCTCCACGCCCTCACCCCACTCTCGGTCCGGGCCTCGCCAATCGAATGACAAACTCCCCTTCCGTTGAGGGACGATGCTGTCAAACTGGCTCAGACCCACGTCGTGGTTGATGTGTGACGACGAACTTGGGAGCGACTGGCCTCCACCTCCATCTTGAGCTCCTCTCGCCAGTGCTGCTCGCAGTAGATGCCGTTCAGATGCGCCTTCGCGGACGTGTCCTCGGCCATCTTGCTCAGCTCAAAGAGTCGGGTCATCATCGCACGCTGTCCCGGCGAAATGCCGGTTGGGAGCTGCTGGTCAATGGTTGCCCTTGGCTTGGGAGGCAGAGCGCCGTAGATGGGGGCTTTAGTCGCATGGGCCGGAATGGACACGCGCGTGCGAGCTCGGGGACGCTCCGGCACCCGGTGAATCGGCTCCGCTCCAACGTGGCGGACGCCTCTATCGGAATACGATTTATCTGTCTGGGCAGGCTTCGTCCATCGTCGGGTCATGTGCGGCGCCACAGTGTCGTGCTGGACCAGGTTCGACTTGGCCGGCATGCTCGACGCATACTGGATTGCTTCCTGGAGAGAGGGCGCTCTCACAGGAGAAGGCTCAGCAGGAGATGGCTCACGGCGCTCTGCACGCTGAGGCGTGGTAGGTTGTTGAGGCGTGGTAGGTTGAGGCGTGGTAGACTGAGGCTCAGCCGACTTGGGCTTTGACCATCGCTTGGGCTTGGCCTTCTGGAACTCGAACTTGAGCTCACTGTCGGGCGTCCGTAGCACACGTTCATGCGGGGACATGTAGCTGCCCGTGTTGGCGCGGCGCACACAGGCCTTGCACGCCAGCACCTTTTGAAAGTCTCCGAGGACGCCCGTGTCGTCGCTTATGAACACGCGCTTGGAGCCCGCGCACTTCTTGCACACGGCCCCGCCGCACACGTCGCAGTGCTGCCTGGCATCACTGCGGCTGCACACCTTGCACGCTGCCCGATCGCCCAGCACGGCCATACTTGCGCCGAAGTTGCGCTGCCGGCGCGCCATCTGCGAGAGGCGACGCACCTCGGCCAATTCCAGCAGCCGCGTCACGCCGAAGAACACGTCGACCGTGAACATGTTGGCGATCGGCCTGAGAATGCGGCCGGAGATGTCCATGTTGCCCAGCATGAACACCTCGACCATGCGGTTGCTCTTCTGGCGGTAGATGTAGCGCGTGGACTGGAGCGCGCGGATCGAGTTGTAGTCGCTGAGGTCAGGGAACTGCGGCAGCTCCACCGAGTGCATGATGTGGAAGCCCAGCTGCTCGTCCTTGCTGGAGCGCGTGATCCCGCTGAACTCGAGGTAGACGCTGTGCCGGTGTTTGAACAGCAGGCCTTCGGTCGGCGACTTCCGCACAAAGAACTTGTAGCCGAGGTAGTGGTACGGGTCCGACCTGGTCGGCGGCTCCAGCGTCTTGAGGATGGCGCAGTCGGCCACATCCTGGTGCTTGAACTTGACCGAGAGCGCTAATTCCTGCTGGCTTTCGGTGACCACGGCGCTCATGGCGTCCTCGACGCGTCCGTGGCTGTAGCCTGAGAGCAGCATCGTGGGGGACGCCAACGTCTCGATGGTAGTCGAAAACAGGGGCAGGTCCAGTCTGCAGCGGCGGATCGAATTGAAGACGCTGCCGCCGCTCACGCCGGCCTTGCGTTCGCGATACAGCTCGAGGTCGTCGCGGTACGTGTGCGGCTTCCAGCGCCGGGCGTCCACGATGCCGCTGTTGTGGTAGGCGTGGAATTCAAACTCGCGTATGGTGTGGGCCAGCAACTGCTCCATCACTTGCTTGCTGGCCTGGTGCTCCAGCTCGCTCACGTCGAGCGGAGGCAGCGACTGGATCGGGAACCGTTGGCTCATGACCTCTGAGTCGCTGGATGAGAAACTAGCTGAAGGTGATTGCTGTTGCTGGCAATTCCAGAAGTGAGACCCAGAGCACCGAAAGCGCGAGCGGATCAGATTATGGCACGCGGAAGCCTGGCACTGGATGCATTGCCGAACAAGGCAAGGCGGGGCATGACAACGTTCTCCGAGCCTTGGCAGGGTGCTTTGCTTCGGACCAGGTGATCTGAAGGCGGGACATTCCGAAGGAGATCCTCGAGATGGTGAAACTGCAAAAACTAACGCTGCCAAGGCACAGACTCTATCGGATACGGTGTGTGAATCCGCGTGTATCCTTGCGGAGTTTGTCCCAGTCTGCAAGAGCCCGAGTTCTGGTCGTAAGTTACGAGCCCAATAGCACGGCCAAGTGATCAATCGGAACCGCGTTCCGCGCCAACGAATGCCTATCCACATGTTACACCATTCGAAGCACGACTAATCAGGGTGAACGGTGTTCCTAAAACGGCTGAACGACATCCCAGACTTGCCTGCAGGCAGCTTTTGCTCGTTGGACAGTCAACGCTGCGGCCAACTCTCTTGATTCCGTTCACAGACAGCAGCTACGCGATACGTGCGAAGCTCGACGACTTGGATCCCCATTCGACTTGGCTTGGTGTTGCGGCTCATGAGCATTCCGCGACGTCATTTCAGCGCGGCGACTATGCGGCAATGACAGTGAAATGGCTGCGAGGCGATTTGCCTCGTTGTTCCGTTCTCTGCAGCCTTCATGGCGCTGTTGCTTTCGGTGAGATGGCCACCCTGTATCCGTTGGTGCCTCAAGTACGACGGCAGTCGACATACAAGATGACCTGAGCATGGCGCTTGAAGTGACCGTTGCTGCCTGCACTGCCACTCGTGTCAGCGCCTGCCGACACTGCTACGTTGGCGTGATGGCAGTGTCACGCTCGGCTTGGCTCCACTTACCGCCGATCAGAGAGCAAAGTATCTTGTCTACAAGATGGCTTCAACAAGAGATCCTGCAGCGTGGTTGCAGTTCTCGCAGCGAAATCGACCTCGATGGAGCAACTTCAAGGCCAGCGGCACTTCAACCTGAACGCGTGAATAATATTATTCGTAGCTGCCGAGACTACCAGCTCTACCTTAACACTTACTTCTTCATCAATCACTTTTCCCTCCCTACGACATTCGACGACCTCGAGACGTCACGTACGCGCTGGTCTGTTCGGCCACATCGTTGAGCTCCAGGAGACGCGCGTACATCGCGTCCTGAGGAGAGCAGCGCGGGGAGTTCCCCGTCGAGTGCGAACGCGACGACCGATTGCTGCTGCCGGTTGTGCCTCCGGACGTTCGGTGCGGTGACAAGTTGGAGGCTGGTACAGGCGGCTTGCCCGAGCTGTCGTAGCGGACGACCGCGTGTCGTGTTGGAGACCTAGACAAGTCCGCTCTGGCGTCTTGTGGCTGCATGGGCGACACCGCAGCAGGTGCAATGTCTACAGTCAGGCTCGTCCGCATTCGTGGCGAGTGATCCCAGCTCGGGTTCCCGGAGCGGCAGTTCCCAGAGTACGCTCGAGCTTGCTGTCGAGGTGGGGAGCGCGTCGGACTCGTGCGTGCAACTGGAGTCGACGCAATCGCCGACGAGTACGAACCAACTGAGGAGCTTGAGGAATACGACGACGACTTGGGACGAACCTCCATGTTAGCGACTGCAGCAGACACGGAGGCCACAGCCGCCGAGACGCTTTTGTCTGACCGAGCGCTCAGCGGGTCGGCGTGAACGGGGCTGCGGCTGCGGCGTCGACTCGACGATCCTGCACCTGAGCCCGAATTCGTGTGCTGTTGACTCCTGACGTTGGCGGGGGCTTGAGAAGACGCAACTGGGGTCGGAGGCGGTTGGCGCAGTGTTTTGTTGGCCTCGACGATGCACGTCATGCAAATGGGCACCTTCTGGAACTTGCCCAGGACGTGGTCGCCGTTTGGCACGTAGATCCTCTTAGTGTCGCGGCAAGTCGAGCACGCGAAGAGCCCACAGCACTCGCACTTGACCAGCAGCTTGGAGCTGGAGCTGAGCAGGCTACTCTTCTTGGGAGTTCGGCCGCAGAGCTGGCACTCGTCGGCGTCTGGATGGCGAGAGCGCACCAGCACGGACGGCCGTCGCTCGTGGATCATGTGCGTGAGTTTCTTGGCTTCCGCGCAGTCTGTGAGCTGCACCAGCGCGAACAAGGTGATCTGCGCCAGCTTGCCTGCGATGGGCTTGATCACCATGCCCGAGACGTCCAAGTTGCCGAGCATGAACACCTCCACCACCTCGTGGCTGCGTTGGCGGTACAAGTAGCGGACCGACTGCAGCGCACGGATCGAGTTGTACGTGGTCAAGTCGGGGAACTGCGGCACGTTCACCGAGTGCAGCACGACGAAGCCCAGCACTTCCCCGTCTCGCGTCGTGCACGTGCCGCTGAACTCGAGGTACAGCGAGTCGCGGTGCTTCACGAGGCCGGGCGCGCCCGGTGACTTGCGCACGAAGTACTTGTAGCCCAAGTACTGGTACGGCTTCTCCGTTGTCGGGGACTCGATGGTGTGCAGCACGGCGCAGTCGGCCACGTCCTCGTGCATGAAGTTGACCAGCAGCGACAGATCGTCCTGCGTCTGGGAGATGGCCGCGCTCATGGCGTTGGCCACGCTGCCGGGACAGCACCCGGTCATCATCATGGTTGGCGACGCCAATGCAGCCACCGAGTCGCTGTTGGGCAGCATGGCATCGGGTCCGAGCTCCACCGCCAAGCCGGAGCTGGTGGCGCCGGCGACCCGCTCCCTGTACAGCTTGAGGTCGTCCTGCGAGCCGATGGGCTTCCAGCGCGCCACGTCCACGACGCCCTGCGCGTCGTACGCAAAGTGCTCGAAGGCCTGCACCGTGTGGCGCAGCATGCTGGTCATCATCTGCTTGGCTAGGCGGTGCTCCTCGGGCGAGACCTTGACCTTGGGCAGCAGCAGCCTCGAGATCGGGAAGCTCGGCGCCATGGGCTCACTTGGACAATGGACCGGAGCGTTCGTTCCCTCGAAGAGGCAGGACTAGCGAGTCCGTTGAACCTGCAGGAAGGCAGCAGCCCCGTGGGTCTGGACGAGAGCAAGAGTGCGCGTTCTCAAGCGAGATCGGCCGCGTGCAGATGGTTCTTGCCGTGGTATGCGGGTCCCTTTATCTCGCACGTCGGGATTCACTCGCTTTCTTTGCTCACCGACTTGTCGGACATGCGAGCTGAAAGCTGAATGCCGCCGCCCGTAATCGGCGAGGTCCCTAACGTTAGCAAAGCATTGGGAGCGCTCCGCCAAATGGCCACCTTTATGTCTGGCGAATGTGATGGCGGCCAGGTGCTGGCGTCCATGCCGGAGTCGAAACAATAGAGGGGATCCACATGTGTATCCGAAGCCTTTCACCAAGTGATCAAGCGATCAAGACTTGATTCAAGTCGCCTGGGACATCGAGCCAAGCTGGTTCTCGAGAAGCGGCGCTCCCTTCCCGCTGAAGACTATCCTAGCGTTGCCGATCTTGGTGGAGATCCGACGTGAGCCCAAACTCACCAAGCTCACCGAGATCTCTTTCGCGTTGAGGCCTTTCCGATGGGGTCTGGTCTGGTCGCGACCTTGAGCGCCCACTTCAACTGCAACTAGTTTCGTTGTACGTGTACCTGTGTATTGAGCTGTTAGTCATGCTACATGCAGCTATTGTAATAGCGAGATACTGAGGTGCCTCTCCTCCTTGAGCGCATTTGCGAGAGGTAGACGTTGTTATCCTGCGTCGTGTTGTACGTCGACTCAGCCACACGGTTGAGCTCCACCATGCGAGCGTACAGGTCACTCTGCTGCGAAGACGGAGCGGCGTGGGTGTCACCGGTACTGTAGTCTCCGGCCGAGCCTGTAGATGCCACTCGCCGCAATGTACTGTGGCGAGAGCAAGCTACTAGAGCTTGCTGTCTGTTTGGAGTCAGGTCGGAAGACTGCAGGTGGTGATCACGGAGCGTCAACTGCAACTGCTGCTGCTTCTGCCCGCCAACCTGCTGGGTGGGATGAGCTCTCTCGGTTGATGTCTTGACTATATTCACTCGCCGCTGCTGGTGGAGCTCCACCTGCTGGTCGATGAAAGTATACACCAGCTGATACTCATGAGCATCAACATGCATGCCCATAAGGGACACTGGCACGACGGGGCACTCTCGAGAGCTGCTGAAGCTCTCAGTGCTTGCAGTACTGGCCTGGCTTTCGTTCCTAAGTCGAACGTTTACTTGTTGTGCCTGTGAGAATTCCCCGGAGAATGCCGACGGACAGTTAGAGTCCGCGCGCGAGCGCGTCCCTAAGCTGCCTGGGGATGAAGTTCCTCGACGACGGACGCGCGAGCCTTCGCGATCACGCTGGAGGTGCTCGGACATGACGATCCGCATCTGAGGCTCCTCCGGTTGCGAGCGCGCCTTGTTCGCTGCCAGGATGCAGCACTTGCACGCCGACACCTTCCTGAACTTGCCTATAATCCCGTTCGCATCCGGTTCGAAGACCTTCTTGTCCGAGCGGCATCGTGTGCAGATCGAGTTGGCGCAGAGCTCGCATGCCGCCAGCGACGCCCCACCAAACAGCTTCTGCTTCTGTCGACACATGCTGCACTCCAACGCCGTCGACCCCCGCTTGGCCTGCCATTTGCGCTGCTTCTGGCTGTCGTTCCGAGCCTGTTGGGCTCTCCACATCTGCGTGAGGCGCTTCGCCTCAGCACACGCCACCAACGTCGAGAGACCAAAGAGCGCATCGTTCGTGTACGCCGTGAAAGCCATCCCAGAGACATCCACGTCGCCCTGCATGAAGACCTCCACGACGTTCTCGCTCAGCTGGCGATACAAGTATCGCACCGAATGCAACGTTCGCGTTGAGTTTCTAGCTGTCAGCGGCGGGAACTCTGCTAACTCCACCGAGTGCATGAGATTGAATCCCAGTCGCTCGCCTCGCGCCGTCTCGGTGTATCCCGTGAACTCGAGATACACCGAGTCTCGATGCTTAACGAGTCTGGAACCTGCTGCAGGAGCTCTACGCGCGCAGTACTTGATGCCTAGGAAGTGGAATGGGTCGCTCTCTGTTGGTGCCTCGATCGTATGTAGCACGGCGCAGTCGACCACGCTTTCGTGGTGCATGAAGCTGAGCAAGAGCGCCAGGTCCTCCTGTGACTTTGTGGTCACTGCGTCCAGTACGTTCTCGACTTTGCCCCGCGCGAAGCCTGTCAGCAGCACCCCGGGTGGTGTCAGCGGTGCGACGGTGGAGCCGCGGGGCAGCGCGTCCGCCGTTGCGGCGCCCGTCGCCCCTGCTTCACGCTCGCGATAGACTTGGAGGCCGTCTCTCGACCCCACCACTTTCCATTTGGAGGTGTCCACGTCTCCTCTGCTGGCGTGCGTGTGTCGGTCGAACTCGTGCACTGTGTTCTGCAGCATGCGTGTGACCATGCGCTTGAACGCCATCTGCTCGTGCCTCGAAAGCGACACCTTGGGCAGCTGCGCGCGCGCGATCGGGAAGCCCGAGCTGGAGCTCATGGTGGTGCGTTGGTGTGTCTGCTTCGCGGCGAGTTGAAGACTGCGGAGACTTTGGCCGGAGAAGCGCAGCGTTGAGGGTAGCACGGCAGGACCACGCACTAGCATTCGGTGAATATGTGACGCGGTGGCCAAGACCGTGTGAGGTCTGCATCGAAATGGGGCCGATGTCTGCGTCCTTCTCCAGCTCGCAATGTATCCTAGCGCCAGGTCGACTGGGTTCAAATCTAGCTGGATAAGGAAGGAGGCATCCTAGTGAAAGCGTCCTCGTTGAAGTGGAGAGGGCCCTGACCTGGTTGCATGTCCGACCTGGCGTCGCGATCGGCATCGAGCAGTTGGCACCAAGTCTGTTCGTGCACGGCTTCCCCAGAGGCAAAGGCAAGACGAGAGCGAGGTGGAGTACATGACATTGACAACCGACAACTGCGAGGTGAGTCCGCTACGAGGCAGCATTTTAAGCATTGAGCTGGGTGTGATTGTGGCTTCTCTCGTAGAGTCCGTACGCCACGCCAGGCACCAAGAACGCCAGGATGATGAGCGTCGACGTCATGCTGCGGAACGTGTCGAACACGATGTAGCAGAGCACGATTGTGGGCAGGACTGCAAGAAGCGAGAGCATCCGTTTGCCGCCGGGGACTCGGACGGGTCGAGGGATATACGGCAGCAGTTTGCGCAGGCGAATCGCCGCTAGAATGATCAGGAGCTGCACCGCCCCAGCAAAGGCATTCGTCATCGGCAGTAGGTCGTTAAAGTCCACGCCCAGCAGCGCGATCGTGAACAATGCGGTGATGCTGATGGAAACGTACGGCGCATCAAAGCGCGTGCTGCGCCACGCGAAGCAGTGTGGCAGGAGCTGCACGTCGCTCATGCCCGAGAGCTGGAACGACTTGCAGAAGATGCCGGACACGAACAGCCCCGCGACGGAGCAGCAGGACGAGAAGACAAAGAAAGCTTTGAGCACGGAGCCTCCGATGGCGTCGGCGAGTGCCGGGTACGAGTCATGCGTGAAGTAGGTCCAGTTGGGGTCGTCCACGAGAATGGCGGCCGGCATGGGGACCAGGTACGTTATCAGCGTCAGCCCCACGGTGAACGCGATGGCGTGAGGGTACACGCGCGCGGGGTTGGACACCTCGCCGCCGAAGACCGAGGCCATGTTGATGCCGTCGAAAGCCCAGAAGAGGCTGTTTAGCAGCAGTGCCCAGTCGATCTCCACGGCGCCCACCTGCTCGTCGTCGCCCCTGTCCTCGAGGATGATGTTGGTCTCGTGTCGAACTTCGAAGAGGTCTCCGAAGTCACGCGCTCGTGAGTACCCCCAAATGGTGAAGACCAACACTGGCAGCAATACGAGAGCTAGCAGGAGCACGCAGGTGCGAGACACGACTCGAGTGCCCACGAGGCAAGGGAATGTGAACAAGAGTGCAAGCGCCACTTTGACAGCATACGAAGCGACGCCCGACGAGATGGAGACGTCGTAGTAGTCGCTCAGAACCTCGAGGAGGTAGCCCGGTAGCAACGCTGTGTTGAAGATGCCCGCGATCCAGGACCAGTAGCCGACCTGGAAGCCCCAGAACGGCCCGAGAGCGTTGAAGACCCACACCGTAAAGCCTCCGTCTTCAGGAAACGCGCAGCACAATTCCGCCACGATGAAGGCGTACGGCCCCGTCACGAGCAACGGGTAGAGCACCATCGCTGGGAGTCCAATAGCTGGACCAGCCGAGGAGATGATCGGCTCCGAGCCCAGAGGCCCACCGCAGCCGAAGAAGTACGCCACCGCCACGACGGAGAGCGTACCCATGATGCGATGGTGCATCGGGGCCCCGTTCGACTTCCTGTACGCGCCATCAGCATCCAGAACGGCAGTGTCCAGGCACTCGATGTCACTGCTAGAAGGAACGAATAGGAACCATGAGCACAATTGGTATTCGGGTTCTTGGAGAAGTCCACTAGAACTTACACAAACCCGGCAGTCATGGTCATTATCGCTTTCTTCTGCTGGCAACGTCCAAAGATGTTGATGTCGTGAGTGCACAAGCCGGCAAGTTGTGTTGTGTGTCGAAGACTAACCGGTTAATCAACGTGCACGAGGAGCAGGGCAGGCAACCATTCTTCCATGAACACGCTTTCAACGTCTCTCCGGCTTTCGGTCGATGGTCTCCCTTGTCTTTTCCATTAATCACGCAGGAATCATGGTCGTGTGCCAATATCACGTCTTGACTCACGTGGAAACACTGTCATTCAGTCTGAACGCTTCCTCGTGTCGATGTTGTCGAGTCTGACGCGCAAACTTAGTATCCGATCGAAAGCAAACTCATGATTAAACAAATATTGCTAGCGCCTCGTCTTGTTTCGTCTAGTAGAAGACGACGCAGAAGAAACCATTAGGCTGGCTGCGGTGACGCTCGTAAAGCCCGTAGGCGAGTCCGGGTAACAGGAACGCCAAGATGATCATCGTGGACGTCAGATTGGAGAAGGCGTCCAAGACGATGTAACAGAGCATGATTGATGGCAGGACGGCCAACGCAGCGATGGCGCTCTTGCCCCCAGGGACCTTCGCCGGGCGAGGGATGTACGGCAATAGCTTGCGAAGGCGAATAGCTGCCAGCATTATGAGTAGCTGCACAGCACTCGCGAAGACGTTGGTCATCGGCAGCAGGTCGTCGAAGTCCACCCCCAGCAAGGCAATGGTGAACACTGCTGTGATGCCGATCGAAACGTAAGGGGAGTCGAAGTTAGTACTGCGCCACGCGAAGCAAGCAGGGAGCAAGTGGGACTCCCCCATGCCTGCCAACTGGAAGGCTTCGCAGAAAATGCCCGAAATGAACAACCCCGCTGCAGCACAGCACGACGAGAAGACGAAGAGAGCTTTGAGTACGGGTCCGCCGATCGACTCTGCAATTTTGGGGTACGAGTCTCGCGTGAAGAATGTCCAGTTGGGGTCGTCCACAATGATTGCCGCCGGCATCGGCACTAGATACGTCAGCACCGTGAGGGCAACCGTGAGAGCGACTGCGCGCGAGTACACGCCGGCCGGGTTGGCCACTTCTCCTCCAAACACCGACGCGATATTGATCCCGTCGTACTTCCAGAAGAGCGTGTTGAGCAGTAGTGCCCAGTCGATGGCCTTCTTGCCGACTTGGATGTTGTCTCCCGCGTGTTCCTGGATGCTCTCGTGGCGAACCTCCGTCAGGTCTACGTAGTCCCGAGCACGTGAGTACGCCCACACCGTGAAGACCAGAACCGGAAGCAGCACGCAGACAAGTAGAACCACACAGCTGCGTGAGGCCACCTTCGTGCCGAGAACACTAGGCAATGTGAAGAGGATAGCGAGCGCCGTCTTGACCGCGTACTCAGCGACGTCCGATTCAAAGGAGACGCCGTACGAATCGTCCAGGATCTGCAACAAGAACCCAGGTAGCAGTGCTGTGTTGAAGATCCCGGCGATCCAGGACCAGTAGCCGACTTGAAAGCCCCAAAACGGGCCGAACGCGTTGAGTACCCAGATAGCGAAGCCACCGTCTTCCGGGAAAGCACAGCACAGCTCTACCACGATGTAGGCGTACGGCCCCGTCACGAGCAACGGGTAGAGCACCATGGCTGGGAGGCCAATAGCAGGGCCAGTCGAGGAGATGATCGGCTCTGACCCAAGTGGCCCACCACAACCGAAGAAGTACGTCACCGCCACGATGGAGAGCGTGCCCATGACTCGGTGGTGCACTGGTCGGCGAGTCATTTGACTCGACTTGCGATAGGGAGCCTCGAGTACGGCGGGGTCCATGGCTTCGAGATCACTACGGAGCGAATTGGTAGCTGTGGTGAGTGGTCGCACCGCAACAACCAAGCGAGAAAACAAAACGTACCTGGAGCCTGGGGACATGGAGGTAAGCTGCAGAGCCTTCAGGGAGGGCTTGGTGGCGCTTGTCGATTGCACGGCGGAGTGAATTCAACTGTGAGCCGGGCTGTTGAGTAGCCCACAGCGTTTGAGACGGATCGCGGCCCAAGCACTGCACCACCAGCGCCAGGGAATAGTCCACCGTGAACAAGACCATTTTCCACGAAAATCGTCCGCGTTGTCGTACCAGTCCGGCTCCAGCTTTACCGACGCTTTGTTCTTGCCAGCGCTGACAAATGTTCGCGGTCGAGCATGTGCGTTTTCGCCAGCTGGGCCTGTCACTTGGGTGATTGTCCACCATGGTGGCGCCGACTTCAATGCTGCATTGCTACCCCGAGGACTTTGTTGCCGATCCATCTCCGCTGCCGATAGAGACTGCGAGTCGCGCCTTCAATCCGCTACCAGCACCACTGGCGAATGCCAGATCCCCGAGCCGTCCGCCCGCGTTTGATTGCTCGCCGGTCGCCACTTGGTGTCCGCACGTTCTGGTGGCATCGTCCTCCGTCGCAAGTCCGTCCTCCTCGTGTCCACCTCCATCCACAACGACGAGCCGGAAGCCGATGACCAGGACGACACTAGTCTCTCGTCGCCGCCGCCGGCGCGCATGACTCGCCGTCCGCGACGTTCGGCCGTGTGCTACTGCAGACGGATCTGCTGCGCGCGCAAAAGCGGCAGCTGGAGGACAATCTGCAGCAAATTGCACACCGAGACGCACTAGGAGCTCGAGGAGCGGCGACTGGCAGTTGCAAATCGTAGCAGCACGGAACAGAGACGCGAGGAAGAGGCAGTGGATGCTACGACAAGTCAAATGCTGGACCAGCAACTGCTGCGCTCGGCTGGAGTTCCGACGTACGGCTTCCAGTTCGAGCGGCAGTACTGCGAGGTGACTGGCGAAGAGGTGGTAAAATACCTACGTTAGTCTTCACGTCGAGCGCACAATAGCTCAGCTCGAGTTGGTCGTAAGATTTTTGAACGTATCCATGGATAAACATTTCGTTCATGTTCTCTGAGATGTTCCTCCATCTCTCCACGTCATATTTCGTCGGACAATAGTTAGTTTTCTGCCTTCACCGACCATCCAAACGCTTGTAGACTGCTTCTTCACGTTGTATATCCACGGTTGAGAGATTCCTAGAAGCTAAGAAGCAGCCGAGACAGAAACTGTAGGCGTGAGCTGTCATGCCTGACTTGGCGTGACTCGATCGCACCACTAGCTCCTTACTAACACTACAATGCTTGCATACGCACTACACGACATCACAAACGTTAGTCTCCACCAATGGTCAATACATCAACAAAGACCAGAACGTACCTCATGACAGACTGTGCATTGCACGCTTTGAGTTGAGAAGAGTTTGCCGATGGTCTTGTGGCAATATGAACACACGTTCGAGTCTTCACTCTCGTGTATCCGCGTTGCAGTCGACTGTTCCGTCGCTGCAGAAGACGACGACGAGGAAGAAGATTTCGACGCTGCGAAGGCTTTGCTGGAGTCCAGAGCTCGATTGTCCGCCGCTGTCTTGTGCACGTACCAGCGCAACTTCTTGCCTTCAGCGCACTCCATCGGAGCTCCCATGCCCACGATACTGTTTGCAATTTCTTGCAGCGCGAAAAACGACATGAGCGTGCCTCGAGGGTCGACCACTGCGTGCGCGAAAGACTCCACCAGTTGGTCGCTCTGTTGTCGATAGATGACGCAGAACGACATGCTCGCTCGCACGATGTCGAGGTGTTTCAACTCTGGTAGACCAGGGTGAGGTACGGACTGGGCAATGCCGTACCCGAGGCTCTCCCCACGCGAGGTGGTTGCAAAGCCTGTGTTCACCAACACGACGTAGTCTCGCTGCTTCACGATAGCTCCGAGCCCTGGCGCGGAGTAGAGCAGCCAAGCAACGCCCAGGAAGTCGAACGGATTGGTCTCGGTAGGACCCTCGAGCGTCCCCAGCATCACCAAGTCGTCCATGCCGTCTTTGGCGTAGATGCTCCGCCTCCGAAGCGAGGTCGTGTCCTGCACGAAGTTGCCGTACATGACGTCGTCCAGTTTCCCCTGAACAGTTCCCGTACACAGCACGACGGGGATCTTGGTGGCCACCGAAAGCGACGACGCAGGTCCGATCAGCAGTGCGTCGTCTTCCACCTCGAAAGGGTCAGCGGACGACGTAGAGGACGCCGATTCTCCCGGAATCGCTGCTGCCGTCGTCGACGCAGTTGAAGTCGAGTCCGTGTCGATACTACCCGATCGTTTGCGGTACACTTTCATGGCGCCCTTGGTCCGGACGTGCTTCCATCGGCGCGAATCGAGCGACTGCTTCCTCTCGTACAAAAAGGTTTCATACAGCGCACGCGTTTCGCGGAAGCTTTCGTCGGCGATACCGCGATACTCGAGCGCGTCGTCATCGGTTAGTTCCACTTGAGGGAGCACCGTCGAACCGTTGAAGGTACGCGACGTCCTGGCCATTGCAAGTCTGCTATTGCGTTCGAGAAGCTTCTTCTTTCGCGAGTCGACTTGAGAACTGGGCTTCCACTTGGAGAGTGACCACCATGTCTCCGTTGACCGCAGAGAAGCAAGCCAATGCAAGTACCACCGACGGAGAGGCAGGACGCTGCAACTTCGTCGGGTTGTGGACGTGACCTGACTGCAATCGAGGTGATGAGAGCCGCTGGTGTCTTAGGCAACCAGGTGCATGAACGTAACATTTGAACTTACGTAGATTTCGGACGGCGTGGTGTTGTTGCTTCGCTACATGCAGTGACTTGACGTCGGCGACTGCAAGTTCAAGCTACCAAGCAGCAGTAAATCTTCAGCATCTGCCACGCCACGTTACTGATCATGGGAACAGGAACGTCGCCACGAAGCCGCTGACGGCGGTGGTCACCAGCACGGACACGATGTTGATTTGCTCGTTGCTCAGCAGGTTGGCACCGCACACGTGCTCCACGTCCGCGTGAGTGGATGACTCATCGCAGATTTTGCGCGTCGACCGGTCGAAGTACGTGGCCTGCACCGTCGCGCCGAGCACCGAGTCCAGCACCGAACCGAAGAGCCCCGTCACGACGCCCAGTGTGATCACCTGGAGCTGCGCCGTGCCGGACGCCAGACTCGCCGCGTAGTGCAGCGCCCCAATGAACGCTCCGCCCAAGGCCGACACGGCCAGCCCCAGAACGGACACGCCGCCGTTGGTGCCCGGCGGCACGCGCCGCAAGGTCGTGATGAGTCTCGGCTCGCTCTTGCTGAGTACCCCGAGCTCGGACGCCCATGTGTCGGCCGCGCAGCAGGCGTAGTGGCCGATGTAGCTGGCCACCAAGTAGCTCTGGCCTGGGGCGTCCTGGAAGTTGAGTGCCACGTCGGCGTCTTCGAACTGCACGACCGAGTAGACGGCCAAGAGCGTGGCCAAGAGGCTGCAGGCCAGCACTTGACCCGCCGAGCGTTGACCGCCCGGCTTGTAGTTGGCGTCCAATTGCTGCTTGACGCTCGCGCGCACCTTGGTGAGCTTGCTGCCGGAGAAGTAGAAGCCCAGGAGTAAGAGGCCTGCATCGGTTGCACGTTAGCGGATACTTGGCCAGTCTGTAGGAATTAGGTCGTACCGAAGCGGTAGCCCGCGGCGAGCGTGAAGAAGCCCACGAAGCAGGCGGCGGCCGCGCCCGACACGTCCAGTGACTGCTTCTTGAGGCCGCGGCGGCCCAGACCCCCGGCAAGCAGCGCCGCCACCAGCACACGGGACAGCGGCACGAGCATCTTGTCGATTTGACCACGAGCAGCACGGCGGGATGGATTCCGCGTGTATACAAAATCCTAGTCGTTCCGGCCGTTACAATGAACCCATGGACGGCCGAGAAAGGCAATGGTGCCAATGCCAACAACAAGGAGCCGGTACGAGGCGACTCGCCCGTGAAGGGCGGAAGGCAGAGAGGTCGGTCGCGTTGTGTCTCGTGTGCAGGCTGTTGCTTAGGAACGCGCGTCAACTTCGTCTATGGTCCGCCGCCGATCTTTGTGCGGAGTCGGCGACGCCATGCTGCTGCGCGTTGTGGAGATCTCGGTCGATTGACACGGCTCGCACTGCTCAAGCTTGGATAGCCTCGCCCCACGTAGCACCCTTGATGACCAGCTCTCGCTGTACGGAAGTCGATGACGCCTCCAGTGAGCCATGTCCAAGAGCTCGCTGCGCCGTTAAACACGTTCGCGTACTCGTCGCTTTACCAAGCATGGCAGTTCTCGCGGCGACATCAACGAGTCAGCGGATCTCTTTGATCGCAGACGCCACAAATCTCGGCGAAGTGCGCGAGATATGTCTTCAATCGACTTGCGGTCCACGTGGGACGGAGGTCCACCCTCGTGCCCTCTGCAGTTGAGTGTCTCGCGGCGAGCATTCGTCCATTTGCCTTGTCGCCGAGAGAACCCATTCGCCATGAGTTCTCGCTGCATATCATCCAGTACGCTGCCACGCCTGCGGTTCACGAAGGAGGACGTACAGCACTACCGCGGGATTTCCGATTCCTGTCTGGCCGAGGTGCTGGACAAGTACGAGAACTACCTGTACACGGGCAAGCGCCACATTGATGCACGCCGCTGGAAGAGGGTCAAGTCCAAGGAGAACGTCGTGGTCTACAGAGAACGCTCGACTTCCGACGCTGACCTCAGTAAGGACAGTGACCTTGGCAGCTCCAGTAGCAACAGTTCCAGCGGTGCCGTCTACCACGCTCGTCATGAATCCACTGTGGCAGTTGAGACCGTGAGCAGCACGATGGTCTCAGGTCCTGGTGCAGCGCTCGCAGCAGGGACCAAGATTCCAGTCATGATCTGTACGGCCACGATGCCCGGTACGCTCGAGGACGCCATGTACGGGTCGTACGTGGACGACGCGGCCTCATTCCGCCGCCGTAGCGCCTACGAGCAGGACCTGGCCGACGATATCGGCATGCTCGCCACCTTCGAGCGCCCATCGGAGAAGGACCCGTTCCAGTTCATGGGGCTCACCTGGATCCTGCGCAGCTTCCCTGGCCTCGGATCTGTGGTCAAGCGCCGCGATTTCTTGTTGTTGCAGCGTATCGGTCTGTCCAGGACGTCGCACGGCGAGGTCATCGGCTTCACGATCACCCAGTCCGTGCCACATCGCGACTTGCCCGAGCTATCCAAGTACGACGTCATTCGAGGCAGGATGTCCATGTGCACGATCTATCGGCAGATGGACGGCCAGGTTGACGTCTTCGTGCAGATTGTGATGCAGCCTGGTGGCCACGCTTTGAACTACTTCATGATCCAGGAGACGGCGACGTCCATTATGTCCGTAAGCAAACCCATGGACGCCGCGCAGAAGAAGAAGCTCTTCTGGCTCATGAGGAAGAACGCGCTGGAAGCTACGACAGTGGGGCTGCCCAACTCTCCAAGCGCTCGATCGGACTCGTCCTCTTCGTCGTCTTCAACGCACCGCCGCCTTCAGCGACAGGAGTCCGATCACTGTGCATCGTGCAAGAGATCACTCGCGAGAATCTTCTCGACCGCCGGTAGCTTTTGCCAGATCTGCCAAAAGGTTTGTTCGTGCCTGTGTCTTTGAGGGTTTTGTGAGGTTTCCTGACGTTGACTACGATGTGGAAACAGCGTGTGTGTTCAAAGTGCAGCGTGACCAAGAAGCTTGTCATCGATGCAACGGAGAAGAATGTGGTGATTCGGCCATTCAACTTTTGCATCGGGTGCACGCTGACTGCACGAAGCTACTCGTCTCTGCAAGTGCACGCCGAAGAACTAACTCAGCGCACCCGCAGGTGAACCGTGTAGAAGATGTTAATGGATTATGAACTAGTCAAAGGTCTTCCAGCGGACAAAGGTCCTTCTTGAGCTACGTTGCTCAGGATACATTTTTTATTCAGCAATCGACCTTGACGAGCGCTTTCTGTCTCGAAAGGCGCAGGATCAAAGCAGTTAATATACTACACTATCTCACCCTCTGCAGGTGGCTTCTTGCGCTTGCTCAGGCGGCGCTGTATCCGGACGAGCTTGCCGCCGGGTCTTCGACGTACAACACCACGCGAGGGGTAGCTGAGGACGATCGGTGCACACCTGTTGGGATGTATGCCGCAGTGCTGAAAGCCTTCTGGCGCGGCTGACAATAAGGAGAGGCCGCGTAGTGCGAGAACTGCTGCGAGCCGTATGAAGCTTGGGAAGGCCGTGCGCTGTATGGACGTCCAGTTTGAGTTGATCGCCGACGCATCGAGGACGGGCGCGACCGGCTGCTTGGGCGACCCATGGTGCTGTGAGGCGTAACAAGTCCGAAGCTTGTCTGCTCAAGGATCTCCTCCACGACAATCTGGGAGGCGTTCCGCTGGTTGGCGCGCAGCACGCACGGCAAGCAGAACTTGAGCGCCTTCTGGCAAATGTCACTCATATTGCCCCCGCCACCCCCGCTGCTGCTGCGACTGCGACTTCGCTCCGTCGAGGCTAGAGACGCCTCGGGCTGCTCAAACTCATGGATGCCCACGCTTCCGCCCAGATCCACGCCATCGTGCATCGTGTTGGCGTCATCGCTCCGCGAGAAGCGCAGCTTCTTGACGACGCTGCAGCGCGAGCACACCATTTTGGCACAAATGGTGCAGGGCGCCCCGCTTCGGTTGAGCACCTTGCCCACGCGACGATCGCACAACGAGCAGTTGGTCGACCACGCTCCATCGTCCATGACGGCATCTGCGTCTTCGTCGCCTATCTCCTCAATGCCGCCCATGCCTCGATCAGCGTACGTCGTCTTGCGCAACTGACTCGTCGCTCGGCGTCGACGTCCAGCCTGCTGCGCCGCGAAGGCGATTTTCTTGAGGTGCGCGCAGTCCACGACCGAGAACGTCATGCGCAGCAAGAGCTCGGCGCCCGCGTTCACGGCCATGAACTGCATCATGCCGCCCTGAGGGTCGTAGTAGCCCCGCGTGAACACATTGAGCGTGCCGGTGAGGCCTCCAGTCCCCTCGGCCGGTGGCTGCTGATGGAACAACTGCACGACGGACGTGCGTGCGCGGATGACTGAGGACGAGAAGCTCGTGGCGGCCAACATGGCCAGCGCCTTGATGCTCACGGAGTGCATGACGCGGTAGCCCACGCGGTCTCCGTTGGCCATGGTGGTCACGCCCGTGGCCTCAAGGTACAGCAAATCCCGGCGCTTGACGACGCCCGACATGGCGTCGTGGCGCACGGCCCACTTGAGCCCCAGGAAGCGGAAGGGCTGCTCGATGCTCGGCCCTTCGATGGCGGCCAGCACTTGGGCGTCCTCCAGGGCGTCCTCGGCGTACGCGCTGTTCATCTTCATGGCGCGCGTGGTGGCGCTGGTCAGGCCGTACATGGCGTCGTGCATGTGGCCGGCCACGTGGCCCGTGACCAGCAGCAGCGGCAGCTCCGTCTCGCTGGCCGGGCACCGGCCGGGCTGGATGCTGCTGGCCGCGCGTTGGGTCGCGTCCTTGCGCTGCTTGTACGCGCACAGCTGGTCCTTCTTCTTCACGAGCTTCCAGAGCTGCAGATCCACTTGACGTTGGGCCGTCTGCGCGTCGTAGGCCGTAAGCGCGTCGGCCAACAGCAGTTCGGCCAGGCGCGCGCACACCTGCGCCTCGTCCTCCGAGAGCGACACGGCGCGGCGCTCCAGGGCCGAGAAGGGCGACAGCGTCTCGAGCTCCACCAAGTTGCTGGCCGTGTGTGCGCGGGCACGCGAGCCCATGCGCGGCCGAGGGAAGCGCCGGTGGCGATGCACGTCGTCCATCGGGTGTGATGTGTGCGCTGGCGCTGCAAAAGGCGACTGACCGGCGGTGATATCCGGCACGCACGACTCCGGCCGTGAAGCGGTCTATGAACTGTCCGGTCCGGGGGAGCGCTTGCATCCCTTTAGGATGACAGATCCTGACTATTACGATTGGTTTCATGAAGGGGTATGGAGGGGTATTGTTGTATGAGGGAGTGGATAAACAGTGTTTGTAGGAAGGAGGCGTAGATAGAAATATAAGATACAAGAGGTTTTGGAACAGGTTAAACGGTGCTGGTTTGGTGCGATCGCGATGGGGACGCATAGTGGAGGCAAGTCGAAGAGCAGCAGGTGTCCAAGCGGAACTCGGAGCCCGCCACGATGGTTCCCCTGCTCTATGGATTCTTTTAGCGCTTGACTCGCTGTCAACTTGGCCTTCCCCATGATGGGGCCCATCGCCACCACAGCTTGCTTATTTCTTCACGGAAAACAGTCGTCTGCTGTCCTCAACCGTAATCGCTTGCGGATATCCAAGGCTTTACCGGTACAGTATGCTCCATGCACAAATTGGAGAACGGATTTCGTTCGGTTGTCCTGGCTCCGCAGGCTTTGCTACCGTTTGGTCCGACGCCGCACACACTGTCGTGTCTTGGACCAAGACATGACTGTGTGTGCGGCGTCGGACCAAAGACGCAGGACGAGTCGCCCACATGGGCCATGCGCTTCAAACATCGCGCCGCGTGCATCGCGCGTTTGCAACGCCAAAGCGACGGGTACTGTGGGAAACCATTTTCAAACCAGGCATCGGTAATGGCTTCGCGTTCACGTCGGAAAGCCCAACCGCGTTTCTAGGGCCCGCGTCCGGACTTGGTATCTTTCGGGACAGGCACTTGCTTCGTTTGTCGTGGACGGCGTGAGTTGGCACCTGGCGCTCGGTGGGCTTGTCCGGCCTCAACGCGAGATACCCAACCAGTTTTTGGATAACGGTTCCCACCGAGCTAGTCGACCGAACCTCAAGTTAAGGACAGCGCCTCTTTGCCGGACGTATTATCGCCCGAATGATAACAGTCATCAAGTGACTAGCGCGCTGGTCATGGCCGATTCAGATCGACCCTCACCGCACCGAAATGCAGCCACACATTGCGAACGGCATCAAGCAGTGTTGTTCTGATTGCTCCTGGTCTCCAACAATATCTGCCAGCAACCACGCACAGGCCAGCGACCACTCTCTCGGGCAATAATTGGCTCGGCTCGGTACTCGGTTGAAGGCGCCACACAACGTTCTTTTCGATGCCGTTGCTCGGGCCGCTCTCAAGTAAGGAACCGCTCTCGGTAAGGAACGCGCTCGGTCGCAGTCTGGAGCCATCACACGAGCGCTGATTGATGGAGATGTGGACTGACTGATGGCTTTGAACTCGCTCACAGCGCGTCCTTCGCCTCCAGGACAGCGAAAGATCCGACCATTTCGGATCTCTCCATCAATCCAGCCAGAGGCTATGGAGACTCCAGCAGGTGTCCCAAACGGAGACTTCTACGTGCAAGCTTGTGACCCGGGAGTCAACTTCTGTCCGAGAGCTCGCGTCTCTCCGGGGTCAGCCACCGCAGCTGCCGAGCATCGGGATGACGCATCGTCTTGTGCTCTGCTGGACGCGGTGAGTGCAATTGACCCAGACAATGACGACAGAGAGGAGCTGGTTGGGGGCTCACGTGCTACGCTGCCGGATGTGGTGGTTGCGATGGAATGCGATGACGAGCAAGAGCCAACAGTGCCTCCATCGTCTCTGCTGGACGCTGTGATGGTGATGGACTCGGACGACGAAGAGCTGCCGGACGAGCAGGACAGCGCGAGGCGGCGGTCGAGGCTGGTCGTATCGGGGGCGATGGACTTGTGTCCGATCGGGGACCTCGCTCCCCTCTCTAACACGGATTCTTCCTCGGGTTCTGAAGAGGAGCTCGACAGCGATGAAGAAGACTGTGAGAAGGATGAGAGTGGAGAGGAATTAGACGACGAGAGGGTTGGAAAACGCCGTCTGTGGTCGTGGGAGTGTGACTATTTGCCGCTGGACGCGGTAGACAACATGATCCGCTCGAACATGGCGGAGATCGAGGCCAAGAAGCCGTGGCGCTTTGTGTTTCGCTGCCTCGCAGTGCCCTTCAGGTTCAAGCGGGAAGAGGACCCGTTCGACGTCTTCTTCATGCGCTGGGACGACTTCTGGCGCCTGCATGGCCGTGCCGTGTGGGAGCGCGCCTTCTGGCAGCCCTTACTCCCCGGTTCAACCGAATATCAGCGCCGAAAGGGCCGTCAGTATCGAGCTCTGTGTGCTTTTCGTGAGCTGGCGACCGACCTGGTGGAGCGGATCGGGGATCGTTACCGTCGCTGGCTGGGCAAGGCGCTGCACGAAGGTTGGTGGTATCGCGTAGAGCCCTTTGGTCTCCGCAGACTCTTCCTTAGGGACCGCCGCCTGTACGAAGAGTACTTGGTCCGCCGCGTGAAGGATCGTTGGCCTCGTGGCAGGAAGTTCCTGCTGGAGCGGGGACTGAAGCCAATGTGGTGCCTTCCCGAGTCTAGCTGAACAACCGCTTGTATGTAAGTATTTTGTGCCGGCTGGCTGAGAACGTTGAGGTTTTGGATGGATAATTGAGCGTGCAATTGAAGTCAATCGTTGGCTTTGACAGGCAGTCTCACAGTCGAACACCAAACGGAAAGAGAAAGAACGAGAGGCATGTTGACTTTACCCTTAAACTTAACTATGCAGAACTATGCAGGGCATACCGCTTTCATCCGAGCGGTCAAAGAGGACGCCTCTTACTTGGGTGTTTGCACGGCCTCGAAGACGAGGGACTTGTCCGTGCTGTCGTCGTCATACAGCTCGACGTTCTTGCCGCGGGGCTCATAGCCGAAGAAGAGCACGATGGCCGACACCACCATGAGCAGTCCGCCAAAGACCCACATGATGCCCTCGAGCGACACGCCCCAGTCGCCGAACATGGAGGCACACAGGTACGGCCCGCTGAAGGACCCGATGCGGCTGAAGCCCGACGGGTAGGCCGCGCCCATGCCGCGAATGGCCGTCGGGTAGTTCTCCGGGGTGTAGGCGTAGACGCAGCCCCAGGCGCCGAGCATGAAGAAGGACACGAACGAGCCGGTAATCATGACGGGCGTCTTGGCGGCGTCCACGTAGCCCATGGCGATGGCCGACGCGAAGGCGCCGACGAGGAACATGACGAGCGTTTGCTTGCGGCCGATGACCTCCACAAGGCCTGCCGCGGCCAGGTAGCCGGGCAGCTGGAAGGCCGTGATGACGAGGATGGTCTCCCACTGGCCGTTCATGTTGTAGCCCTTGAGGGCGATGAGGTTGGGCAGGTAGATGAAGATGGCGTAGTACGACATGGAGATGCCGAACCAGAGCGCCCAGAGCACCGTGGTGCGCACGCGGAACTGGCGCTGGAAGAGCATGCCGATGCGTTTGAGGTGCGACTCTGGTAGCTGGGGCGGCGCGGGCGGCAGCGGCTCGGCGCTCTCCATCTCCGTCTTGGGGTCGTACGGGTCTAGGCCGTGGGCGCGCTCGATGCCCTCGACGATGGCCACGGCCTCGTCGTAGCGGCCGACGCTGGCGAGCCACTTGGGGGACTCGGGGATGTACATGCGGATGACGATGGCGTAGAGCACGGGGACGCAGCAGATGAAGAAGGTCTCGCGCCAGCCGATCTTGGGCGCCGCCCCGAAGGCCATGACCACGGCCAGCATGCAGCCCACAGCCCAGAAGGACTCGAGCAGCACGATGATCTTGCCGCGCGTCTTCTTGGGGGAGAGCTCCTGCACGAGCGTCGAGGCCACGGGCAGCTCCCCGCCCAGGCCGATGCCCGAGATGATGCGCGCGCACGTGATGGACGTCACGTCCCAGCTCAAGGCGCAGAAGGCGAGTCCGAAGAGGAAAAGCACGAGCGTCACCATGAACATGGGGCGGCGGCCGTACTTGTCGGCGAGCGTGCCGAACGGGAAGGACCCGATGAACGAGCCCACGAACACGGCGCCGCCCAGGAACGAGGCCTGGCGCGAGCTCTGCGGGATGTCCTCGCGGATGAGCGACGCGCAGTACGTGAAGATGAACGTCTCCATTGAGTCCATGGCCCAGCCGAAGCCCGTGAGCAGGATGAGCTTGATGTAGTACCACGAGAGGCCCATGACGACGCCCGGGTCGCGCTCGCCGATGGCGTCGATGCGCCGCGTGATACGCTGCACCGCCTCCACGTTGTTCGCGGGGGAGCTCATGTCTTGCAGCTCTTGAACACGCACTTGCGAAGTGTAGGTTCTTGTCAACCTCTGGTGGCGATACCGGACGAATGGAGAGTGAGCTGTCGCCCACTGCTTGCGATACCGTGCGGCAACGACAACGCGAGCAGAGGGATTGATGGCACGCGCACGTGTGTCGTTGATGGGTTCTGACTAGCTGCCATCGGTTTGGAGAGGGCGGCTCCCGACTCAGCCACTTACAAATTGCAAGATGAATGGCGACTTCCAAAAGCCTCTCCAACCCGATCACGATTGGTGTCTGATATTTTCTACGATGGGCGATACTACGTGGTACTGGTACTACCGGTACAGCAAAGGTACCTTTTTGCCCTAAGTACGAGCACCAAAGTCCGATCCTGCACGTTGCTGTTTAAATGGCTCGGAAAGTTTCAAAGTGGGCAACTTATCCTACACTGCAGGATAAGTTGCCCACTTCAAAATTTCCGAGCCAAAAATATAAAGTTTTTACGCGTTCATCACCGGAAAGCAATTCATACGCCGCCTCGTCGCACTCGTCGTCCATCAGGAGTCCGGGCACGTCCAAGACCGTGGAGAACTGGAAGCGTGGCAGCACGTAAAACACATACAGTGCGCCCCAGTTCGGCACCAAGTACGTCCCAGTGGAAATCACCAGACGCAGTGACTGCTCGAACAGCCCGCCGTTGTCATCGAAGAACATGCTATCGCACTCGCGCGTTTTGCCTGCACAACAGTCACGTTTAGTTCTTGAAGCATGTACGTCGAGCCCAAGTTCTTACCGCCGACACCAAGAGAGAGATACGCGTCTACCGCAAGTTGCAAGCTAGTGCTCACGAGGTTACACTGTTCACGCAAGCAATAAACGTAGAGAAGCACGCACAAGTCCGTCGTGTTAGCTATCAAGAGACTGTGCCAGAAAGAGACTCTGTCAGCGGGCGCACTTACGATCAGAAGAACCCAAATCCGTCCTTCATCCCAAAGCTGCTCGAACTCGCGCTTGATCGAGTCAAGGCGCGTCTGATCCAGTGGTCGTCTGAAACGTCTCTGCATGACGGGCTCCATTGAACGCGGCCTTGCTGTAGTTGCCCGTGCCTTGTAAAACAAACTGCCAGGCCGGAGTACCCGCTGCGGCACTGCTTTCACCATCGCTTGACGCTACAGATGAACATTGCCGCGGGTATCTATCTCAACTTTCCAGTTGTTTTGCACGGCAACAGACCACATGTGTTCGTCAAACTCAACGGCGTGTGCTCCAACAATAGGACCACGCAATACAACAGTATGTTCCCAATTCAACGTCATTCCCCCCCCACTCCAATTGCAGCTTCCCATCGTCAACACGGTTCCATCGATAATCGCTACCTTCCAGTGCATGAGTCTGGGGCCTGCGTGAAATACGTTGACCCCGTTTCCGATCAGTTTTTTTATCATTGCTGAGCTTTTCTCGGTGACTTGTGCCCGATCAACGAGAACACGAACCGTGACACGCTGGGAGGCACGGATGATAGCGTCGGTCAGTTCAGGATGCGACAAGATGAACATAGCGATATCTACTGAGGTCTCTGCGCCGTCGAGCAAATCAATGAGCTTCTGAGGTGCAGCTTGGTCGCGAGAAAACCAGTAGTCTACAACTGCAGTTTGTAGTCTACCCAATATATGTCCTGCTCCATGCGGCCAAATACTCGACGGTCGACCCCCATTATCCTTGCGATGTCCTTGAGCGATAGGGTTTGCTTGTGATGCTTTAAGACCTCGTTTTACAGCATTTCCACCACGAAACGCATGGGGGTCCACCGACGGGGTTTACCTGACTTGGACTCGTCTTGACTGGGCTGGGGGTGGACGATGGAGTTGATCGTGCTGCAGGCGTGTCCTGTGCTCGTCGTGCAGTTCTCGCGTCTCAGACATCTTTTCTCAGAAAATGACGTGCTAGGAAAAACGGAAGTGGAACGTGTTATTTTATATATTAACTGTACGAGAACCACAGCCTCTCCATAGCTTATAATAAAGGAAAAAACAAATGTTGCTGAAATAATAATGGCTCGGAAAGGCCGATCCTCGACGCTGCTGTTTAAATGGCTCGGAATGTCGCAAAGTGGGCAACTTATCCTCGAGTCGAGGATAAGTTGCCCACTTTCGAATTCCCGAGCCAATTAATACAGCAAAATCCGAAAAGTGGGCAAAATTTCGACGCGTCTACCGCCAACACCTGGAGGGTGTGGCGCACGTAAACTTGGGCAAAAAAGGGGAGGTTAGGTGTACAAAACATATGGGTGAGGAGTAGCGTAATCCTCAAAATCTTGACTGTGCCCTGGCATGCACCAGTGCAACATGGTATGCATTGGTGGAGTCCATCCAACTTCAGAAGACGTAGGTAGAGTGTGGCAATAGTACCTGTACCTGAAACTATTGCCCACACGGGGCAAAAAATCCTACGCGTGTATTGACACCACCTGGAGGGTGGCAATAGTTAGTGTACCTGAAACTATTGCCCACCCGGGGCAAAAATTCCTGCAAGTCTATTGACACGTCAAAGCGAGGTGTCAATAGCCAGATTCGAATTTCTGCCCATTTTTTGGGGCAAAAATTCGAATCTGGCTATTGACACGGATTAAGGGAGGTTAGGTGTACAAAACATACATTTCTGCGGGCTGCGCTATTGCGAGCGTTCGTTCGCGTGCGCCACACCAAAACCAACTTCAACGCCGCCAGCCAATGAGAGTCGACTTCAATTCGCAGGCTGGGAAGGGGTGGTCGGCGTTGGAGCTCGCACTTGCTCTTGATAAAAAATTTAACGCACATATATATTGGTACGTCACCCTCAGCTTGCGATGCCTCACCTTCATTCGATCCCTCAACACTGCAAACCACTCTGTGGATGACCAAGCGTTTTTAAAAACAATTTTCACCTCTGCACTGCGTGCAGCGCTTTGTGCAAGCCTACCGCGCGAGGCACTTAGGCGGCAGTGACTACATGGATGTGAAGGTCGGAATAAAATTAGGGAGAACGGATTTCGAGGACACGAAGACTGGTGCGATCCGTTCACGTTCACGTAGAACACTGATCGCGATGGTCTGTCTGTTGTTGGAAACGGAGATGATGTCAACCCATTCATCGTTGGCATGACCTCAAAGCGCCTCCTTGAACGCGTTTACGGAGACCGCAGTACATTCATTTGGAATGTAGATGCAACGTTCAAACTAAATCAAGTCGCATACTCAGTCATTGTCATTGGAATTTCGAACACCATGCGACAATTTCACCTCGTAGCCATCTTATCATCTCCCAGTTGACGCAGCTACACTTCGTGGAAGCATTTGCATCTCTCAATCCCGTCTACGCTACTGTAATTGGTGGTGAAATGGCAGTGAAGTACGTGGTGACCGATGCAGATGATGATCAGCTGAATGTACTAGAGCAATCGTTCGGCGGAAGCGTCAAGGCTGACAAAGAGATTACCCCTTTGAGGTGCTATTACCATGTTGCAGCTAAGGTTTACAAACGCACGCGTCGGTTGTCAATAGAACTCGCCATGCAGGTGTTGCAAGACATTGGTGATATGCACTTTGCCAACAGCGCCACAGCGTTTGAACAGATGCGGATGTCAATGCCAGCGCGCTGGACGGGCGACCCTTTGCTTTCTTCATTCGCTTCATACTTCACAAAGCAGTAGGTGTCAACTGACTTTAAGAGCTGGCAACTTTTCAACTCACCGCCAGGCTTTGCGGTGACAAGCAACCCTGTCGAGCAGTATAATCGCGCTATTAAGTGCGACGACACTCTGAGCACTCGCCTGAAAGTTGGTGCTCTACTGGACTAGCTACTACAGTGCTGTCACATCGAGAGCTTGACGTAACGTGCGTTTGCTGAACAACCAACCCCAAATCCGGCGTTGCTGCGCCGTTTCCTCGAGCCCCAACGTGCAGAAAGTATTCGAGAGCTCTCGTCTGCTCGCGCCTCGATTGGATTCTTGCTAGGAGAGGAAGGAGAAAACAACGCAAATATTGCTTTCTTTTTGTCAGAACGTTGTGACATAGCGTATGACCCCGAGGCTAAACGTACCAGTGACGCTCTACCTGTGACGGCGCGCGTGAGTGTCCATACTGCTAGACTGAACATTTAGAGCATGCCTGCTAGCGGGTGGCGAGTGAATCTCGAGTGCGAGTGGCCCTTTTCGTGTGCATTTCAAGAAGTCCTGCTGCATCCACAACATTTCGCGCAAGTATCGCGTGGTCAGCTTCAGTTGTCCATACGCAGAAATCTGGTGTACCGCGGCAAGAACAAGGCACGCCGCGCGGAAGCACAAGGGTAGGGCCCGGGGAGACTGTGGTGTAGCGGGATCCGTCAAAATCTGGTTAAGACTGGATCCGGCTTCCCAACAGTGCCCAGACACCAACTAACGGAGGGGGTCCCCCGATGATCCGTGATCTGCTGAACTTCTCACCTTGTGTACCCGTTGGTGGGCTGGATCTGCTCTCTCGGCGCTCCGAAGAGATGTGGTTATGTGTTTCTTGACCGTCCTGGCGGGACGCGGGGATGGGGTGGAGCAGCGCGGAAGTCTTCGCTCTGCTGCCGGTTATGGATCCAGATCCAGAGCGATTCAATCAAGCTCTGATCTGGCGGCCTGGACTTGATCCGGGGCCGGGGGTTACCTTTGGGGTGTGGATGTCTCCTTCCTTTGCGTTACTTGCCGCTTCCTATAGCGGGGGCTCTGGGGGTTTGAGAAATCGAGAGATCTTCGGGCCAAGTAATAACTCCGTCGGATCTGGGATCTGCACTTGATAATAGATCACTAGAGTAGGTAAGATCTGGCCAATATATTATCCAGACTTACACAACCACTAGATCAGCTACTCCTTGACTTGCCAACACCTTGTAGGGCCAATGTAGTTCCCGTTTCTTGGCGGAGGCGAAGCACTCTTGTAGTTCAGGGCAAATTCGATTCTGATTTATGGTTAAGTCCTATCACATCCTTGATCCTATCCTGCATCCACTCATCCACGGTGTACGACCGACTATGCGTCTTTTCTACCATCTCCCCATCATTTCCGTCGTCCTCTGTACGGGATACCTTGATGTAATCACCTGATTGCGACACCTCACCATCCCATGCTCCACTATTAGGCGGGATCCGAGATCAAGATCCGGGATCCGCCTCAGCCTTAGTACCGGGCCAGATCGTGATCTGGATGGAACCTGAGATCAAGATCCGGGATCCGCTTCTGCCTTGGTGTCGAGCCAGATCGTGATCCGGGCGAACTTTACTGTAGGGCCAGATCCTGATCTGGCCAGCTTCGGTCCCCAAGGCTTCCTCATATCGGCGATGCTTGATCTGGGTGCGCCGTCACTTCCTCAATCTGCACATCACCCTCTTTGACTTGGCATCGCTTTCCTTAACGATTCTTCCACGACCCGCGGTGTACCTCGAGTATACTTAAATCTTGATCCCGACCTTGGTACAGCTGTGCGCCTGGGTCCTTCGCCGGATCTAGCACCTATGGCGGGGCCCATCACTCGCCTCGTCCTTTCTGGTCCTTTTCTTGGCGGCATCGCCATCTTAGTCCGGATCTGTCCAACTGTCATTGTCTCGGGACTGTGACTTCTGCATTTCATTCCCGATCGCACTTTCCGGAAGGCACTTCACCACAAGACCTGCTACGAACGGACACGCGTTAGAGATCGAGTAAGTTAGTTGAACCAATAGTAAAGCGATCAATCAATATCAGTCACCGAAGGTTTTACTAGAATAGGCGCATGGACAACGACTACATGCGCGCCGTGGTGACCCCGCAGCACGCAGCACGACACGTGCCCCAAATGTGGAGACGGCGCTCTTCAAGAAGCGCGTGAAGATGGCTGAGGTGCTCTTTAGTTTCGGTAGACTGTCATGGGGCTGCATTTTCGTCATCATCGCACTTGCAGTGCGACACTGAGATGGACTAGTCCGTGTGCCTATCGAGGGTGGCGCGTCCACCAAGGGCCACCACCTCCCCGGATTGCACGCCGCCGTCCACGCCTTCAATGTATGGTGGAATCGACAAAGTGGGAGCTAAAGTTTGTCAAACCTGTGGAAAAAATATGCCACTGAGTATATGTTTTCACAGGTTTGGCGAACTTTCGCTCTCAATTTGTCGATCTCAACAAGTCTCACAGGGCGAACTTATCCATACAAAACGAACGTAGTAATAAAATACGGCGGGAGGAACCCATGAGGGCTAGGCGATGAGTCCTGCCCAAATATTATTTTGCTTGTTTATACATGTAGATACGTTTGTTTTTTAATCGATAAGTCCGATTTTAATTGATAAATTGTAAAACTTCATAGAATCGACAAATTGATATCGAAAAGTTTGCTAATCCTGTGAAAATATATATTTGAGTGGCATTTTGTTTCAGAGGTTTTGGCAAAAAAAGTTTTGAAAAAACCTGGGACAAACGCGGGAGGAACAAAAACCCATGTGTTTTTCAGGGGAACGCATTAGGGCTAGGCGATGAGTGCATCGTGGTACTGCCCAAATAATGTTTTGGCCGCCGTTTGTTTGGCTCGGAAAGTCGGAAAGTAGGCAAATCGCACTCCAGTGGAGGACGATTTGCCCACTTTCCGACCGTGATCGTCTTCTGCCCAAATAATGTTTTTGGCTATATTAATTGGCTCGGAAATTTTGAAGTGGGCAACTTATCCTGCAGTGCAGGATAAGTTGCCCACTTTGCGTCTTTCCGAGCCATTTAAACAGCAACGTGAAGGATCGGACTTTCCGAGCCGTTTATTGGCGGATCGGAGGTCTGTCTCCAGTCGGAGCAATTCCTTGGCCTTGATCGTCTGATTCCTCACAGCCTTCACCAGCCTCGACCGCCGCGTCCAGCTCGCCCGGCAGCTCTTCGTCGTCCGAGTCCATCGCCATCACAGCGTCCAGCAGAGACGATGGAGGCGCTGTTGGCTCTTGCTCGTCGTCGCATTCCATCGCAACCACCACCTCCGACAGGAGCCCCCAACCAGCTCCTCTCTGTCCTCATTGTCTGGGTCAATTGCACTCACCGCGTCCAGCAGAGCACAAGACGACGCGTCATCCCGATGCTCGGCAGCTGCGGTGGCTGACCCCGGAGAGACGCGAGCTCTCGGACAGAAGTTGACTCCCGGGTCACAAGCTTGCACGTAGAAGTCTCCGTTTGGGACACCTGCTGGAGTCTCCATAGTCTCTGGCTGGATTGATGGAGAGATCCGAAATGGTCGGATCTTTCGCTGTCCTGGAGGCGAAGGACGCGCTGTGAGCGAGTTCAAAGCCATCAGTTAGTCCACATCTCCATCAATCAGCGCTCGTGTGATGGCTCCAGACTGCGACCGAGCGCGTTTCCTGACTGAGAGCGGTTCCTTACTTGAGAGCGGCCCGAGCAACGGCATCGAAAAGAACGTTGTGTGGCGCCCCGGAGGTGCTTGGCCAACCACAGATACCAGCTCGTAGACACCTAGGCAGACCTCCGTAGTCGGGCGCGTCTTGTAGTAAGCTTAGCCGTGGTTTTGGGCCGCATTGAAGACTTCTGCCAGCCGAGCGTGAAGCTGTGCATCAGCTGAACGACCACACAATGCTCCAATGCAGCGGGTATCCTACATCTCAGCGATTTGGAGATCGGAACTGCACATCGAGCTGTCGTCGGCTACGACTCGTGCGCAGATACATTACTACATGTACAGCGTAGGCACACTCACGTGTCTGTTGCGCCGAACCAGCCGAGTTAGGAGCAACTTCACGAGGTCTCCCCGTGTTGTTTGCTGGCAAATTGCCACGCGATCCCCAAATCATGTCCACGCATGTTCACGCGATGTGTTCCGGCTGCTGCAGGTGTGGAGTGATCAGGTGCCTGCTGCAGGCTCCTCTGGTCTGCTGGATATTGCGCTGCGTAATTCGCGCAGCAAGGTGCTGTCCCAGATGAGGCAGCAATTCGCAAAACAAGCCCTACAAATACTGGCCGCCAGAGCTGGTGGATACTCAGCCGAAGTGGCTGCATAGTGGATCCCGATTAGAGACCTGTGCAGTGGCATCAAACTGAGCCATACTACATCATACACTCATCTTACCTCATACTAGGTGTACCACATTCCAAGCCACGCCCGACCCACCCAGCGGCATGTTCCTAATCGAGCCAGATCCCCCTTACGTTTCGCCGTAAGCCACTGCATATAGCTTTAAGGCAGAGAAGAAGCGCCGAGCTTCCGCATCCGCCTCCGCAGCTCATGGACGCGGGCGCCTCCCAGCACCAGGACGCGTATCACCAGCTGCAGACGTCGCGCGCGCCTGCCAGCTCCTTGGCCGCCAGCGCCGGCTCCTTCCACACGACGGGCAACACACTCGCCAGCGGCGCCAACACGGTCAACTCCGACACGCGCAACATGGCGCTTCGTGGAGGCCCCGACCCGTCGGCCACCAACAAGCGCGAGGAGTCGGCCGACTACCGCGTGGTACCGCTGCCATCCTCACGTAGACCGCCCGCAGCCGACGCACCGCCCGAGTTTTGCTCCAACGTGGTGATCACGTCCAAGTACACGACGTGGAACTTCCTGCCGCTCTTCATGCTCGAGAGCTTCCGCAAACTGGCCAACGCCTATTTTCTGCTGGTCTCCGTGCTACAGTGTATCCCCAGTATCAGTAACACCAACGGCCTGCCCTCCAACCTGCCCGTGCTCGTGTTCATCCTGGCCGTGGACGGCGTGTTGGCCGTGATCGAGGACCGCCGCCGCCACCTCGCGGACAAGGAGGCCAACTCGGCCCAGTGCCACGTGCTCAAGGAAACGTTCACTGGCCCAAGCGACGCGCTGCACCGCGCGGGCGGCGTGGACGACCCGGACATCGCGCTCATGCACTGGGCCGCGCTCACCGTCGGGTCTGTCGTCAAGCTACACAACCGGGAGACGGCCCCCGCCGACCTGCTCATCCTCGCCGTCTCAGAGCCCAACCCGAGCGAACCCGCGGGCATTTGCTACGTCGAGACCAAGAGTCTGGACGGAGAGACGAACCTCAAGCTGCGCCACGCGTGCGACCCCACGCTGCACGTGCAATCGGCGGCGCAAGTCGCGGCGCTCGCCGGCCAGCTGCGCTGTGAGAACCCCAACAAGGCCATTGGCCGCTTCGACGGCACGCTGTCCGTCTCGGAAGGCACCAAGGTCTCAGAGGCGCACCCGCAGCCCATCGCCATCAAGAACGTGCTGCTACGCGGCTGCCAGCTACGCAACACGGACTGGATCTACGGCCTCGTGGTGAACACGGGACCCGACACGAAGATCATGCAGAGCGCGGCGGCCACGCGCCCCAAGTGGAGCTCCATCAACGAGACGGTCAACAAGATGATCATCTGGCTGTTCCTGCTGCTGTGCTTCTTGTGCATCATCGCCACGACCGTGCAGGTCATCTGGCTCAACAGCAACATCGACGATAGCTGGTACCTCAGCTGGTCGCCCAGCATCTCGAGCCAGTGGTTTGTCGGCTTCGGCTACTACTTCTTGCTCATGTACCAGATGATCCCCGTGTCGCTGTACGTGACCATCTCGATGGTGATGTTTATCCAGGCCATCTTCATGACCTGGGACCTGGACATGTACTACGAGGAGGCGGACGTGCGCATGATTGTGCGCTCCATGGGACTGAACGAGGAGCTGGGCCAGATCTCTTATGTGTTCAGCGACAAGACGGGCACGCTCACTTGTAACGTGATGGAGTTCCGCAAGTGCTCCATCAACGGCGTGTCGTACGGCACAGGTATGACGGAAATTGGACGTGCTGCCTTGCGTCGTAAGGGCGTCGCTGTGCCAACGGAAGCGGAGCCGGACCAGGCGTCGCGTCGCACCAAGATTCCGTACGTCAATTTCGAGGACGCGCGGCTGTTTAACGCGTTGGAGCGTCCTATCAGCGACGATACGCCGAACCGTGAGGCCGAGTTTTTCCTCCACCTGAGTTTGTGCCAGACAGTTATCCCGGAGGCCGTGGAAGGCACCTCCGAGGTGCGCTTCTCGGCCTCATCGCCGGATGAACAGGCGCTCGTGTCAGGCGCAAAGTTCTTCGGCTTCAGCTTCGAATCCCGCGGTCTGGGTGTGGCTCGTGTGCGCGTGAAGAGTCCGGAATTGATCCGACGCTACGCAAATGGCGTCACTGGCTCAAATGTGCTGCTGGAGTTCCAGATCCTGGACGTTCTGGAGTTCACGAGTGACCGCAAGCGTATGTCGGTCGTTGTGCAGTATCCTAACGGAGAATACTGGGTACTGACGAAGGGTGCGGACAATGTGATCTACCCCATGCTGGCCAAGGCTAAGAGTGACCCGGAGATGCTGAAGGAGACAATGCGTCATCTGGAGACTTTTGGTGACGACGGTCTGCGTACGCTTACGATCGCGCAGCGTCGCGTGGACGAAAAGGAGTACCTAAACTGGAGCGTGCGCTTCAAGGAGGCAAACTCGTCTCTGGAAGAGATTGACAAGCGCAAGAACGGCCAGCCGAACGAGATCGACAAGCTGATGACAGAGATCGAGCATGACTTGGAGCTGCTTGGTGCTACGGCTATCGAAGACAAGCTGCAGAACAATGTGCCCAGCTGCATTGCCAACCTTATGCGCGCTGGAATGCGAGTCTGGATGCTTACGGGTGACAAGCAGGAAACTGCGATTAACATTTCTTACGCGTGCCAGCTCATGGATAACGACATGCAGCAGTTTGTCTTCAACTGCGAGTTGTACCCGACCAAGGACGCAATCTTCACTCACCTTTCGGAGGCGAACTCACAGGTGCAGCGGGGTGGCGGTCGCCACGCTGTAGTGATTGATGGCGAATGTTTGGAATTGACGCTGGCAGATGAGCGGTGTCAACACGAGTTTTTATCGCTGGCTATGGCTTGCGAGGCTGTGGTGTGCTGCCGAGTGTCGCCCAGCCAGAAGGCTGAGGTGGTGACGTTAGTACGAACTACAAACAAGAAGGTGCGAACGTTGGCGATCGGCGACGGTGCCAACGATGTTGCCATGATTCAGCGCGCGCATGTTGGTGTGGGTATCTCAGGCCAGGAAGGTATGCAGGCTGTGAACTCTAGTGACTACGCTATCGGTCAGTTTTACTTCCTGGAGAAGCTGCTGCTGCACCACGGCCGTCTGAATTACAAGCGCATGGCCATTCTGGCCGGATACATGTTCTACAAAAATATTGTGATGGTGCTGGCGCAGTATTTCTACATGTTCTGCACGGGGTCGTCGGGCCAGAAGTTCTACGGCGAGTTGGGTTTCCAGCTGTACAACATCTGCTACACCTCGCTGCCTATTATCGTGCTGGGCGTGTTCGACTACGACGTGCCCTTTGAAGTGAGCAGACTTTTCCCGGAGCTGTACCTGGTTGGCCCGCGCATGGAGCTCTTCAACAACTACACGTTCTTCAAGTGGATCTGCAGTGCCGTGTACGAATCCGCTGTCATCTTTGTGTTCGTCGTGTATGCGTTCAACGAGAACTTCTCCAATGCGGGCAGCGCACCTATGGTGCAGTACGGCTTGCTCGCGTTCACAATGGTGGTGCTGGTGGCCAACATCAAGCTGTGTATGCTGCAAATGTCCTGGAGCGCCTACGGTGCCTTGCTTTGGCTCGTGGGCGTCGTCGCGTATCTGCCGCTCACGCCTATTATTTCCAGCTACTGGATTTCCATGTTCACGACGGAGTACGGCAGCTTCCAGAATACGTTGACGCAAGAGACATACTGGATGGTGATTCCGATCTGTTTGGTCGTTGCTCTGCTTCGTCATTTCACGTGGACAGCAATCTGCCGCCGGTTCTACCCGGAAGCGTGGCAGATTGTCCAAGAGCAATACGTCCTCGGCAAGGGCAAGCCCCTGAACCGCGCGATGTCTCGCATCGATATCGAAGCTGGTGGGATCCCTGTGGTGAACGGTATGGCGCAGGACGACGAAACCGCGTACATCAACTCGTCGTCTCCTAGCCGGGGCTACAACGTGGTACGTTCTCGCTGTTCGAGCTGCTTTGCCTACTGAAGTTGTTGTCTAACGTTCTCCTTCTTTTGCTTTTCCAACTGCAGCAATCGCACGAGTATGCGGAGGCCCAGTTCGCGGGCAAGACTCGGGGATCCGGCAGCGGATTCGCGTTCAGTTACGACCCGCAGACGTCTTTGGCAGAGTCGTACATGTCAACGCACGATGTGCGCCAGTCAGCATCAGCCATGCACGAGGCAGAACACCGTGGCAGGCGGTCTCGGGAAGACTCGCGCGCGTCAGACTACGACTCGGCGCGCTCAGCAAAAGTCGTGGACTCCACGAAGGGCTCCTCCTCGACGACGGGGCTGTTCGTCTAGCTGGTGCAGCTAGAAGGTTTAGTTACACTATCATCACCGACGTGCGTACCCTACTACAAGAACTCGACGACGCCGAGAAGAAGCTGGAGAGATCTCGATCGCGGCCGTGTGAGTTTCAATTTTTAGCCTCTGTTTTGTGTGTTACCTGCGAGGTTGGGATCAGTCGATTAGCGGAGCAGGCCATGTACATACACCACAGGAACTAGCAAGTCTAACGATCGATAACAATTGGTCTCAATCTCTGAGTATTCTCTATGAGCTTGGAACTACCAGAGCGACACCAGCAGGGTGAGTGCCAGTGTGACAGTAGCGACCACGGGCCTATGCGTGGATGATACGGCGGCACTTGAGTCCGTCGTCACGTTCGGAGGCACCGTGTTCAGCGAGTTGATAGCGGAAGTGCCGCCGCCGCCCTCTTCGGATCCCGCTTGGCTCGCATGTGCAGGTTCATAATTCCAGTCCACGAGCGAGGCAGGACGCGAGAAGCTGCAGCCGTCCGCGAATCTGATGGGCACGTGGAGGCACGCGTCCGAGAAGTAGGAGCTCACAACATCCACGATGGAGCTCGGTACGAAGTCCTGGAGCACTGGGAACACGTCGGCGCCGCTGACACACTTGCCAGCTCCGAACAGAGACTGCAGGTCGATGCCGTACGACTCGGACGTGTTGTCGGCGAGCGGCAGGCCGTCAACCCACGTGGCCAAGCGGTCGAGCGCTACCACACAACCGCTGGCGGTGAACTGGTCGCTCGACACCGCTGCAACTGCATTGCCACCCGTGTCATTGTAGGCTTCTCCCTCAGCCTTGAGGCACGCCTGGTCGGTGGGGACCTGCAGATCCTCCAGCAGCGACGCCGCGCGGTTGGCAGATGTCGTGTTAGCCAACTCGCCCGAGCTCTGCAGGAAGGTGTAGCCACATCGCTGCGAGCTGGTGCCGTTGAACGCTGGCGTCTGCGTGGCGCAAAAGACGTCTCCGAGAAGCTGCGCGAGCTTGGTATACTGACCTGTGAGTGTGTAGTCAAAGAGTGAGACGCTCTCGCTCTCCCAGGCGGCGCAGCAGCCGTTCGCCGCCGTGGAGCGCAGCGTGGCGAGCGACGGCAGCAGCTGAGACCGTAGGCATGGCACGAAGCCGTCCACGTACAGCGAGCAGATCTGCTCGACTTCCCCCTCGTCCACGAGCCCCAGTCCTTCGAGGAACGCGTCCGTTGCGGTGCTGTCCCCACTGTCGCTGCTGCTTAACGTGAGGGAGAAGTTGCCCACCGCGTACTGCACCAGAGGCACGTCGAACATGGCGAGCGCGGCGACGCACGTATCCACTGCTGTGCTGGAGACCAGCGCCTGGCCCAGCGCCGTACCGTTCATGTTGGCCAAGCAGGAGCTGCCGGCGTCCGAGATGAGGAACTTGCTGGCGGCCGAGTCGCCCAGCAGTCCCACGAGGAGGTTGGCGTAGTCGTCTCCGATGACGGCGCGCAGAGGCTCCAGCACGGGCGGGTCGCTGTCTGAGAGCGAGGCGGAGCACGCGGACACGATCTTCGTCTCGGCCGCGACGTCACGAGGCAGCAGTAGCAGCAGCGGCAGCGCCGTCCACAGCAGCGAGACGCGCATGGCCAACTCGACTCTGAGCGCTCTTGGTAGTGTTGCAGATGCTTGTCATGCGGTGCTGAACTCTTGACCGATCGTGTGGTCGTAAAAAAGCACTTCAACGGCAACTTGTAACTATAGCGGTGCTGAGCTTGGTTTTGCAGTCACGTTAAGCTGCTGCCTGGCATCGAGAGCAGAGCGACAATGGCCTCCTCTCATTACTGTTCCTACCAAAATTGTGCCGGAGACGCTTCCTAGCTCGTCGAGGAGTCGGCCAGCTCCTTGGCCAGCGCCACATAGTCCACCTCCTTCCTGGCGCGTTTACCCCTCGAGCGTGCGAGAGGCACTGCGGCCTCTGGTTTGCTGCGCTTCTTCGCCTGTAGCATTGTGACGGCGGGGCCTGCTGCGGGGACCAGGTAGTTGGCCAGCAAGGCCTGCTCGTGTGCGGATTCCTTGGCTATCTCTTCCTCGTCCCACGGCTCCTGCGCCGGGTTGACGAGCGCCCGCGTGTGTGCTGCGACGCTGCGCGCGAAGGGCGAGACCATGCGGCCGTGGAAGTTGTAGCCTCCCTCCAGCACCGAGATAAGGCGGCCTTCGCAGCAAGTGGTGGCAATCTGCTTCACGTGACCCACAAGCCATTCGTAGTCTTGCTCCAGCAGCGACACGTAGCCCCAGTTAACGAGCTCCTTCTTATGGGCATCAAAGCCAGCCGACAGGAAGATCAGGTCCGGGTTAAACTCGCGCAGCTTCGGCAGGATGCGGTCGCGGAACGCACTCCGCCACTTGAGCCGAGAAGCGGAGGAGCCTTCGCGGCAGAATGGCAGGCCTTCGTCCCAGATCACAGGAGCGTCCTTCACGCTCGAGACACCCGAGCCCGGGTAAAACCACCCCTGAACTTCGCCCTTCGCCAGCTCCTCCTTGTTTTCGGGGTCTTTGTGGCCGTAGCCGTGCACCGAGCAGAAGAAAACGTTCTCCGAGTCGTCGTCGCTGCGCCAGGGTTTGTACTGATGCACAACCTGCTTGCCAACGCCGTAGGGAGTCTCAAAGGTAACCTCCTTCGTGGACGGCACAAGTTGGCGCACAATCTCCTCCGTGCCGTTGCCGTGGTGCACGTCAAAGTCCAGAATGGCCACCTTGTTAATCCCGCGGTGCTTCAGGTGCGCGCGCGCGTACGCTGCGCCGACAGCGACGTTGTTGAAAAGACAGAAGCCAAGGCTACCCTCCGGGTCATTCTCGCACACGACCTTGCCCACAGGCCCAGCGTGGTGTCCTGGCGGTCGTACGATGCAGAACGCATTCCTGCACTTGCCTGCTACGACCTCGTCCACAGCCTTGCACACGGCGCCAGCAGCACGGGCAGCAGCATCATAGGAACGTACCGACAACGCTGTATCCAGATCTAGCGACAACGTTGCATGGCACTCCTCAGCATCGTCACCGATGCTTAACGGCGCCGGCTTAGGTTGGTCAGGGAACTGGTGGTGACTCGTGCCGTCGTTCTTTGAAGCGACAGGCGTCTTGCCCACCGCCGACGCAGCTACAGACGCACACGCCCGACGCACGCGATCGACGTAGTGGAATTCGTGAACGCGCAAAATGTCGGCGATATCTGCGCGCTCAATGTCATGATCCCACTTGACGTTCGGCCGCTGGAACTCGCGAGATCGAAGGATGCCAAACACCGGGTCCACCAGCGTGTCGATTCGTTCAGGGTTTTCCGGTGGGGGGTCGGGGCCGCCGCGACGATGATATGCCATCGGCAAGTGCCTCCACACTTCGGGGTGGAAGAAGAACCGCGTCTGGTCTTTCTGTTGCACAACCGCGTCTTGCTTGACCTCTGTTGTCTCTGTCCCTGCTTCTGCTGCCAGTAAACGCGCCTCCAGCGCATCGAACGCACATCTGCGAGCCACTTGCGCCGCGGTGCATCCATGTGAATCTGTCAGCGCGAAGTCCGCTCCACCGCTTCGAGGAGAGGTGCGCAGGATCTCGACGCCCTCGGCAAAGTCTGCGAGCGCTGCAATATGCGAGGGCGTCTGGCGCAGCGGCGTCACCGGGTTCACGTCCACTCTATACTCTTGGACCAACCTCCTGGCCGCATCGGCAGCGCGGTACTTCATGGCCTCGTGCAGCGGTCGGAAGCCCACCTTGTTGCCCTTTTCCAGCAGCGTCTCGAGCTTCAGCGGCTTCTTCTCCGTCTCGTCCGCCTCTATAGCAGCCAAGTGCCGCTGATAGAAGGACGCCAGCACGTCCAGACACTTGACGAGGTCGTAGCGCGCGCACAGATGGAAGAGCGAGTTGCCCTCCTCGTCCCTGGCCGCCACTTTCTCGAACAGCAGCGCGCGCACGTCGTCTCCGTACACGTCCGTCGTCTGCTGCTTCTTCTCACCAAGCAGCTCGTCCAGTATCAGCTCGCTGAATGCCGCGTTGATGGCGCCCACGCGCAGCACCAGGTGCAGGAAAGGCGTGCCCAGGTCTCCACCCTTGAGGCGCAACATGGCGCTCGTGAGCGCGGGCGAGTAGCGCAGCAGGTGCAGCGCGCAGTGCGGTCGCTGGTGGATCACCGCCACGTGCAGCGGCAGGAAGCCCATGTCGTCCTTCTCCAATAGGCTCGTCTCACTCGACAGGACGCTCAGCCGCGACGGAGGCTCCGCGCGCGCGGACGGCAGCGGCAGCAACGCGCGCAGTCGGTCCACGTGCCCCTGCTCCGCCAGGTTGTGCAGCAGATACGCGTCCTCCTCCTCGTCATAGTCGTCCTCTGCGTCTTGGGGCCACGCGCGTGCAGCCGCACGATCCGCTTCGGAGCTCTCCATTTCGGATGCGAAAATGGCCAATGAGAGCGCGAGAAGAAGGTGCTTGGGAAAACATTAAGCATTACAAGTACATGTAGCGAAAGCTGTCTTGGACGAGAGGGGCTGCAGCGGCGTGCTTAGAATTTTGCTAAAACAATCGATCCGATCGTGAGACTGTCGGCTGTTAGCAAACAAACGTGTCCGTTGCTGGACCGACCGGTAGTTGGGCCTTTTGGTAGCAGGTTCGTCATGACACGACCGTGCGGCATCAAGGAGTTCCAAAGCTAGTCAGGTTACCGCAGGTTTACTTAGTGTCGACTACAGCCCTCTGTGCCTGAGATCTTCTTGTATTTCACCGTGCTGGAGAACTACAGCGACCGCCACGCCCTGCCTTTTGTGCGTTACTCCTACCAAAATGCCACCGCGAAGAAGCGCAGCTAACGGGAGGCCGCGCGCCGCGAAGGAGTTGGTTGAGCAAGGCCAGCAGCAGTAGTCAACATGGCAAGCTCCAGTCGACAATGAGACGAGGCGGAAGATACTTTTTTGCTAGTGTTGTCATTAGTCGCGCCGAGAAAAGGATAACTGCTGTTCACATGCGGAGCTCTAATTGCGCGTTGCGTTGGCGGAGGTCGGTTGGCTAGAGCACTTACGCCGACGCTCCAGAAGACATGAAACCTGGCTCGCTTGCTATATATATGCTAGCAGCGACATTTGCCACCACGGCATGCGCACAACAAGTGTATAGCTCCCCCATGCACCAGCGAAATTTAACGACGGATTGCTTGTGCGCAGCGGAAACGCCTCGGCGTTTCGAGCGAAAATTAGTGTTGAAGCCACCGAGATTGCACCGCCGAGACTGCACACTGCACAACCAGCAGCAAGAAGATCAGCAGCAGCAAGAAGACCACCAAGCAGTGCCCAATGCGAAGGACACGTCGGCTTCAACATGGATCCGCTTCGACCTACACTTTTTGTCCAATCGGCGCATCCCAGGCGCCACGTCTTTACTGCAGCAAGTCATTTGATACAAGTACGACCGCAGCTGTGCAGGCAGCAGTGCCAACGGCACTAGCTTACAGCTATGCGCGGGTTGCCGTGCCTATGGACTATCTGCTCGACACTCGTCCTATCCGCCATCTATCCGGACTTCGCTGGACTCGCCTGCAAAGCAAAGCCCCGATGTAGCCATCTCGCATCAAAGTGGGACTCGAGAGGGTCGGAAGATACTCCTCCGATTGACTTGATTTGACTATGGCCATGCCGGCTGCCACGCTAGCACGGAATGTCGTTTTATACTCGCGATTTGTATGACGCGACATCGAGTATGAAGCAGGCTGGGAAAAGAGCGGGACGCTGCTGCTGCCACCAGTGATTAATAGTGGTCCACACAATGCCTCAAATACGCTCATCCCGTAAACTGGCGCCACTTCGCGTCGCAAAAATAAAAAATTCAATCAGGTATATAGGTCACCCGGCGCGGTTTTCACCGTGGCTCCGCTCCGCTCCCGCTCCAGGGAACCCACACCGCGCGCGCGGTGCTCCGAGCCAATATTTGTCCCTTTTACGCATGTATGTGGGGCAAACATTGATATTGATGTGGACCACCATTGCTCACCCGTGGCAGCAGACACTCTGAAAAAAAGAGCGCTGAGTGATGGTTTGGCACACGCTGATTGGTCCGTTTCCAGGTGCGCATATCAGTTGTCGCACATGTCGCAAGTAGTGTCTGTACACACTGTCTTTCTATACCCTTTAAAACACATACAAATAGTATATCCGTTTCAAGAGGTAAGAGTGACGAGCCGAATTTCAAATCTCCTGCCCCCGAGATTTTCAAGCCAAGCGAACACCAAGCCGAAGCTCGCAATCGAGGAGAAATGGCAAAGCACAGCCAACGCTGGAGCATCCAGACCGTACCAGAACGTTGACACAGACCTAGAGAACGCTGGCAGAGGTAGCGCATTGGCCCAAGACAGGGTTCGAGCTCTCGCTGCCGCCGGCAAGATCCATCATCCGCAATTTTTTTCCCGAAATGCCGCAGACATAACGGTAAAGCGGGGTTGCGCCACCCCATTGAAGGGACGAGCAATCTCGCAGTCCTCTTGCAGCGTCGATGCCAGCACGAGTTACTGTAATACCTTATTGCTTGTACATAACTAATAACCGATGTGAATTAATAACTAGTAGCTATGCAAGTTAGAAGGCGAAAACGGTACGATTTGTCCGGCCTATTTTTCGAACCGCGCCCTATCGCTTCAACATGAAGATGGGCCTTGACGCGCTACGATTGGCCAAAAAGGTCACAACGCCAGCTGCGCACTGAATTTTTGCTTGCAAGCCCTCACTCAGCAAAAAGACCGCGGAGCCGCAGGTCATTTGCCGTCAAGATCAGCAGCCAGCATCAAGCAGCAAGCACCCACAACAGGAACTCGCGGCGCATAACGCCACCCGCAGCAGCCATTCAACAGCCACAGCTCCCCGCCATGAAGGACGCGGCGTCCAGCAGCAGCAGCAGCAACAACAGCCTCGCGCTGGCAGCAGGCAACCGCCGCCCGCGCGCGCAGAGCCTGCAACACTTCGACAGCAAATGCTCCGTGCCGAGCGAGTGCTGTAGCTCCGGATCGTTCGTGAGCAAACTGTACCGCATGGTCGACTCGGAGCCGTCCACGATCGTCACGTGGTGTCGAGGTGCGTTCTGCCGCGCTGTCTGTCTTGTACCCAATCACTCACTGTACCCCTTTCCTTCTGTTGTTGTACCCAGGCGGCAGCGCGTTTTGCATCGTGGACCCGAAGCTCATGGCCGAGCACTGTCTGCCCAAGTACTTCCGCCACCGGCGCTTCTCGAGCCTCATCCGCCAGCTCAACTTCTACAGCTTCTACCGCGTGCAGGAGGGCCAACTCACCATCTACCAGCACTCGTTCTTCCGGAAGGGCCGTCCCGACCTGCTCGTGCACATCAAGCGCCGCGGCGCTGGCAAAGCCAAGGACCCGTGGTTCGATCCGCTGGCCAACACGAGCAGCAAGGCGCCAGAGCAGACCGTCAGCCCCGTGCTGACCCCCATGCAGACGCCCTCCATGACACCGACCTCGTTGGGGCTTGCGGCGTGCTACTCGCCCATGGCCAAACCCGTCGCGCTGGACAACATGTCGCCTGCACTGAAGCCTGCCATGATCCAGACATGCCCACCCTCGGTGGACCTAGGCGGCTCGTTCCTCGGCGACGGCTTGATCAAGAAAGACATGGACCACGCGTACCCGCTGCCGTCGGCGCTCAACATGAAGAACGAGTTGCTATTCGGGGACATGATGGAAACGAGTCTGTCGCTTCCCAAGACGTCGAGCGGCCTCTCCGCGCCGCTGGACATCGACATCCAGGACTTCCTCACAGACGACTGCAACATCACACCCGGCCAGATCGATGACCGACTATGCGGCGGCATGAACCACAACAAGTGCGCGATGGTCTCTCGCGACTGCCTCAAGTTCGACGACGCGCAGAGCCTGGAGCCGTCGCCCATTCTGACGAGCCAAGAGGACGCCGAGTCGGCGAGCTTCGAGAATGAGGTGCTCCTGGACCTGGCCAATGTGGAGCCGGGAGCATGGGAGGTGCCGCTGTCGCCGCTGAACGACGAGGAGGACATGATGCCGTGGCTGGACCTGTGCTTCTAGACTGTATGGTTGCGTACGCACACGCAGACCGACCGATAGACCAAGCCGCGCGTTGATTATTTAAGCCCCAGCGAAGCTGCCCAAGCCAGTCAGTCCCCTCCTGCCCTCCACCGAGCCAGCCTCCTGTCGAGGCCGCCAAGCATTTTTCTATCATCATCGTTCCCGTTAGGACTCCCAGTGTCGTAGGATGTAGGCAGAAGAGAATTAAGTTAGCAAGTTATTAAGGAGAGGATTAGGACGTAGCAGTATGTAAAGTAGGATGTAGCGACGAACGTAGGCAGCGCAGCAGAGCAAAGGAAACGAAACACGATGAAAAACCGACACCTTGACTTGATTGATGGCATTTAACTGGGCAGATGTGCTAGTCTCGGTCGGCTGAGCCGCACACTCCATGGCAGCCGGCAGTCCGTCTGCGTTGGACGTGCGAGCATGCAGTGGTCGTCGAGCGGGATAGGCACGCAGGTTGAAGTCCTTGCTGCCAGCTTGCTGCCTGTAGCTAGCTAGCGGCGGCTGAACGACGATGCCGTGAATTAGCGCGTTATCTCATCTCCAAACAAGGCGCTGCCCCCACTGAATGCATCTTCATGATCAGTTCATTGCTGCCTCCTGGCTATCTTACTTAGTACTTGAAGACGGACACACGGCCGGCCACGGTCTGCGTGGACTGCCGCGCCTCCTCCTCCTTGAACGCCAGCTTGGTCTCCTTCTTCTCGGCGCGCCGAGTCATCTTCTCCATCTTGACGGCGGCCTTGCGCGCGCGCTTCTGCTCCTTGGTCTCGCCCTTCTGCCTTCGAGCCGACTCCGGCTGCTGCTCCACTTGCTTGGCCGCCTTGCTCTTGACGGGCGCCGCCGACTCGAACACGCCCAGCGGCATGCCCGTCTTGCGGGACAGCGTCACCTTCTGCTTGCGAATGTCCTCGCCCTCGGCGATGCTAGCGATCAAAGGCTGTTTCTTCTTCTTGCGGCGGGTCGGTCCTTCCTCCCGCAGCACCGTCGGGTGGTTGTCCAGCGTCGAGTACGTGCTCACGATGGTCTCGCAGTCCCATTGCTCGCGATCCTCGCGCTGCAGGTACTGGTTGCGCTCGAAGAGCTCCTCCAGCTCCTTCTTCTCACGCTCGGCGCGCTCCACGGGGCCCTCGGGCTCCTCCTCGTCCTCTGTCTCGGCGTCCTCGTCGTACTCGTACGCGAATCGCTCGGCCGCGCACTCGTCCAGCACCTGCTTGAGGTTGTTGCCCTCACGCAGAGGGTTGCCCAGCTTGCCCTCAGCATCGGCCAGCTCCTGCTGCACGAAAGCGTAGTCCTCCACCACGGCCGCGAGGAGCTCGCCGTCCAGCGTCTCCTTGCCGCGCGTCTCTGGGTCGTCCTCCTCCAGCTCGCCCAGCTGCTCGTCGTCGTACTCCTCCGCGAGCGTCTTCTCAAAGAGCTCGTCCAGTGCGCGCTGCGCCTCGTCGCGGTCCTCGGGCAGCTCCAAGTCTTCGTGTTCGCCTTCATTGTCGCTGAGCTCCTCCTCCTCGTCGCTGAACTCCTCGTCCTCGCTATCCGTGATGTTGCCACGATACAAGGGCGTGACTCCACTGGCCGCCTCCATGAGCTTGGCAATGTGTGCGTCGTAGTCAAAGTCATCGGTGCCTGCGTCCTCTGCGTTGTCCTCTGCAGCCTGAACCACAAAGTTGTCGTCCAGCTCCTCGAACGCCTCGTCATTCACGAGCGCCTCCCTCAGGTCCACGTCCATGACGTCCGTCGTGAGCGTAATAGCGTCCAGCAGTCGGTCCTGCTCCTCGACGCTCGGCAGCGCGTCCTCTGGCAGGTCCACCTTGCGGGACAGCGCGCGGGCCTCCTCGCCGGCATCGAAGCGGCTCGTGGCTGAGTAAAACTTGCCCTGCCCCATCTCCTTCATGTGCTGCGTGTAGTCGTAGCCGTCCCTTGGCAGTCCGTTCTCGTCCACGAGGTCCTCGGCCTCCACGCCACCAAAGCGCACTTTGCGCACGGGGAAGGCCGCCTTGCTCTTCTTGGGAGCTGATGGAGCGTCCACAAGGTCGGGCATCTCATCGTCGCTGTCGTCTTCCTCGTCTTCATCGTCGTCCGACTCGGAGTCCGAGCGCAGCTCCACGTGCTGGCTGGAGGACAACAGCACGTACTTGGAGGCCTCCGGGTCGTTGGCCTTGGGATCGCGCTGGCTACGGTGCACCACGTGGAAGTGCTGCGCCGTCTTCTTGTTGATGAACTGTTTCTTGCGGACCTGCAAGTGGTGAGCACAAGGACGTTAGCGCCTGGAGAGCGAGAGAGCGAGAGAGCAAGAGAGGAAGGAACACTTGCCATGGTCGAAGCTTGATTGGCAATGTGTGACTGGCGATGCCGGAATATGACGCAACGTAGGCTTCATGAAATAACAGAGGTTCACGATTACCTAATCGGAGGACGTCCACCGGTGTCTACGCAAGAGGAGGACAGTTTTTGAATGTACTTCTGTATGTTAATGAAGCGTGTTTGGACGCTGCGTGCGTACTTACAGCTTGGCCAGGGCGTCGTTGACGGCGGCCAGGCCCGACGCGTCCAGCGAGTCGACGGAGTTGCCACAGGCCGCCACGAGCGCCTGCAGAGCGTCCATCTCGAGCGAGGCGCACAGGTCCTCCGTCTTGATGACGTCGATGGCGCCGTCCAGCTGCTGCTCGTGGGCGGCCGTCATGAGCTCGCGGAAGGCCTTCTTGACCTTGCGGAAGAGCTTCTTCTGCTTGTCCTTGGCCATCTTGGCGCCCTTGCGGGCCTCCTTGTCCTTCTCCTCGGCCTCCTTGGCGATGCGCTCGGCCTCCTCCTGCTTGCGGTTCTCCTCGTCCACGAGGCGCTGGGCGGCCTCCTCCTTCTCCTGCTTGGCGCGGGCCTTGCGGTCCTTCTCCTCCTGCTTGACGCGGCGGATACGCGGGTCGCAAGCGAGCGCGCGGTCCACGAGACTGGCCAGACGCGCGTACTCTTTTTTCTTCTTCTTCTTGGCGGCGGCCTCGTTCTTCTTGGCCATCCAGCGCTTGTGGTCGCGGTGCTCGGCCGAGTCCACGTCGTGCTCCGAGTCGTGCGTGAAGTCGCGCCACGAGTCGAACTTGTTCCAGAAGTCGTAGAACGCGTACACGTCGTCGATGGACGTGCTGTCGTCTCCTAACACAGGCACCGGCTTGTTCTCGCTGAAGCGCGCGTTGGCCGTGAACACGGGGCCGTACAGCTCGTAGAAGCTCTTGCCGTCGTTGTTTGCCTCGTTCTCGCGGATCTTCTCGCTGCCCGAGGGGATCCACTCGTCAAAGTCGCACTGCGAGTCGTACGCGCGCTTCTTCTGCGGGTCCATGAGCGTCGTGAAGGCCTTCTGCACCGCCAGGTAGTTGGGGTCGTTCTCCGTCTTGCCCGTCTTGTCCGGGTGGTGCTCGATCAACACGCGGTGGTACGCCTTCTTCACCTGCTCGTCCGTCACGTCGAAGCCCACGTCGGCCAGGCCCAACTGCTGGTACATGGTCAGGTCCAGGAAGTTCTTGCCGCGCAGACTGCGGCGGTACTTGCGCAGCACCGACTCCTCGTGCTTGCGCAGCGCCTCGCGGGCCAGCGCCGCCTCGTCCACGTCCTCGCAACTGGCCGAGCGGCCGCGCGCCATGTTGCGCGCACGCTTGTTGAAGGCGCGGCCCACAGGCTCCACACGCTTCTGCGCGAAGTATCCGCCCAGGCCCAGCACCGCCTTGGGCTCCGTGAAGCCCGCGGGGGGCGTCGGCAGCGACAGCGTCAACGACGACATTTTCCTGAGCTTTTCGCGGTCGGTTTGATTGTGCGGGCGCAAGCCGACGGGGCTCAAGCGGCGAGAGCCAATGGTTGGCACGGCCCAGACACTATACGGAATGCAAGTGAAATGGATTTAGTGTAGACACACACTAAGTTGTAGACTGCACCGCCTCGTAAGCACAGCAGTGACACCATTCTTTCCCAGCGCTGTGTGCGTTCGAGTTGCTTCCGGAGGCAAGGGAATGAGCGCAAGACAAATGGAAAGTTTACACATTGGTGGACTGCATTGACACGGTACAGATACAAGAACTCAACACACACTAGCTGCGCGTTCGCAGTGTCTTTACGGGAGCATGGGGCACGGGTCTTGGGGATCCACTACCAGTTGCTTGGCTTCCAGAAGACACGACTTGCAACAAGACACAGTCACCGGCTGCGGCCGAGTAAACAGTCGACGCTTCACGTGGCACTTGTTGCAGACGCCTCGGAGACAAACGCCACAGGTGCGGTGGGTAGCACCCACGATGGCCGCCATGGCGGGTTTCCTGGAGCACACGCAGCACGGTTCGGCAGCCGACTGTCGACGCGAACGAGACTTCCGATGGCCTTTCGACAGCAACCGAGACAGCCCAGGCTGGATCGCCGAGAAGGCAGAGCTGACTTCAGCGGAGAGGCTGGACGCCGAGTTGGAGTACCCGGAAGGGATCGAGTCTCCAGTGAGCTCAAACTCCTCCAGGTCCAGCGCGGACAGGTCGTCGATCGAAGAAGCGACCGAGTTCTCGGCTTTTTGCAAAGCCAGGAGCGTGAGCCGCTTGGACTCAGCACTGTCGATAGCTCCAAGAATCGAGACCATCAGCGAGCAGGAAGAGTTGTAGACAAGGAACGCCGGGACGTCGCCTCCCAAGTCGAACATACCCTTGGCGTACACGTCCACAATGTGTGACCCTGGTACCTGGCGGTAGATGCAGCTGAACATCATGTTGGCTCGGATGATGCCGCTGATCTCGGAAGGCGGTGGGCACCCAGGAAAATCGACGCTCTGAAGTAGGTAGTACGCGTACTGATCCCCCTGAGCATCGGTGCTGATACCCATGGACTCGAGCGTGCACAGATCACGTTGCTTCATGATCTTCGCCTCCGCCAGCGTATCCGTTCGATGCCATTTGAGAGAGAGTTGGCGGTAAGGGTCAAGCGAAGAGCCTCCTTCTAGCTTGGCGAGCAGCGCGCAGTCCACGTGGCCCTTACTCATGTAGGGCAATGTCAGTTGCATTTCCTCTCGAGTCTTGGCGTGGACGCCGTACAGAACATCTTCGAGTTCGCCTGCGATGGAGCCGACACAGATGACCATTGGGCGCTTAGACTGGGCTGCCAATCGACCGTCGGCTGGCTTTGATTGTCTGCGCTTGTAGATGCTCAGGTCGTTCTGGCGCTTGAGCAGCTTCCAGTCCCGCTGACTGAGCTCAGGGCTCTTTGTGCGGCGGTACTCGCTCTCGTGGGCCAATGTTCGCGAGACAATGCTGTGTGCCAAGTGACGGAACGCTTGGGCCTCGCCGTCGGGGAGGTGCATCAGGGGAGTCTCCTTGGGTATTTCAACGTGAGCTGGCGCGTGCTTTGCCTGATGCAGTAGCTCCTGAAGTTGCTCCGGGGCTGTAGCTCGTCTTGTAGCTTCTGGGGCGGCAAGTCGGTTCTCTGTGGGTAGCGACTCGGCCATTGAAGAGGTGTATTGGGGCTCGCGTTAGCAAGAGAGAAAGTAACCGGGTGTGGTGGCCTCGGTTGATGCGAAAGTGAGGCTGGAGTCGAACTGGATGCAGACGTCAAGGCCGTTTCTCTGCGAGAGAGGTGATGGAGGAGGCGACATATGCTATCAATGTGTCGGGCGCCGGGTATGGTTTCCGCCAAGCACAGGTCAAGCGAGCATGTGTACGCAACTCAGGCTCCAGCGTGCAGCCAGGTTGAACAGACTCTGCGCCCAGAACCGCCATGTGTCCCGCAAACGCCAGGAAGTGCTGATAGCTTGACATCAAATGGCCCGTTCCAAACGGCGTGGCTGGCTCATGCGGCTGACGAGGACAGATCAGAACCGTCATATCAAGTGGAGCCTCCAGCTGCCTTCAAGGACAGTCAAAAGACTTCGCTTTGCCCACTGCAGCACGCTCGCTGTTCAAGGTTGCGTCCTGGTTCATCTTCTTCATCCATGAGTCAGAACCGGACATGAGCATGGATTGGGCCACTTACCTCGACTGTGAAGCCTCAGCAGATGTCGATCGACTGAGACTGACATCGATTTGCTGACGGCAAGGGCCCAAAACCAGTTGGTTGTGCGTTTACACATCCCGACGCGAAATTTTATACTGAAAGGACGCAATAATAGCTGTACAAGCGATCTGTATCGAACAAACCTCTGAAATAATATAATCGTCGACCTTTGACTAGCAGCCTGAATCGACAAGCATCCGCCGTCGACTTCTCCCTATGGTTGCGACCGCCGGCTGTGTGCCCACAAACAATACCCTCTGCCCTTTAGCGCCTGCTTCAAGACACAGGGCGCTCCAGATGCATCGTTGACACCGAGTGCCTCCCTCTGCCTATGCTCCTTCGTGCTCGGCCACCGTCGTGGGGAGAATCGATCTGACCTCTCAGATACCATTGCGGCGTCCACTTCCCCGATGCTGGGCGACGAGACCTCGAAGAGTGCCGCGCCCCACGTGAAGATGGCGTTCTACGCTCCAACCCAGGACACGGCACCTGAAGGAGCCTTCGTGTAGGTGCCATCCGCACTTCCATTCATGTTCGACTCATTGACAATTGACAATGGCTCTGTGTTCCAGTGACCTCGACAAGGTCGACGTAATTGAGCCGTCACCAAGTCTGTACGATCGAAGACAGGCACTCGCAGTGAACCACCGCCGCCTCGGAGTCGTGGGCATCGTATCCATTCTGTATGTTTACCTGTGCGCGGGTCCCATCGGCTCGGAGGCTGTCGTCTCCTCGGCAGGCCCGCTCGTCGGTCTCCTCGCTTTCCTGCTGTACGCCTTGTTCGTAGCATTCCCGTTCGCGTACATTGTGGCGGAGCTCTGCTCAGCGTTTCCAGAAGACGGAGGATTCACAGTTTGGGTGTTGAACGCTTTTGGCCCCTTTTGGGCTTTCCAGGTCGGGTACTGGTCTTGGATCGCGGGCGTGCTGCGTGGAGCCTTAATGCCTGGCACGTTGTTGGGCCTGCTCACCAGATACTACGATGTCGAGATCACGTCGCCAGCTTTGGAGTACTTCATCAAGGCAGCAATCGGAATCCTACTTGCCGTTCCAACGTTTCTGGGGACGCGTACTGTCGCTCGACTGAGTCTCGTGGTGCTCGTCGTGGTGATCCTCTTCTTCTCCGTCTTCACGGTCTGGGCACTTGCGAAAGCGTCCGACCTTGACGATCTCTTCCAAGTGCGTCGTGAGAAACTCGCGTACGATAACGCGGGACACGACGTGGTCTCGACGGGTAACGTGGCGATCGAGTGGGTCACCCTGCTCAACACGCTTTTCTTCAAATTCAAAGGCATGAACAACGCCTCAGTCTTCGGTGGCGAGGTGCAGAACCCAGCTCGCTCGTATGCGCGCGCCATCGCGTTCACGTGCCTGCTCGTTCTCGTCACCTACGTGGTCCCCATGACGGCTGGAATCGTGTCGGACGCGCTGCCGTGGTTCTTGCTGGATCGCGACTCGTTTCCGTTCTTCGCCTACTTCGTCGGGGGGAAACTGCTCCGGTTGTTGATCCAGATTGCGACCTGTTGCGGCTCCGCTGGCATGTGCATGGCAGCTTTGCACGTCAAGACTTTCCTCGTCAGCGGCATGGCTGAGAACCGACTTGTCCCCACATTTCTGGCCAAGCGAAGCCAGCGCTACCAGAGTCCTCGAAACGCTGCTCTGCTGACGCTCGTGCTGATGCTCGTGCTCGTCAACTTGGACTTCAAGGACATGCTGGCCATGACAAACGCGTATTCTGCTGCTGTTCAGTTGGTCATCATCGCCACGGTCATCAAACTACGACGCGAGCTGCCGTACATCGCTCGTCCGACCAAGGTGCCGGGGGGAGTGCCTGTGCTGTACGCCATCGCAGTGGCGCCGACGTTCATGTTCTGCTACATCACCTTCTACGCGTTCTACTGCTTGGTCTCGGCCATCCTTTTGGTTGCCTTCTTCGTGCCGGGAGTAGCTTACGCCGGCTATCGCTTCTACTACCGGCGCTCACTCGTCTAAGCGCAGCTCAATCCATGTCGAAACGAAGACGCACTGTGTATGAACCGCCGAGTTTCAAAACTCCAGGATGTTCGTAGCTATCGATGGACTTTTCACTCGTTGTATTCGACGACTTGCTGTCGCTTCCCTTTCCTCTTTACTCTGCAGCAGATGCGCAGGAACCCAATCGTACGTTGTTTGCAGGCCTCCTGTCTTCTTCTTCCGTCCTCTGCCCACCAACAACGGGCTCAGCCCTCCATGCCTGGACTCCTCTTTGTCCTGGGGGAGCTCGAGATGGCCAACCGGGATAGCCACCCACACGTTGCTCAAATTCACACGAGCGTCTTGTGCAACGATCTTCTCGAAGCGACTGAAGGGGACGCACTGCACTTTGGTGCGCGTTGTGGATGAAACTTGCGGCGGCCTAGATTGGAGTGGCAAGGGCTCCAGCAGCGTAGCTCGCTCACCTCGTCTTCGTTGGTAGTGGCGCCCTTCATCCCGACGGGGGAGAGGCAGCAGCGGCGTCTCTTGTTGTCGCGCCAGCATTCGCGTTTCCAGAGCCTTCTTGTGCTTTCGCTCCTGCTCTGAAGGCGCCAACAACGCACCTCGGGCCTCGCGCAGTCGCTCACGCTGTCTTCGACGCAGAGCTCTCCTCAGTTTCCAATCACGCGTCCGACGGACCCGGGCTCGAGCGCGATGACCACGCCATACACGTTGAATCAGACGAGCAGCCAAACGCTGTGTAGCTCGGCGGACGAAATAGGTGGCGGCGCTGGTACTAGCCTTGTGGACGGCCTCGAGCCTTTGCTGTTGGCCCTGTTGCTGTAACCGAATACACGACGGCATGCTGACTAGCAGGCCTAACAGACGTGCCTTTGCCTCAATACCTGCTAGCTCGTTGCGCTTCACCCTTCTCCAAAGCCGTTGAATCACGCGAGCATGGGTTGCCAGGCGTTCACGCTCACGTACTGCAACGAGCTTCACCGCTAGAACCGGAGGCTGCTCATTCATCAGCCGGTCAACTATTTCACGCGAAAGAAGCGCTGCGCCTTCCGCTCTGCGCCGCTTGTACGCAGCAGCAGTGGCTGAACGACCCAATCTTGCTAAAGCCCGACACACCCACTGGTGCATGCCCACTCGCTTTTGGCGTCGGTCCCACCCAGCTTGGGCTTTCGCTCCCCGTCCAATTGTCCGTTCTAACGTCCTCTGGATCAGACTCAATACACTTTTTGCCCCCGTGAGTGCCGACGGCAGCAAACGCAGTCGCTTCTTCCAGTTGGGGTGGCGCTCGATCATCGCAGTCAAAGCGCCACGTTTTCGAGAGAAGAACCCGGTCACAAGATGGCGCAATGTTCGTAAGAGAGACATCACTGCGCCGCCGCTGCTGCCTATAACCACAGCAAGCGCTTGAGCTCCGGCGCGCTGTCTCGCTTTCGCCCTAAAGAACCCCACTGCGCGCTTTGAGCGCACCTTGTCGAGCTTGTCATGCGCAGTGGAGGCTGAAGTCGCCCCCTTCTCGCTTCTCCATGGACGCTTGAACCTTGCTGGCAGCTGTGTGATCGAATGAGTCGGGCTGCTCATCTTGTGCAGTGGCCTACACGTACAAAAAGCAACCGCAATGGTTAGTTGTGAAACTCCCCTTCAAGTTGAAGTGAATTCCAAAATGGCTGCAGTCCAAGAATGGTTCATTGAGGTCAATTGCATCGTGTCTGCACACCACGCACTAGCCGAAAAGGTTGGGGCCTCCTCCTTGCTTACTCTCGCCAAAGAGGTCGTATGCTGCGTTTGAATGGCGCCCAGTGGTCCGGAAGCGTAGAACAATCGGCCGCGGCGCCTTACTCACAAGCGATTTGAACTGCGCAGTGTTAGCCACGCTCACTCCATTCACCGCGAGGATGCAATCGCCTGCTGTGATCTGTCCCGAGGCGTGAGCCGCACTCGACGGGACACACTCGCGTACGATCACTGAACGACCGCTCTGCTTGGCGATAATACCCAGCGCCGCACCCGAGAACTCGACCTCAAACTCGTCCTCGCCCTCTGCTGCATCTGCGTCCTGGCCGCCTGAAGCCGACACGTCTCCGAACAAAGAAGCCGAATCCGATGCTGATACGGAGCTCTCGGCAACCTGCAAGTCGTCACCGATGATAGCCACGTTCGCCGACCACCAGCTCTGGGTTTCTTGCAACGTAAATGTAGCCGTGTAGCCTCGGTTTGCCCTCAACCGCGCCGTCTTGCGCGTAGCGTATACAGTGCAAGCATTCGACTGAACTGTGAAATACACGTCACCTGATGTCAGCAGTGTCGGCGTGTAGCCATACGCGAACACCACGAGGGCACGGTCCGCCCGCCAAGCCGTTGTACTGCCTCCTCCAGCTGATGCAGCTCCACCATCGCTAGGCGCATCCAGCACGCTTGCAAGGTGCCGTCGCCCAAGCGGCAGGACTCGCAGCGTCGCACCATCGTTCAGTTGAGTATTCACGACCAACGAGTGCCGCGAGTTGTTGATCAATGCGAGCGCCACGCAGCCACGTGCCTCGAGTCCTGTGTGATTGGCGTCCCAGTCGTAGACCAAGTGCCGCACTTGCCGTAAGAACTCGGAGCTGCTGCCACACTCATCAAGCGCTCGGGAATGCTTGCGCACAATATCGCCGTTCGACATGTGCTCATAGCGGAAAGGTACGCCTTGTACACTGTCTCCATCTCCACTAGAAGAGCTGGATGTGAGCATTCCAGGAGCCAAGGCGCCCGCTGCAGCAGCGGGGTCAGCTTTACCGCGCAGTGTGGACACCAGTGACGTGACTCCGCCTGCCACCATACTCGTCACGAGCGACGTGACCTCAATCGATTCAATCAGACCGAGTGCCTGTGACTTGACAGACTGCTCGTAGAAGCGCACAATCGCTGCGCCCAAAGACTCCTGCGTGGCGAGCGCATGAGATAGTCGGTAGCCCTCCAATGTCACGCACGCGTTCTCGATCTTCAGCTTGAGGTTCGACAGCCAGAAGCCCTCGTTACTGTGCTGGCTCGAGTCGCTTTTGTCGCGTGTGAAGCTTACAACGACACGCACCGGCGAGATTTCACCCGATGCGATGTACAGCTTCCGACCAGTCATGGCTGCCATGTCAGCGGCACTCGTACCGTCTCCTCCCTCCTCGTTTTGGGGCACAAAGTAGGCGAGCAAGTCACCCTCCTCGTCCTCGCCATCGTTGTCCTCCTCGCCTGGAAACGCCAAGACGAGCGATTTGTGCTGAAAGTGCGCGATCGTCTCCTTCTGCAATTTGTTTAGCCGGTCAATGAAGCGCATGGACGTCGAGACCTTCACGTTCTGCAGCTCTACGTGCACACGCTCCACCCAGGTGTACTTGACGTGCGGCCGCTCCAGATACGTCAACTCCAAGAAGTATTTTTCCGTACTGGTCCTCGCTGAAGCGGGGGCGCCATCTCCGCGGAGAAGTGGTCTCAATACCACACGGTTCTTGGACTGTGGAAGGAGGTCTTCGACCTTGAGACCCATAAGGTTTAGCTTGGCAGCAGTGGCTTGTGGAGACCATGATGCCTCCACACCGATGCGCGTGAATGTAGCACGGGCCACAGACTCACTTTCGTCTTCAGCTCCTCCAGCAAACAAACTTTGAGATTCCTCGAGAGCTCCACCATGCTTTTTATCGGTGACTGTCACAATAACACCCGCCACTTGTGCGTGAAGGCTAAACGTTTGCCACCCTGCCGCACCTGGACCTGATACGATATCTCTTCCAGATACTGTTGAGCCCGCAGTCGAAAGCCTTGAAGACGTAGATGTTGGGGAACCAGCACCACCATCGGTTACCACCACAACGAACGTAGCCTGCGAAAAGCTACCTCGTTTTACGACTACCTCCAAGTGAACGCCACGTCCGCTGGAGCGTGGTGGTACCAACAAGTCTGTGGTAGCTACACGGTCCACTGCAAAGGCTCCACTCCAGTCGTAGCCGTCACTGCAGAACGTATCAGAAGCGTCTTCGTCCGCCAGCACCGAGGCACGTAACGGGGCACGAGTTCCACCGACCCAATAGAGTGCATACATGTCCCCAGTACCCAGCACGTGGTGGGCAATATTGTCGTTGCTAGCATCTTCAAGCCGCTGGTGCTGACGATTCGGAGCCTCAAGCAATAGCAGCGTGTGCGACGAGCAATTGAATACCAAGTAGCGGGGGATCACGCTCACCAGTGTCGTGACTGAGCCAAAATGACGGGTTGCGTAGTCTGCTGATACACCCAGCTCGTAGAGTACACCCCCCGAAGAGGCACTACTTCCAGCTGAGCGGAGCGTAAGACACTCGTCCTGCCAGCTCAGCCTTCTCGGGTCCGCTTCAAACCGAGCCGACCAGTTGCACCCACGCAAACCGATGCGAAGCACAGGCACCTTCCCGCTATTGTCGCTTGAGTACGCACTAATCTGCGCATTGCCCACCTGTGCACGTGCCGCTCGAGGTGGAATATAGGCTTCGCTGTCGGCGGCAGTACCATAGACCAGCTCTAGTCCAGAGCGGTTAATGACCCAAACCTCTGCTAGGATTTCCACGCGCACGGGTCGAGCTGTGTGGTCCGTCCCACCCACCACTCGTAACAACAGACGGAAGGGACGTCCATCGTCCACGCGCGAGAGCTGTACCGAGAGCACTGAACCACTAGCTGATCCTCGTGGCGCAAGTTCTAGCCACTTCGACGGAGTCGTGCAGCCTTCGACGAGAAGCTGAAACAGCGGTCGTTGTGCGATATCGGTCCACCAAATGCTTGTCTTAGCTCCCACAGCGAGCGTCTCTGGTTTCGACGGACTATCAGTTGCTCCAGAACCGTAAGCAGAGCTATAGGCCGATCGGACACGAAATGTGAGTGGCACAGGAAGCTTATTGAACAGTACGAGCGGCTCAGCAAAAGAAACAGCCCGGAGCTCTTGATCACTTGACATAGAGACGCAGTACACGGCGTTCCGACCACCACCATTGCCTGCGCTCTCACGTGAGGCTGTTGTGGAAGATACTGCCGCCTCCACCTTCAATTCCACAGCAGATCGTGTCTGCACTGGGATTGGAGCACTCCACGAGTAGGTAGTGCCATTACCCACAGGCCGTACACGTAATTCCGATGCTAGAGAAAGTAGCACTGGAACAGCCGACTCTTGGTTTGGTCGTAGAATCCCAATCTCGACGGGTGTGTGCCAGGTCGGATCGTTTACGAGAAGCGCCACAGGATGGCCAGACGCAAGTCTGTTCACTAGTTTGATAGGCGACGAGACAACCAGCAGGATACGGCCCTCTACAAGTTGCGCCGATAGACTTAGGGCGAAGCTTGTTCGCTGCCCATGGGTGTCTACCAAAGAAAATGTTCGAGAGCCCAGCTGCTCAAAAATGAGTCCTTGAATGGCTTGGAATCGTGCTGCATTCTCGCCCGAGCTCTTTGAATCCATCAATTGCAGACATAGTCGTAAATTAGCAGCATCTCGGTCGCCAGAAGCATACCGCCTCACAACACCACGCCCTCGGGATGGCGCGTGTAGATAGCGAACGTCAGCTAAGCTCCCTGTGGAAACGACTTCAGGTTCTGTAGTGAAAGACCCATTCGTAAGCCAGAAACTCAGAGGGAGCCCAGTCTCGTTACGGATAACACAAGGTGCCATTTTGCGCCGCAGAAGTTCTTCATCTTCCTCTGTTTGCTCTTTCGCAGTAGCTGAGGCCGCACGACGTTTCCAAGCACCTCCCACGGATGCCACGACCTCCAACAATCCATGCGTGACAGTGAGGTCCAGTGCCTGTGCAGCCGTGACAATAACGTGTAGCTCACTTTCACCAGAAATGGAGCCCTGAACAGAGGCGTCAAGTGCCCACTCCGTGCACATGGGGTGCCAGTCGCGAGTATCTGGGTTATAATACGACATGAGCATGACCAAGTTGCCTCCGCCAGATATTGTTGTCGTCACTGGCAGCGCGGATACATCCGATTCCGCAAAGGACGCAGATACATCGTCGCCTTCCTCTAGTTGGACGGTGTACGTGACATTCAAGAAAAGGTGGGAACGCTCCACTTGCAATTGCGCGAGTCCCATATCACATCCATCGCAGTCATTAATCAGAGTCAGACTGACGGAGGGCAGCTCACAGGTAACATATCGGTGAATCTCCTCCTCCTCTGGTGTAGCAACGATATTTTGTGACGACGTACGCGATCGTGTCAATGACGGAAGAGTGGATGAATCGTCGGGCGATACATGCTGCATATCTGCAACGGTATGGCGGTCTTCGTGGAGCTCGATTGCTTCCCTGAGGGACTCTATTGTGTCCATTGCCATGCAAGCGTCGTCGTAGGACACGAACACTTCGATCGGAGTGAAGCTCAGCGCCACAATTTGTTGCCGCTGCCCCGCATGTGGGAACAGATCGCTCACCTCGACATGTAAATCGCACGGTTCCAGCAACTGGATCAGTGGTGCTACATCGATAGCATCCCACTGCGCATTCGAAGTCGGAGATGCAACACAGCAGCCTGGGCGCCTGGCATTCTCAAGCACCACCTCCATATTTTGTGCGTTGGCTAGGATGCTACTTTGGATATCAAGATCGCCATCGCCCTTTCCTTTCTTCGCGTCCGGATGCGGTTTCCACATGAACTCAAGCGTAAAATCGCCAGCAAAGGCCACACGCGGGCTGTCGGAGTCGTATGCATCACGCGGTACAGCCAATCCCACTTGTTTCGCTGTCGCACGCACCGTAATCGTCAATTCAGGCTCCTTTCCATCGCGAAGAATGTCCGAGATACTTTCGCGTCGCACCAATAAAGACGGTGATGACGGAGTCTTAAGTATTTGAGACCGCATCAATTCATTCTTTGAGTCAATGTCTTTCGTCGTTTCAGCTTGGCTCGGCCTCGATGGCAGTGCAAAAAAGCCGAGAAGTGCCAGAAGTGCCTCCGGAATGACAGTACCCGTGACTTTCGAAAAGGCCAAGTCTAGTTCACCCGTCGAGGCGACATCGTCCCACGTATAACGTATTTCCAGCGGATTTGGTGAGACCAACAGCGTGCCGCTCTCAGTACTGTCCCTTGAAGATTTGTATCTGCCCACAAGATCACGAGCGCTAAATGCACCAAGATGCACGGCCAAGCGTGGGTTCTTATCATACTCGCCATCAAATATCAGCGAAAAGTCAGTTGCAACGATCTCGGCGAAGGTTCCAGTGCGCGAAGCTTCACCAACACACGCTCCAGAGAGTGCAGCTTCCACAACCGAATCAGACGATATATCCTCTTTTACGAGTGTTTCCACTGGTCCATCTTGAAACAGCAAGATCCGCACGTTCTCCATAACAAAGCGCACTTGGAGTGTTGCCTCATCTGCGTCCGGCTGAAGGTACGCATACGTCACAGTCGGGCGTAGCGACGGCAACTCTCCTAAATCAGTGCTACTTTTTCTCCTGCCCAACAACCGAGGAGTACTGTTAGTTCTGTTGGTCTCCCCAGGGGGCGCGCTTTGTAGCTCGTCAGCGCCGAAATTCTCCAAGATGAGAGCGACGATACCCAGATAACTAGTGCGTGATAAGTGAGCTTCTAACGGGGGCAGCACTGAATCCACCGTAATTCTCGGAAGGAACACTGTCCTCATCTCCTCTGTGCCATCTATCTTCTCTTCATCGCCCAAGGAAATGGTCGAGGAGACAAGATCCTCGATGCTGATCTTCAGATCGGCAGGATTAGGAAGTAAAGCTTCGTACACGCGTCCTGCTTCGGCACCCTTTACTCTGTTGCCAGCACTTGTTTTAGTGCAGAAAATGTGGACTTGTTCAAGGAAAAGGTCTTTGCAATCCACTCGCAACGAAATGCCATCACCCTCAGCGCCTGATCTGTGAACTATCGCGCGCGGCAGCGACTCGTCATGCACCACACGCTTGGTTCGCGCTCCTGGGGGGCCTTCGTAGTGTACAGCACTGGATGGGAAATGTACAAGGCGCAGCACATCAGCAGTAACCTTTGCGTGTGGAGCATCCTCTATGCTCAAAGGGAGAATCAAGGTAGGCTTCTCAATGGTCAAGTCTAGCACAACGCTGGCTTCGTCCTCACGGAGCAGCAGTTGAGTGGCATTCATCAGTGTCTGAGTCACCATTGCACCAAGCACTCCTTCAAACACGAAGTCCACCAGCTCCAATATCTGTTGATGATAGTAAACGCCACGAATTGGCTGGAACGCCAAGTGCAGAGAACTCTTGTCGCTGGTCATGGGATCGCAAGCAAACGCAAAAGTCAGAAGAGCTTCTGGTTCTTTCCCTGATGCAACGCGGTGCCGAGCTTCATCCTCGTCTAACCCGAGAAGCGTCGCGTACAGTGGGTGCTTTGACGTACTCAAGTCAGTGCCTATAAAATTCCCCACATGACCTGTAACTTCGAATGTGTCTTCATCACTGGAGGCTTGGCCGTCCACGCTGTAGCTTGTGTAGTTGACAGCCGCATTGTTCATCTCGAGGCGTGCCAGCTGCCGGTTGAGCTGATCCTTGTTAAACGTAAGACTGAATTGGACTAGAGACGCCCGCACCACAACAAGAGGTTGCCCCCGCGAGCGCATGGTGGCTAGTGCGGCGGCCTTTCGTTTCAGTTCACCACCAATACTCGGTGTTTCATCAGCACTACCCGACGCAAGCTGATTCTGTGCTTGCACTGTGGGGTTCGTTGGCGACGATGGGGAGTGTTCAAACGGGAGATCGTCGTCATGGGACTGAATCGCAGATGCGTAGGCAGATACGATGCGATAAAACAGTGCCACGGACGATGGGTTCCACTGCACATGCAGCACATTGAACTGCACGCCAGCTTCCAATTGCGAGGCGTTGCTCTGGTTACGTTGTTGCAGTGTCAGCGCTGCAGACGCCGGCGAATACGCGGTGACGTCAATTGCGATCAAATGTGGGGAGTCACTGTCGTTTTCACCCGTCGAAATGAGTTTGTAGTATCGTGAGTCAGGCGAGTACAGCATGTCTTCCATTACAAGTGACTTCAGACGTGCATGGAACGCTTGATGAGCTGAATACGCTTCCACGGCGAAAGACGTGTGCAAGGCACGCACGACAAACGCGTCCTTTTTAACCGACTCGCGCAAATTGAGTTCCACGCACCCTAGTGAGAGCTGCATCTCCAACAAGAATTTCTCTTCGGTTGTAAGAGCAGCCACATTGCTCGTACTATCGTCGCTCGTGCTGTCTGACTCCGCTGCACTTTCCTCGCCACTCTCATTGTCTTGGTCTTCAAAGTATGCTAGGCGCTTATCATTGGCCCGGGCAATGGCAGTCGCCTTCGCGAGTATGGATGAATGAATCTGACCCAGTGCTACGAGCTGCTCTTCTGCAAGCGATACCGCAATCCTCGGGACAGCAGCATACACACCTACTTGCGGTAAAGGTTTGGATGCAGCATCATTATTCTTCCCCCGTGTAGGAAGCCTGAATCGCGAATATGATGCCTGGGTGTGCAGCGAGAATTCAACCGACAGTTCCTCCACTATTTTCGCAAAGCTCCGCAGCTCCTCGTCAGTCCACTCTACTAATTGTTCCTGACGGCCGAGTAATACATGAATCTTGGTAACATCAAGTCGCCAGTGCAAGCGCTGCGGATCGTTACCGGAAATATCAAGTGCCACGCCCAATGACGTATCGATAGATGTCACCTTTTTGTCGTTGCGAAAGCTCAACATACCAAGATCCACGACCAGAACAGCACCGATTGGATCAGCCACGTTTTCCGGCAAAATAAGCACCGGCGCATCCATATCTAACAGTATATCGTAGGCGACGCGGCCTTCGGCTCTCTCTAGCGAGCGCATAAGCGCCGCTTCTTCGGCTTCTTTGTCTGCAGTTGTATCCGAGGCCTTCAAGAGCTTCATTTCATCGGCAGGATCACCCGAGAACATCCAGTCGGCAACAGACGACGTAGCGAACTGCCAGACTTTTTCAAGCTGTTTCTCTGGCAGTAAACTCACGAAAAAGGCGTGCAGGAACATCACAAACGACGGGTCAACCATCACACGGACAGGCTCCGAGCGCACACGAACCTTCAGAGTGGCTTCCACGTCCTCTTCACTCGGTGCTTGAGTTTGCACCACTGCTCGCCGGCTAAGGTCAATACTGACGCAGGACACACTTGGATCGCCACTTAGTGATGGCGAAGCTGATGGGCTGCAGAACGAGTGAAAACGAGAATCGCACGCTAGACCGTTAAAGATATCAAAGTGCTGCACACGAAAGCTTGCGTCCCACTCGTTTTCTGGCTGGATGTTGACGGCTAGCGAGCCGTGAAGCATGCCAGTCACAAAAGGACTCTCGTGCGCGTTTGACTGATAAAGAGCCATCGACCCATTTTTGAGCTGAAGCTGAACTGACACGAGGTTGCACCCCATGGGCACTTCGTGCGCGCTGCTAGCCTTTTCCACAGCGTCGTCATAAGCCTCACGCAGGTTTTCCCGACCTTCAGCAGACAATACGTGCTCTTCTTCAGCCTCTGTCGACGCGGCAGTATCGCCGCCAAAAAAGTACGAATACCACGAGCCACCGCCACTTTGTGCAGCTTGTGTCTCTGCCTGCGCTTTTGCTGAGGCTTTTGCAGTTTCCTGAGCACGCTCCTCTGCATCTTCCGCGGCATCGCGTAGCAATAGAACCACGTCCAGCGGGTAAATTTCTTCGTACCGCTGCTTAAATTTGCCTTCTCTCGTCGAAGCGTCTAACGGGCCCCCGCTTCGCAGTTCCGCACGGAAAGCCTCCACGTACAGTTGCTGCTCAAGCAGCGCCTTATGTACCGATGACCAGCGCATTTTGCGGTGATGAGGTCGTCGGTGATGTGGGTGGTGAACGCCCCAATCCTTTTCCTTGTCAGTGGCTGCCTCTCGTCGAAGCTTGGCTCTGCGTTGCTCCAGCACTAGGCGCGTGGCAAAATCCCACCACTCGCGTGGACGTGCACCGGGCGCATGCAGCGGGCGTCCTCTCGCCAACGCGAAATGCGCCTCCACTGCCCGACGACCCAAGAACGCGCGCTGTAGGAACAGCACGTCTTCATACTGCTCGCGCGTCAAGCGTCCTTGCAACGCGCCCACTTCCGCTTCCACCGTGTACTTGGCCACGGCCGAGTAGTCTGCGCTCTCGTTCTTCGTAAGCTGCACGCCCATCGAGCACGGACGCAGCAGCCACCGCCTGCCAGTCTCCTGTCCGTCTTGCAGCGCCTGCACCATTTCTCGCATGGCCTTGGGCACGTCCTCCCGCGTCTCCATCCTCGCGCGTTTGTCACTCACCTCCAGTCGGTCCCAGTACAAGCCAAAGTGCGAGACCTCCGCCTTCTTGTACGTGAATTCCTGGTGCACCGTCGTCTGATCCACAAAAGCCTCGGCGCCTTTCTCGTCCGTAGTGAAGAAGCGGAATCTTTCGAGCATCAGGCCGCACGCGAACGGCGCGTCTGGATTGGCCACGGCATCCTCGTAGCGCAAGTGCACGTCACACAGCGTCACCTGCAGGTTGGCCACGATGCGGGCCGTGAGTCTCGACACAAACGTCCCTTCGTCCTCCTTCTGCTGCTGTTGCTGCGGCTGCTGCTGGCCCGGGCCAACGCGTGCAGCGAAGCGGCGGTGCTGTCGCAGCAGCTCGCGTCTGTCCAACTGGTTCCGCTTGGCCTGCAGCAACTCGGCCGGCTCGGGCCGCTGCGCGTTGGGCGCCACGAGGGCCGAGACGCCCTCCAGAGTGATGGTCACGCTGGCGCTGCCCAGCTGGTTCCACGGGACACGCACCAGCACGCGGGACACGCTGCCGCTGGCCACGCGCACGGGCAGCTGCAGCTCGGCTAGCGCGAGTGGCTTGAGCGCCAGGTCGCGCAGCTCCAGCTCGCCGCTCCAGAGGCCCAGGACCAGCGAGTCGCTGCGCAGACCGTCCACGTACTTGCCCAGCTGCGCCTCCAGGATCTAACAAGTGATGTGTGAGCAAGGCAGGGAGAGCTGTACTTAAAGTAGGGAGGAAGCGCACGTACGGAGGAGATGATGGCCTTCGCCATGGTCGCGTCAGCGTCGGCGGAATGTTACTATTATGAATGCAATCTTCCACGTCACTATTGTGAATGCAATTCTGACCCAAATTCGTGTGACCCAGGAGTCAACTTCTGTCCGAGAGCTCGCGTCTCTCCGGCGCAGCTGCCGAGCATCGGGATGATGCGTCGTCTTGTGCTCCGCTGGACGCGGTGAGTGCAATTGACCCAGACAATGACAACAGAGAGGAGCTGGTTGGGGGCTCACGTGCTACGCTGCCGGAGGTGGTGGTTGCGATGGAATGCGACGACGAGCAAGAGCCAACAGTGCCTCCATCGTCTCTGCTGGACGCTGTGATGGCGATGGATTCGGACGATGAAGAGCTGCCGGACGAGCAGGACGCGGCGGTCGAGGCTGGTGAAGGCTGTGAGGAATCAGACGATCAAGGCCCTCATGGAGGCTCCACAAATCCTCAAACGCGTACCCCCGAGCCATAATGGACGTACTGCTACGGCGACTGGGGCGATGGTGGTGCACATGGTGACGGGATACCTACCAAATTGGTCGGCGGGGGAACAAAGAGCGCTTTGTCGTTGTGATTAGAGCAAGCAAAGACGAGAAAATGAATACAACCACATCCAACACGGGTAGGGGAACAAAAAATGGGTGAAAAACGCTTCCACGAAAAAGAGGGAACATGAAAAACGTGATTTTCGTGTTCTCCTCGCTAAAGTGCGAGAACAACGAACATTTTTGCGAGCTTCCCTCCCGATATGCATTTCGTATTTAAGCGGATCTGACGTGTTCGTATCCTACGCGTTGGATTGGCTGAAAATCCCACGATCTTCCACAGCCGCACTGAAATTTATCGAACTCACTCGCGAAGATATCCTCTGCCCAAGAAGCGGCCTGCGCTGGCGTGTGCTGAGCCTCCGACGCGCTCGAAGCGCAGCCGACAGACTCGTGACCACACCAGGAACCCCAAGCACCGCAAGTCTATGCTCGTGACCACTGCACGGACCACAGCACCTTCCAGCACACGGCTCAAGTCAAGGACTTCACGAGAAGGTCAGAGAACTCCGCCTGAAGCAGCAGTGCATGGACTAAATCCACCTCCCACCCACACTCGTGGCCACCGCAGGGACTTACTGTGCCGCCAGCCTAAGCTCAGTCCAAGGACTTCAGGCCAGAGGCTCCGCCGCCAAGCATCGAGCTCACAGCGCAGCCGACAAGACTAGAGACCGCCTCAGGGACTTACTTCACATCCAGCCCACACTCGTGACATCTACAGGGACCCACGGCACCTCCATCCAATGCGTAACGATGACAGAGCCACCTTCTGTGGTCCGCCAAGCAGTGAAAGAGTTCCAGGCCCTTGGGCCCTTCGAGTTGGTGCCTCCACGACCAAAGGAGACTTCGTACATATTCAAGTGGGGGGGGGGGGGGGGGGGGGGTCGTGTCAAGTACATCGAGAACGGGAAGGAGGTCTTCGCGTGAGCTTGTTTGGGCGACGAGGCGTGTCGGACGTCAGGAAAAAACCTGTTCAAGCTCCATGCTGGCAAAACGACCATGGCCGTGAAGCATCTCCAGAAGATACACAACGTTGGCTCGCCGAAAACGGAGACAGCGACCGTCAAGAAGCGCAAACACGAGCCACCTGTCATCGTCCGCCCTGTACTCAAACCAACCAACCCGGCTAAACGTGCTGATGACCACTCTCATGATCATCAACCATAACTTGACGTTTCGTATGGTGGAGTACGAAGAGGCAAGACTCATCCAAGCGCTACTCTATAAGGACGAGATGAAGGCCAAGATAACTACAAAGCAGGCGAAGGAATCTATCGTGGAGCTGTATTTTCAACACGCAAGGAGATCGCTAACTACCTCCAAGAGAACCGAGAGGACTACCCGAACTTTACGCTCGTGGCAGATTTTGGACTTGCAAAACAACGCAAGACAAGTTTCTTGGGTTGCGGGTTTACCTGGTGGGAGTACAAGTCTATTCTCTTGGGAACGAGAAAGCTCAACCCCGCATATGGGGATCGTGATGGCGGCATTGTAAAACCCTTCAAAGGGTGGTTGAAGCACATGCTCGTGTGGCGTTGGGTTTTGGTGCCGAACTGTCACGGTTTGGCTGACGTTGCACCTTTCAGTGAACGGCGACAGAGCGTCTTGATTGGCGGGTCTCATTTCCCGCGCTATAGTGACCTAGGAACAATAGTGACCGAGGTCTCGGCTGGGTCTAATAAAACCCCGGCCGAGGTTAAAAGCCTCGTTTGTATCCATTTCGTGTCGTACCCTCGGCTGTGTAGAGCCGGCTATACGATTTCCCACCGAGATCTGTTTACACTTGATATTTGTATAGAGATATAGGACTAGCCAAATGATGACCTACATAGGCTCCCAGAGCTGTAGGATCAGAGAAATAAATCAGCAGTCTTCCCCACAAGCCACCAAGGGTCAAGTCCGTCTTCGGTAAGTCTAGCTAGCTTGTCTTAGGGTCTGGATACGCTCGGCTGCGTGGGATGCCTGTCAGCGAGCTTGAGGTACATTGAACCGAGAGTTTGTTGCTGGTCAGTCCAAGAGATAGGAGTGGCCGAGAGTTAGGGGCGACAAGAAGTGTCGGTCCCTATATATTGGTGGAACCCGAGTGTTCCCAAGTGTATTTCACTACCCGCCGAGGTTCCCCTCGGCAAACCCGTATTAGGCGTGATTGCCGGTACCCTTACTTCTGAGGGGCTGCGGGGGTTCGCGCGAAAGCGCAATATTGCATTCTAGCCCTCGCTCGTGGCTAGTAGTGCAGGTTTTAAGGTTGGCCGAACTCAACCTTGGTATACAGAGGCGCTTACAACCAACCCGGTGTAAGGGATCGTTCCCGGTCTTCAGGTGTTGATCCAACGTTCGCTGACCTTTCGCGAGGGAAGCGTGTGTTGTTGGTGGGACTCATACCGTTCGGTAGTGAGATTTTCTGCGTGTTCCTACACGACAACTGGTGCCGCGACCCGGGATTGGTGTGACCTTCTGTGTGTCTTGGTTGCATATAGGTTCTTACCTTAACGAGCATTCGAGAGAAGAAAGAAGAGAAGAAGGAAGAAGATGGCGAAAGAAGCGAAGTCAGCGGTACCAGCAACGCCGGTGAGGTCAAGTGGGACGCGTACCGAGGGTTCGGGACGTTCCGGTCCGTCGTTCGCGACGCCGAGTACGTTGGCGTCGATCAACGAGCGTTCGGACAGTTTTGATGAGCCGATGGACTATTCTGACGCCAAAGAAGATGACGAAGAAGATGACCTGGAAGAGAAGACAGCTATGCCCGAGCTTTCGGAAGCCGCTGCAGTATCTGCAGGACGCAGCGGAGGGGTGAGGTCGCTTGCGCGAAACCTCACCGAAGAGTTGAACGAAGTGGCTGGTCCCGAACCAGCCAACGGTTACGACGAAGATGAGTCCGACGATCACCGATCGTCGGCGATGGCCGAGGATGCGAATTCTCGGCCGGCCTCCTCTTAACGGAGACACCCCGGCCACCAACCGAGTTCTGGGTCGATACCTAGAACTCATGAAGGTGAAGAGCAACTGGATGCGATCCTTCGCTCCAGAGGTTGTTGGCCAAGCCATCTGGATGGAGCTCGGTGGCGAGTTAACTATGCCCGTGGAGTCGTGGAATACTCGGCAGGTGGCCGAGGACACGGTGCAACTCCTACGCGCTATGGGATGTGAACCCCAAGTGTTCCCGTCGGAAGCAGACCTCTGAGCATGGGCACCCGAGGACGCCGCTACGGCACTTCGCAAATGGAAGCAGAAGCTTCGGTCGGCCTTCGGGGTGGCCGAGGCGGGAGTTAGCCGTCTACCGAACGTCCGCCACGCATCGGATCCGGTCGACCCGTCCATGATTCCATTGCCATCGACCCCTGGGAGACGCCCCAGAGGGTCGACCGAGGCCGGAATATTTTCAGCCCAAGGTGCGACGTCGACGTATTTCCAAGACTCTCACATGGTGACGCCAAGGTCGGTCAGTCGTACAGAACGACTGGCGAGAGAGGCCGAGGGATATCGAACCGCTCCGACTGCTGGACGAAGCGCAAGTCGGACGCCCAGCCGACGTTACGACCTCCGCGACGACTCATCCGACGAAGATTCGTTCGACGTCGGAGACACCGGGGGTGACTTGACGGGAGAATGGGCACACCAGATTCGTGAGTTGAGCGCTGTGGGGAATGACAGTGCGACACCGAGGCTAGAGATCGCTACGCATCTCCCACTCGGAAACATCAAGCCGTACTTGGGACTCCGCGATAAGAGCGAGAAGTCCATGCAGTGGCTCCGAGCGTTCATATACGAGATGAAAGGGACGCACACGCCGCCCAACGAATGGTGCATGGCATTTGAATTGAGCCTCCAAGATGGTGCTCTGCATTGGTACCGACAGCTACCCCGCAAAACGAGGCGCACGTGGAAATTGTTGAGCGATGCGTTCACCAAGTACTACTGTTCGAGGTTCAACCAGTCTGCGAAGGCTCGGTACTACTCGGCCAAGCGAGAGGAGAAGGAGCATGTCTGCGACTACCTCAACCGACTCAACGGCTATGCTCGCAACGCCGGAGTGCAGTTCGAGCATGGCGGTCGTGATGCCAAGGACCACGTCGAGCACTTCTTGGATTCGTGCGAAGACCGAGGTCTAGAAGAGCGTCTGTGCCATGTCCGAGTTAAGAACATTCACGACCTCGAGGATATGATCAATGATATTCTTCGTCGCAGGGAGCGAAAATCCGGACGCGAGTCCTCGGTCCGCCGCCCTCGAGGGCAAGAGGTAGCACGCCGACGCGATGGTGGACGCTCCGAGGATCCGCGGGACGGCTATCGCCGAGACCGACGTCACCGAGAGGACGACCGTCGTCGAGAAGACCGTTACCGAGACGATAACCGTCGCCGGGATGACCAACAATATCGACCGAGGGTCACTCTCACTGACGCCCTGACCAACATAGTGACGGCGCTGAATGCGGGACGCTCGGCAGACACGCGTGGAGGATACCCAGAAGTGTACAACGGCGGATATGATGACACCGAGGAGTACGGACCGGAGTCTCATTCCGGCGATGACGACCGATACTCCGAAGGGTACTCGGACGACGGATACGCGTCGCCCGAGGACCGAGGCCACGTGGCTGCTGCAAACGACACTGAACGTCGCAATGCGGCTGAAGGAACGTTCGCTCGCGCTGACAACCGTCGGCCGAGGGCAAGTAACGGTCAGCGGCCGTATGACCGAGATGACCAGCGCCGAAACTCCACCGGACGCGATGGTCGACGCCAATATGGTCCATGCGCCGCCTGCGGAGGACTCACCCATTCGGCTCACTACTGCTTTAAGCGATGCAAGATGTGCAAACAGGTTCATGATGCCGGGAAGTGTGAAGCCTTCCAAGAACTCACGAATCTCCTCCGAGCTAAGGTCGAGAAGAAGGACCTCTCGCCGGAATTGCAGGAACTCGTCTATGGGAGTCATTTAAACTAGGCAGCCCGCCAACTGAAACTGGGTTGGTCCCAATCGGGCTGCCACAGTTAGCCAAACCTGCGCTGGATGCGGACTATATGTTCGCATTCGCAGGTGTGTGCAAACGGCCTGATGGCTTGAATATGGAATATGTGAAAACGACGGAAAATGTAAAGGAGAGAGGCGTAAGCCTCGGTGAGAGTGAAGTGAATGGGCGACGTGTGGATGGAGACGGAGTGGAGCTAACCGAAGCTTCGATCCTTAGCATGGCCAAAATCGACCATCCATCCCGAGACCTCGGCCAGACAATTAAACTGTTATCTGGCGAGAGAATGGGGTGGTGGTCATCCCAGCGCTATGACAAGAGGAAGCGATTGCGAGCCCTCGTCAATGGGGCTGTAAACGACTCACGAACGAGGATTCTACTGGACACGGGTGCGAATGTCAGTGTGATATCCGCGTCATATGCGAAACGGTTGCGGTTGCGCGAAGTTCCAGACCACGGTAGGAGTCTGGAAGTGCGAGGAATTAACCCAGGGGTGATGGAGACCCGCAGACGAGCACTCGTTAAAGTCACGCTGGGCTGGGAACGCGTGTACGAATTTGAAGTATGGATTATGGATCACAGTGCAGGAGTTGATGTGGTCTTGGGAACGGATTTCATGATTCCAGCCGGGGTCCGGCTGGATCTGTTCCATGGCACTGCGAGACTACCGGACGAGGTGATGGTGCCCTTGGTGAAGTCACAGAACCTGGCAGAGGCCGAGCCGTACAGCATGCAAGTGACTGGACGCCCGACCGAAGACTTGTCAGTCCCAGGGCGTGAGTGGCGAGAATTTAGGCTACCACGACGACGGCCGCCTCTGACTACTCACGATGTGTGGGCCCGCCGGATTGGGAACTTGGTGCCCACTGTAACGAGGTCTCGACGGGGGCAGCCGACGATGGTGCGACTAACGAACGTGTCACCGAAGATTGCTTACTGCGCGAGACACGAATCGGTATTGCTTTGGGTGAAAAGGGGTGACCTGCCACAAGGAGATGGATACACTCGTTTGAACTCCGCTAAGTATGAGGAGTGGCAAGTCCTGGCGTACGCGGAGTGTCGAGACGAGACTTTGTTCGCGCGGGAACGCAAACTCTACGAACGATGGTTGGCAGATCAGCCACCCGCTGTAGAACGACGAGACTATCCGACACCTCGCGGCATCCTACCTCGACCATCCGACGACTTGGGAAGCCTAGACGAGGGCCAGATAACGTTCGCAGATAGGAGTACTGAGGAACCGACAGAACGAGACTGAATGCCGTTGACGACTACGATGCGATCCTCTGATGAACCTGTTGGAGGTAGTTGGGTCGACGAAGATGACGACTCGGTGGCGACCGACACCTCTGATGGTGCGGATACCACGTATACGAGTGAAGAGGACTCCATCCCAGTCCTCGGGGATGACCCGGAGATCCGATTGGAATCTGCCTTCGTAGCAATGATGCATGAGATTACCACGGGGGACGGTTCAGGTGGTGAGAACACCGATACCAATACGTCCGAACATTTGGCGAATGAGATCGAGTTGACAGACTATGCACACGAGTTGGCGTTCTTACCGGACCTGACCGAAGCCTCGGAAACGGTACTGGATTATTCAGGACCGAATGTTCTGAACCCGAGCGCGACAGCCCGTCAACAAGAGAGTCTCGTGGCGGTGCTAAAACGACACGAGAAGATCATGATTGCGAGTGGGAGCGCTCTGCCACCACCGGCCTACGGTGTGGTGTGCGACATTGACGTACAGGGGCACCCGCCCATCAAACAGAGAGCTCGGAGAACACCGCTCCGACACCTTCGGAAGCTGTACGAGCTCCTGAAAGGCTTGCTGAAAGCTCGCCTAGTGGCGTTTTCGGACAGCCCATGGGCGTCGCCCATCGTGATCGTGCTCAAGAAGAATGGAGTTGATATTCGGTTGAGCATCGACTACAAGCTGGTGAATGCAGTCACGGCGATTATGGAGTACGCCATGCCGTTGGTCGACGACTTGTTGACCGACCTGGAAGCCTACTTATGGTTCTGCTCGCTTGATGCGGCCAGTGGATTCTGGGCCATTATGATGACGATGCGGGCCCGCAAGGTCTCGGCATTCGTCTGTGCGCTCGGACATTTCGAATGGCTTCGTATGCCGTTTGGATTGAAGAACGCACCGATGATTTACCAACGAATGATCGACAATGCTCTGTGGGGTTTCGTCCAACCGAAAGGCGGCTGGCTCCACTTCTCGGAGCTTATGCGAACGGCCGAAGCCCACGCCGAGGTTGCGCGGACAGGGGTGACCGACCCTTCATCGCGGTCACCCGAGGAGTCCACAACTCCGCCGACCAAATTCGAAGCCGACCGCGAATCCTCGGTCACGCTTGACGCAGTGAATGGGTTAGTGAATAGCCCTGTTGCCGACATGTTCTCCACCGGAGAACCGGATGAATCCTCGTTGGTGCCAGTGTTCGACCGACGGTCGTTTGTCGATGACATCTGTTTTGGGTCCGAGACTTTCGACGCGTGCCTGGAGACGCTAGACCGACTGCTCCGACGGTTCACCGAATGTCGCATTAGTGTGAGCTTTACGAAGATTATCTTCGTCCAGCCAAAGGTGGATTTCCTGTCACACGAAGTCTCTGCAGAAGGTATTCGAGCCGACACCAAGAAGATGAAAGCAGTGACCGAACTGCCATTCCCTGCTTCGAAAAAAGGGATGCAGTCTTTTCTCGGTGCGCTGAATTATTACAGTCGATTCATCCAGGACTTCGCAGTGTATGGAGCAGCTTTGTACCAGTTGAAGGACGAAGACTTCACGCCTAGTGGCAGCCTCTCGGCGGCCAAACGAAGCTTCGCGGCGCTCCAACAGAAGGTTGCAGAGGCACCGATCCTCCGGCACTTTGACCGAGACAAGGAGGTGCATATCACGTTATTCGCGAATGAGTGGGCATTGAGCGCAACTTTGATGCAATACCATGATGGCAAGTTGCACCCGGTTCGATTTTGTGGCCGAGTCCTCAAGGACGCCGAGATTAACTACCACCCGGCCGAGAAGGAGGTCTTAGCGCTACTGCTGGTGTTGAAAGTGTGCTACTCCCAGTTGGTGGGTCGGACCATCCACGTCTATACGCGTTTTTCGACGCTCGAATGGGTGCACAAATCTAAGACACTGTTCGGTCGAGCGACCCACTTTGTGGTTATGTTGTCCCCGTGGCACCTGGTGGTCAACCGAGTCAAGGAACGCGATTGCACGTTTGCCCAGCTTCTCCAAGCTGGCCTCACAAGCTTCGTGGAATTGGAAGACTCGTTGGCCCCGGTTACACCGCCGACGAAAGGGTCACCTACTGCTCGTATGGACCCCCACTTGCTTTATGCCTGCCTACCGAGGTCCTATACCGGATTTGTGATGTCGTTCGATGGCTCGGCCAAGACCGAAAAGAACGGTGGATATGGCAGTTGCTCGTGGGTTTTGTGGAAATTACCAGAATGGACTGTAGTGACGGCTGCGAGTGCTTATCTCGAGACTACCACGGTAAACCTCGCCGAGTATGCTGGAATGAACAACGGCGTCTCGGCTGCGCTCGAACATGGAGCCGAGGATTTAGTCATCGTTGGAGATTCGAGACTCGCAATCCAGCAGTCCCTAGGGGTGATGGCATGTCGAAAGGAGTCTCTGATGGTACAACTGAATCGTCACCGAGAGCTCACGACCAAGCTGCGGTCGGTGAAGTATTTGCACGTGGTCCGAGAGTTCAACGCTGCGGCAGATTCGTTGGCAGGCGAGGCTCTCAGCAGCAAAGAATCCAGCGTAGCCTCGACCGAGGCTAGGAAATTAGAATTGGTCGAGCTGAACCGGATCGGAGAGGTTATCTATGAACCCTCAGTACAGACCACGGCCGAAGAGAAACCGACAGTCAGCTTCGCCCGAGCCCAAGTAGCCCGTGGAATCTCCCGCGACAGATCTTTTTTCGACTTTGTGCGGGACGAACCCGACTACCTAACTGCAACAACCAGACACCAAGCAAAAGCGAGGAAGAAACGAGTCCAGTTTGCAGATGAAACGTCGGTGATAGGGCCGAATGGTGCAGCTGAGCGAGACGAAGCGAATGGTGTGACCACCGAAGCTCAGAGCGAGTTGAGAGCCGAGCAATCGAGCAACGAGGCGGATCCTGGCGCTCCGAACGCAGAAGACGTTGACCCTGTGGTTATACAGAAAGAGCGCCGGAGACGAATCTCCGCCGCCCAGGATGAAGAGCTGAGATGGTCGAACCTAAAAGCGGTCCTCCGAGGCAAGGAAGCAGACCTCAGCTACAGAGCAGCCAGAGACGCTTGGAAGATGGCCGACAAGTTCGTGCTTAGCGAGGATGGTGTACTGTATTTTCTTGGAACGAACCGTCGGTGGGGCAACGAACGCCGAGAGGAGACAACGATGCGTCTAGTGGTGCCCACAACGATGATTCAGGAAGTACTACGGAGTTGCCACGACTCGTTGGAAGGTGGCCACCAAGGTATCGGTCGAACGTACCACCGAGTCAAATCAGACTATTTTTGGATTGGACTATATGCAGACGCCGAACGACACGTCAAGTCCTGCCCCGACTGTAGTTCGAGCAAAAGTCGACCAAAGTTCCGAGGCTATTCGCCAGGGAACGTTTTGGCAGAGCGACCGTTCCAGATGGTGTCGATGGATTTCGTCATACCGTTACCGAAGTCTCGTCGAGGCAACTCAGCCCTACTACTGTTCCAGTGCGCATTCACAGGATTCGTCATGGGTAAAGCTATGTCGGACACCACCGCTCTGAAAGTCGCACAGGCTTTCGAGGAATGCGTGTACCGAAGATTCGGAGCACCAACTCTAATCCGACATGACCGAGACCCTCGCTTCATGAGCGAGGTGTTCCAGGCCTTTGCAGAAATGATGCAGTCTCGGTCAAGAGTGACCCTGAGCTATCGGCCGCAGGCGAACGGACAGCAAGAGAGGTCGGTGAAGACGGTCATGCAATCGGTGCGGGTGTACGCAGAAGACCCGCTGCAGCAAGACTGGGACGAGATCGCGGAGCGATTGATCTTCGCTATCAACAACTCCCAAGATGGCACCCGGAAGGACACTCCGTTTTACCTAGTTCATGGGTGGGACGCACAATCCACGCTGCGAGCGATGTCGTCGTCACTCAAACGAGGATTCGGAGGCCAGACTGACGCATTGGCATGGCGCCGAGAAGTGAACCGGCAACAGGAAATCTCGTGGAGAATGGCAATGGAGTACCAAAGTGTCGAGAAAGCTCGGAGAGCGAGAAAACACAACGAGTCGCTGGAGCGGCGTGAGAGAGCTGCAGTACCGAATATCGATGAAAACGAGACTTCTGACGAGTCACAGGTGGAGACGGGGGTAACATCTGACCCCACTGTCGAAGGACCGAGATCTCTGTTCCAACCCGGAAGCAGAGTTTGGTTGTATATGGAACGAGTCAAGCCAGGGTTGACCAAGAAACTGGCCCACCGATGGCATGGGCCATTCAGGATCAAGAAAAAAATCGAAGAGTTTGCGTACGAGTTGGAATTGCCAGACCAAAGTGGGTATAGGTTCTACCCGGTGGTACACGTGTCCCGACTCAAGGCTGTCAACGAATTCGGAGACCGACCGAAGAGTCGGTTAGCACCTGAAGTGACCGAGGAAACGAGACTGGACTTCGATGAGGAATTGTTGCCTGAAGATAGCTGGGAGCCGGACCAGCTCGCTGGCGAATACGAGGTAGAAACCATCCTCGATGACCGATCCCCGCTGTCGACGAGCACTAGCCGTGCTGTCCGAGAGTTCAAGGTGAAGTGGATTGGGTATGATGAGCCCACGTGGGAGCCTGCCTCAAATTTATCATGTGGCGGGCTACTTTATGATTATCTGCGGACTCGGCGCAGCGAACGACGATTGCAGATGGTTCAAGTTGCTGACGAGAACTAATCTGGAGAGCTACCGAGAGTTGAACTGTCTACGGGGGTGATACAGCTGTGGTGGAGCGGGATCACGAAATTGCTGACGCGATCGCAACTCACCAACGGTCGCCCGGACTGCCGACTGTCGGAGGGGGTACTCCGTTGATCCGGCGGATCTTGACCTTACAGCTCACCTTGTGTACCCGACGGCTTGGGCGGGTTACGCTCTTCCGGTACTCACGCGAGGGAAGTCAGTGGTGAACAGGGCAGAACTGGGGCTTGAGGGCCCTTCAGGGATGGGGGGTGGTTGGCTGCCACGCGGATATGCTTCACGCAGCAGTGTCGATCGTGTGTGATCGATCACGGGGTGTGTCCTTTACGGGGTTCTTTTCGATGCTTGCCGCCTCCTATGGCGGGGTCTTGATGAGTTGGAGGGAGAAGGGGAGCGCACCTGGCCAAGCTATCCAGGGGCTTCCGCGTTCTCGCTTGAGTCACTTCAGGTGGTTGTCCGGTCGTCGGGTAGGCCAATATACTTCCTTCCCCGGAATTCGGAAGACCACTTGCGTACTACAAGGAAAATCTCTCTCTGTTTATCCATTTAGAACTACGTGCCTATCCCCCATCTCTCTTGCGTATCTCATGATTGCTGACATTCTTGGACCTCCGATGTGCCGGTATTTGTGGTACGTGCTGATCTGATCGGCTGATTTGTACCCATGTCAATCTGATCGGTCGATCGGAACCCATGTTGATCTGATCGGTTGATCTGAACTCATGTACCCAACATGTGGTACCGCGATCAAATCTGCCAAGATCGGAATGATGGTCTTCACATTCACCATCCGATCGTCCGACCGTTGATGCCGCCCATCCCAGGTCCAAAGCCATCCATCCGTACCCATCGACCAATCACCTGGTCGGACACGATCAATCCATCTCCAAAAACTTCTGGTCACTTCTCCACAACCGCCCCCTGTGCGAGAGGCGATTGTACAGCACTCAACTCTCGCCACAGTCTCCAACTTGCCGCAGTGCACCTACTCCTCCGACCGGGTCTGCTCGTGCGCCGTTCACGGCCATCTGCCATCTGCCTCCGCCATGTCATCCAGCGACCGATCGTCGGCAACCCCTTCGTCTTCATCCGCTTCAAGCACTGCTTCTCCTGATGTAATCGACGCCGAACCTGCGTTGTCTCCCGTCGTCCCAGACATTACGCGCGCTATCCCCCAGGCATTGCGCCATGGCACGCTGCGTGGGCTCAGTGCGTATGCTGCATCGCCTCCAGCCGGTATTACACCGGCTGCGCAAGCTCCGGCGACCGCCCCCGTCCCGATGTCGATCACCACGTTGTCCCAAGCGGATCGCGATACACTGCATGTAATTCCATTTTCACCTCTTTTTCTCCAGTTGTCTTCCTTGATCGGGTCGATCGAACCTCGTAATCGGTTCTCTCCCCCTTCACGCCACTAGTTTTTTGTACATATACCTCCTCCTTCTTTCTGAGTGCAGCCACCCTGCACCCAATTCACTCTCAACTCGCAGCGATCGCCACGAGTTGTCCTCCTTCTTCCTAAGTGCAGCCACCCTGCACCCATTTCACTCCCAACTCGCAGCGATCGCTACGAGTTGTCCTCCTCTGCCTCGTGCGATTGCATCACTCCGAAGCGATTCCGTCTAGTACGCTCGCGCTCAAACTCGTGCATCAAAGCCCCGCAGTTGAGGTCAGCCTCATCGACCCAAGACGGTTCGGTGTATCCCTTCCAGAAGACCTGGAATTCCCGATGGACGCGTCCATATCTGGTCTTACGACCCGATCGGACATCTGCGATCCGCTCCACTTCAAACTCGTCATCGCTCCTGTCACCTTCCCAGCTGTCCTCCGGCAACAACGCCTCATCAAAATCAAATCGACCACTCTCGTCCGTCGCTAGCGTCACGTCAGGGCGATCAGAGAAAACCTTCACGGCCTTGAGCTTCGAGACGTGTACAATTGGAAAAAGACGATACTCGGTGCCGGCCACCTCTAGCCGGGCCGCGTAGGGGCCAATCATCTCGCGCACCCGGAACGGTCCGTGCCACATGTGTGCAAGCTTTCGGGCATAGCCCTCCTTAACTCGATCCAAATATAGCCACACTTGCGACCCGGCCTCAATCTGGTGCGGCCTTATCCCGTCGTTGTGGCGATCGGCCCTCGCTTGGATCGCCTCCTTCAGGCGCGCGTTGACCTCCTCGCGAGCTCGCTGGTACTGTTGCTGGATACGATATCTCCATCTGCGCGGCTCGCGGTCGCGATGTCGCGTGCTGCCTAACGGCAGCGACGCTTCCAATGTCGATCGTGGGTCCCAGCCATGGACAAGGTAGAACGGCGTCTCTCCTCGTACTCGATCGTGAGCAGTGTTGATCGCGAAAGTCAGGCGCTCCGCGTACTCGTCCCAGTCTTGCTGATTCACATCGGCGACGTACATCTTCAAGGCGCGGGTAAGCGTTTGCACCATCCGCTCAACGGTACCGTTTGCTTGTGGTCGATAGGCCATGGTGGCTCGTTGTCGTTGTCCCACTATACGGCTGAATGCGCGGAAGAAATCAGACATAAAACCGGGCTCCCGATCATGTCGGATCGCTTCACTGGCTCCGAAGCGGCGGAAAACGCATTCCTCGTAGTTCTCCGCGATGGTCTGTGCTGTCCGAGACGCGCCGGCCTTAGCGATCACGTACCCTGAGAACAGATCGACCCACACGAGGAGCTCCGTGTTGCCCTTGAACGATTTTGGCAGCGATGGGATGTGGTCCATCGCGATGATTTGGAAGGGGTAGGTGGCCCGTACATTCCCAGGTGATTCTCCTTGAACCACGGGGCGCCCTTCCCTGTTTCGCAATCCACGCATTCACCCACAAACTGCTGGACACTCTTGAACAGCCCCCGCCAGTGGAAGTGTGCTTTGATCCGTTGGTACGTCCTCCCGATTCCCTGGTGCCCTCCTTCAAAGCTGGCGTGATAATGGTGAAGGAAATCTTGGTGTAACGTTGCAGGTACCACCAGACGCGCGATCGAATCTCGGTCCTCGTCTAATCGGGCGGTGTTTACACAGTAGAACAGCAGGCCGTCTTCCCCCACTTCGTAATCTCCAGCGATCTTGGCGCACGCTTTTGCATCTCGGGCAGTCAAGGCTGCTGCGTCGCCCCGCAGGTACGACTTCAGGTCCACGATCCACTTCTCTTCATCCTGAGCTCGTACTAACTTCTCACTCCTCATGCGTTGGACGATCTCTTCTTGCATAGCTGCCGGCACTTGACGGTGCCGTCGGGCTGATCGGGTCACTGCTGATACTTGAACGACGGGGTCGTCATTACTCGGGTGGAGCAACTCGCCCAGGCGGTTGATCGTGACGAGATCGCCAATTTCGCCCTCATCAGTTACGATCACGCCTGCTTCTCGTTGCAGTGCCGCACTTGCCAACCGATCGGCGCTCTGATTCCAATCGCGCTTCACATGGAGGAATTCGTGCTTCGGCCAGGCTTTCACTTGGTCCATCGCTTTCTGACGTAGTATCTGGAGACCCGGTGCCTTGCAATCGATTTCACCACGCATCTGTCGGATGATCAGGTTGGAATCTCCACAGATCACAACTCGCCCCCTGTTCTGATCAGACAGTAACTTGAAGCCTAGCAGCAGTCCGCGATATTCGGCTTCGTTGACAGTCAGATCATCGGCGAATTCGGATGCGGCAGATATGATCGACCACTCCGGGAGCTTCCAAACAATTGCACTATACGCTCCGGCGCTCCGCTTGACGCGTGCTGACCCATCAAAACTGACGACGAGCAACTCTTCATCCAGCTCTACCGTCGGCGGGGCCATCACGATCGTTCGTTTGGGCTCTTTCACCGGTGCAATCGTGATCAAGGCCTCGTCCACTTCCGCTCGGGGTGTAATGCTGGCGGCGATCGCGCCCAGGATTTCGTCCTCTCCTTTCAAGCACTTCCGGATTTCCAAGGTCCACTCGGACAGCAGAGCTGCCCATCGTCCCAATCGTCCCTGGAAGCCCGACGAATTCAGCAACCAGGCGAGCGTCGAGTACCTCGACAGCACCTTGATCGATCGGTTGGTCAGGAGCGTGTAACACACATCCAAGATCCGGAGGAGCGCCAAAACTTCCTTGTCCACTATGCCGTAATTCAATTCGTTCGACTTCAGCGTACGACTGGTGAAGATCACAGGCCAATACATGCCATCATGTTCCTGAACCAACGCAGCTGAAATAGCCCACTTGTTGGCGTAGACCACGATCACAGGCTGGCGATCGGAATCGAAGTGTCGCAAAATCGGTGTGGTCGCAAGCTTGGCCTTCAGTAGGTCGAACGCCGTCCTCGCTCTAGTCCACCGATCGTCGGACTCCGTTGCTCGGTCCTCATGTTTCCCGTGGTGCATCTCGTAGAAGTCCACTTCTCGCAGTTCGTATAAGATTGCGGCGTAAACGGCGAAGTCTTCAATGAAGCGACTGTAATAATTCAGGCTTCCTAAGAAGGACTGCATCGATCGCAACGTCTTCGGAAACGGCAACTTCTCCAGCGATTCCAGATCTTTCGGATTGGCTTCCAAACCTTCGGCCGAACCCGGTGACCCAAGTACTCTACCTTCCGATGTCCCCAGAAACTCTTAACCACGCTGATCGACAGATTCCATCGCTCGCAAGCGTCAAGCAGTGCCTCGATCTTCTCGCAGATCGAGTCCCAGGTGTCAGCTGTGATCAGGATATCGTCGATGTACGATCGCCTGCCCAGCACCGAAGGTCCCGGGTTTGCCTCGGGCTCCCCTTTCTCGAACACGTCAGTTGGTTCCGTGTGGTCTCGATCAGGACTTATCCGGAGGTATCCGTACAGAGCATTATCGATGAGCCTCTGGTAGATTTGTGGGGCGTTCTTCAGCCCGAAAGGCATACGCGTCCACTCGAAGAGTCCGAAAGGCGTAACGAACGCGGAGATCTTTCGCGCACGTTCCGTCATTGAGACCACTAGCCATATCCAAAGAGCAGTATCAGAGTACTTTGTCCAAGTCCTCCAAGAGATCGTTGATCAGCGGCATGGGATACACCATCAACCTGGTCAGGCTATTCACCAAGCGGTAGTCGATGCACAACCGGATGTCGACTCCGTTCTTCTTAATGATGATCACGATCGGGGATGCCCATGGTGAGGTTGATGGCTCGATCATATTCGCGGACAACAGACTCTTGATCAGATCAGACAGTTTCTCTCGGAATTGAGGAGCAACTCGCCGCACGCGTTGGGCGATGGGAGCGGCTCCTCCAACATCGATATCGCACACCGCACCAATCGCAGCGGGCGGGAGGGCGTTCCCTTTACCGATCAGCAAGTGTCGTCGTCGCCAGATGATCTGGCGAAGTCGATCGATCTCCTCAGGTGTATTCGTTTCCGGATCACCCACTTGAATGTCTTCGATCGTGACTTCGTCGGTAGTGGTTGGCACTTCGGGTAGGATAGCCATCTGGCTTTCAACGTCTTCTGCAAACAAGGCACCACCTTCATGGAAACACACCTCTTCGTCTTCTGGAGTCCTAGGCTCACCAATCTGCACTTCGTCAGCTGAGTCCGTACCAGCGATCGCCCCCGTTGAGGAGGACGGGATCACCGAAGCCACCACGCATCTTGGTCCTTCATGATCACGTCGCAGGATTTTGGTCGGCAGGTCATACCGAGGTCGATCCACCATTGGTCCTTCTGGCAAAGGTTCAGGTTCCTCGTCGCTGACCTGATCGGTTGTCGCTTGGAACGCTAAATTCTGCCATTCACTGTATCGACGTGAGCCAATCAGGACAAATCCTGGAATGCGAGGTACTTGACCACCAGAGAGCCACATTGTAGCGGGGCTACACATTCGGTTCACCTCCTACCTTAGTGCAACATGCACTAAGGCACACATTCAGGTGACCACCACAGGGTGGTCCACATTCATAGCAAAAGGCATATGACTGGTAGAAAGTAACACCTTTCTACCAATGAGAGTCATTCAATAGATAGGGGTTCTGCCAGCCATTCAATGGCAGAACCTCTCATTAGAAATATCAGTTTTAGGAGGAAACCCCATTTACAATCAATACAGTTCTCATTTACCACCAAAGCTTTCGTTTGGTTCATTTATCTAGGTTTAAATATACTTGTGGATACAAGTATACTGAACTTAAGTAAATTACTCCTACGCTTCCTCCTACACGTGCGCACACGTGTAAGCTTAAGTAGTGGGTCTAAGCAGACCCATTACACCTGGTAGCACTTTGTAGTCCGTCCAACGAACGCGGGGCTGAGAACCTGCCCTCGGACAGTAACATGTCCGTGGGTAGCCCAAACACGTCTGCAACGCATGTTGCGCGTGCAGACTGCCCCCACCTGTCGGAACCAGAGTGGGAGGCCCTCCAACGACTGTCAACAGTCATTGGGGAAGCGGCGGTAGCAACGATGTTGCGAACGCTATCACCGACGGAGCAACGCGGTGTTGCTCTGGGTTTCATCGTGAAGGAACAGCGTGAAACCGCTGCTCGAACTTCGGTGTCGCCATCGGCCACACCGCGCGTGGAGTCATTGAAACTCCACGTAAGCAGCTACGTTGGAAGAGAGGGCGAGCCTCTCCTCCGTTGGCTTGTCGAGGTCGACACTGCCATTACGGCTCGACGTATCGTCGACCCGTTGTCGAAGGTTGCGTTCGCCATGTCATGTCTTGGCGGACGAGCGAGGAGTTGGGCGTACGGACGCCGACTCACAGATCCTACGTGCTTTAGCACGTACGAGGATTTCAAGGAGGAGCTCAAACAAGCGTTTGAGCCCCCGCAGAACGAGTTCCGATCGAGGGCGGAGTTCCTCGATCTGCAACAGGGCAAGCATGACGTGCATGCTTACGCCCAAAGAGCACGGTACTTGGTCTCGAACATCGTGACCAACCCGATTGACGAGGCGACAAAGGTCGTCACGTTCATGAAGGGCCTTAGAGATGGGCCTGTGAAGACCTATCTCTTCCGAGAGTATCCAAATACTCTCGAGGCTGCAATTGCGCTTGCAATGCAAGAAGAGTTTAGCCTGCGGCAGGCTAAACTGCATGTGAACGCCCCACGGCTAATGCCACGACCGGTGGCAAGGCCGTCGGGAGGTCCCGAACCAATGGACCTCTCGAGTGCGACAGCTGCTGGTTCCCAGCAGCGTCGTGGATCAACGAATGTGCGTTGTTTCCGCTGCGGAAACATCGGTCACTATGCCCGCGAGTGCACAGCACCTGTGCACGCGGCGAGGAGCCGTCGTGGCGATACTGGGTATCGCCACGGGCAATCAAAAAACTAAAGGGACCAGCAGGCGCGGGGCGCCCTGCTGGTGATGCGATCGAGCGTGTCGACATCGGACACGCTGCAATGAAGATCGCTGCCCCCAGTGAGAGTCAATCTCACTGCAAGAAGCAAGATGACAAGCCGAACCTTGTCATCCTGAAGGTAAGCTCGAAGAGAGAGAAGTCTCTTCGTGCTCTAGTGGACTGTGGTGCGTCGAACAACTTTGTTCGACTGCAGAGCCTTCCAAGGCTTGACTTCGAGGAGGTGGAAACACCTCGAAGTCTATTGGAAGTGAGACTAGCAACGGGTGTCGTTGTTAGAACCGAGAAGCGTATCGTACGCGTACGCTTCTCTTACCAAGAGAAGGAGTTCGTCGACGAGCATATCGTCCTCGAACTGGACGATAAGTTCGATATGGTGTTGGGCATGCCGTGCAAGCCACGGCATGATCCGTTGATCGACTGGATGAAGCGCACGATCGTGCGCTTCGGGAGCAGCAGCAGCGCGACAGAGAGCGATGGCCCTGTCGGCGCAGCACATGCACCACGTGGTCCATGCGGCCCTCCATCAGAGACAGCGCGGAATGCGGCTGTCTCCGGTCACCCGAAGCGAACGCCAACGACTGCGAGAGTCGTTGGAAGAAGATGTGAAACGAATCAGCAGGGCCTGATTCAATCCGATTCGAGAGGGTCTCGAAGCGTCCGGGGCGACGCGGTAGTGTCGACAGGTAATGTCGACACACAATTGGTCGAAAGACACTCCGCCGTTAGGCGTAGAGGTAAAGAAGACGCGTCGGCTCTGGGAGCCGACGCTGCAAGCAGTGCGGACGGTTGCAAACGTCCCGCACCGGAAATGCTTGCGAGCTCGCGTGCAGCCGGGCTGCACGACGAAGCGGTGCGCGATCAAGCCGGGCTTGAACGCGTGCGCCCGCGGGTAAAACCCGCCGGCGAATACAAGGAACAACTGTCCACGGCCGGGCCTGGACAAGAAGAAACTCGCGGAGCCGGGCTCCGCACGAGAAGTGAACGGCGCAAGCGAGAAAAGCTGCGCAAGTCTCGGTCAGGGACCGAGACGCTACAAGCAGTGTCTGCCGGGCAGACACAGGAGTTGGAGACGACCGTCGAGACATTGAGTGTCTTGATATTGGTCTCCAATACAAGAAGATGAGGCTGAATAATCCTCCGACGTTAGCGTCGGAGTTGATGTCGCTCCCAGTCACAAGCTGGAAGCGTTTCGCTCGCGAACTGCACGATGGACGCATCGAGCAGATCTGCATCCTCTCGGACGTCGAGAGGATGACGTGTGAAGCAGAAGAGCTGAATCAGCTCATCTCTGAGGGCGCGGACGCTCTCAGCGCGAAGTCGAAGAAGGAACGCTTCGACGAGCAAGGCTGGGACTCGCTCAAGGCGAGCCCCTTTTACAAGGTCTTGCGTGAGTACAAGGATGTACTCCCGGACGACATTCCTGCGGAGTTACCGCAGGATAAGGGTGTTCAGCACGAGATTGATCTCGTGCCGGGAACGAAGTACTGCGTCACGCGACAGTGGCCACTGCCGCGTGAGCAAGTCAAGGCAATCGACGACTTCTTTGAAAGTCGTCGCAATGCAGGACAAGTGCGGGAATCGAAATCCCCGCACAGCGCGCCTACGTTCTGTGTGAAGAAACCACAGGGCGGGTGGCGCATCGTTCATGCGTACAACAAGCTGAACGATGCGACGGTACCGGCACAGACGCCGATACATCGAAAGATGTAATCATTGATTCGATGACCTCGAGTACTATCTTCAGTACTCTGGATCTGAGAGACGGGTTCTATCAGATCCTCATGCGTGAGAGTGATATCCCTCTCACAGCGGTAAGCACTCCGAGCGGCATGCTCTGGGAGTGGCTCGTGATGCCGCAGGGGCTAAAGAACGCCCCAGCGACGTTCAACAGGTGCGTCACGCACTTGTTGCGCTCGGTGCGCGACTTCGCACCGAGCTATTTTGACGACGTGTTCATTCACAGCCGGGCTGTGAATGGGAAATCGGATGTGGAGATGCATACAGAGCATCTCCGCAAGTTGCTTGAGCTCATGCGAAAGCACAAGCTCTACGCGAACCTGAAGAAGTGTATCTTCGGGGCAACCGAGATACCCGTACTTGGGTGTCTCGTGGGGAAGAACGGCGTACGCCCTGACCCAGGAAAGGTCAGAGTGATCAATGAATGGCCTACGCCTTCAAACGTAAAGGAACTGCGGCAGTTCCTTGGACTCGCCACGTACTTGTGCAAGTACGTGAGCAACTACGCGGGCAAGATTCGCCCGCTGTCGCAGCTCTTAAAGAAAGAGGCTGCATGGGAATGGACTGCTGATTGTCAGCAGGCCTTCGAAGCAGTCAAGCAGGGCTTGGCTGAGGCGCCGATCTTGGCGGTGGCCGACCAAGATCGCCCATTCCACGTTGTGTGCGATGCATCCGATTTCGCGATCGGATGCGCACTGATGCAACTCGATCACGAAGGTCGTGATCGTGTGGTTTACTACCAATCGCGTCAGCTGAAGCCAGCTGAGCGCAATTACCCGGTACATGACAAGGAACTCCTTGCCATGAAGTATGCACTCGCAAAGTTTCGAGTGTATCTACTTGGGAGTAGACCATTCGTGGTCTACACCGACCACGCATCGTTGCGTACGGCGATCAAGTCGCCGCACATATCACAAAGAATGGCACGGTGGCTGTCATTCTTTGCTGAATACAACTTCCAGGTTGAGTACAAACCTGGAAGGTTGAATGTCGTGGCCGACGCGCTTTCGCGTCGACCAGATTATGCGGTGCAAGAGGCCGACGCCAACGCAGTTGGCGTCGTCAGGACGACTACACCCTCGTCATCCTTGCTGGACGAAGTGAAGGCCGCATACGCACATGATGCGGGTGCGAAGCAATTGGTGGAGTACTTCTCCACACCTTCTGACAAGTCTCGTCAGAAGCTGGCCAAACACCTTCGTGCCCGTGTACACCGTTATCGTGTACACAATGGTCTGCTGCTTTACAGCGCAGTCGACGACAACGCAGATCGCATTGTCGTGCCGGATGATCATGAGCTGAAGCTCAAGATCACGTATGAGTACCACGATGCCCCGACATCGGGACATCCTGGCCGTGAGAAGACATATTTGCTTCTCACGCGTGACTTCTATTGGAGTCACCAGTACAAGTGGGTACGCAAGTACGTTCGTGCTTGCGAGGTATGCCAGCGCGTGAAGCCTGCGCCCAACTCGCAGGCTCCGCTTCAATCACTACCGACTCCGTCGGAGTGCTGGCAGTCCATTTCAATGGACTTTGTTTTTGGTCTTCCGCAAGACAACAAGCGGAGGACTGGTATTGTGGTCTTTGTTGACCGCTTCAGCAAGATGGTGCATCTTGCTGCAGTACCAGCCGAGGTGACAGCCAAACAGACGGCATGTCTGTTTGTTGACCTGGTGTTTAGACACCATGGTATGCCACTCGACATCGTGTCGGATCGGGATCCGCGCTTTACAGCGCGATTCTGGCAAGAAGTGTTTACACTTCTTGGGACGCAGTTGTCCATGTCGACTGCGGATCACCCGCAGACCGACGGACAAACAGAGCGTGTCAACCGCGTGCTGGTTGACACCATGAAGAGCTACGCGCACTCGTTCCATCAATGGAGCGACTGCTTGCCGATGGCGGAGTTCGCCATCAACAACTCGGTGCATGTATCGACAGGGCACACACCGTTCTACGTGAATGCCATGAGGCACCCACGCGTACCGAGCGTACTCGGTGCGGTAGCTCCTTCCTTAAGTGGGGGAGGGTATCCGGCTAATTCAAAACAACCGGATAAGCACGCTGATACAAGCAATGTATCAGCTGTGACGACTCGCGCACGTACTGCGCGCAGTCATGGCGTCGACAACGCAGTGTCTACGACGAGCGTAGACACTTTAAACCACAACGGACATCACGCGCAGGCCGGGTCTGCTGCGAACAAGGAGCACGAACTGAACCAGGGGTTCAGCTCGGATGCAATGGACTTTGTCCAGCGTCGACAAGCCGTAATTCGGTTTGTCCAAGATGCAATAGCAGCTTCTGTCGATCGACAGAAGCTGAATGCCGATAACATCGGCAGGGGAAACACAAATGAATTCAAAGTTGGTTCATTAGTTCTGTTAGCTACTCAGAACCTAGCTAAATATGCAGTTTCCGATTTCGGAGCAAGCAAGCTTGCTCCGCGCTTCATTGGGCCATTCACCGTGTTGGCGAAGCATGGCAACGCGTACACACTGGACATACCGTCCAGCATGCGCTTGCACCCAACGTTTTACGTTGGGCGACTGAAGCCGTACGTGCAGCACGAGTCACCTACGTCTGGTGACTCGCCAAAGCGCTCTCGAGCGCGGCGACGCGCTTCGAGACGCCAGAGAGTCTCGTCCCGACCTCGACCTTTACGTTCGAGGTCGTCTGCGCAACCTCCGCGAGCTGAGCCTTTAACAAGCTCAGCTCCTGACGCAGAGCAGCGAACTGCGACGCTTGGAGACGCTCAACAGCCTCCAAGCGAGACTCAAAGTTTGGTTGACCAAACCCGGGGCGTCTTCCCGCCCCCCCCCCCCCCCACCCCCGTTGCGAGACGCACGCGGGGCAACTCGCTGGATCGTCCAGCGAATTGTTGGTCATCGGAACCAGACCCGAGGTCCGGTTCATTTTCGTATTCGTTGGAGAGGATTTCCTCCCCAACACGATACGTGGGAATCACGGAATGTCCTGATGGAGGACATTCCGGAAATGGTGACGGCGTACGAAGGCCGCCACCGCCACCTCCGCCGAAGGGCGTAAAACTTGGGCGAGCGCTGTAGTCGCCTACAGCACTCGGATAAGTGCTGCGATTATCCGCAGCACTAGAAGACGCCTGCGCCTGAAAACTGGCGCGCAGGGTCTTGAGGTCGTCAGGTACACACATGGACGTGTACCCGTTGACGTCCCGCTCGGTGATGCGTACTGCTCCAGGGTAGCAGTACTCACAAGCAGTGTCATAAGGCACTGCGCAAGGAAGTCCAATACCGACTGCACCATGGTGCAGTCGTTCAAGTTTACCACGCTTCGAGAACTTCTCGTAGCGCTCCCGCGCCTGGCTAATCCGGTCGCGATAGCCAGCGGGGTTCTTGTTGAAGTTTTCAACAAAGGCACTCCAACTTTGACAAAGTGCCTGCCACTCGGGCACTTTGCTTCTGCGAGAAGTCTTCTTGCTCGCAAACCATCGGAGCTCATGGAAGAGCCCGATGTAGTAGTCGCGCCTTTGATTCGTTAACGGATCAAAGTGTACTCGCTTCGCGACGTCATCGTCAACGATGGCGTTGCACGAATACAGCGCGTACAGATTCGGTGGCGCGGTCGCACCGAATCGGCTGCCGATCTCAGACTGAGACGGCATCCACGGCTCGCGCACTGGTTCAGTGCGCGAGGCCGCAACAGCAGCGGATGGAGTGGAGTCATCTCCATCCCGCGGAGTCGACAAGGCTCCAGCGGCAGCGAGCGGTGTTCCACTGCCGCTGCGCGAACGCTTCGAGCTCGAAGCGTTCGGGTCGTCCTCGCGTGGACGACGCAGACCCACATTGGGGTCAGTGTGGCCCGGAGACAAGATGTCCTTGTCTCCTTCGAGTTCCCCCTCCTCGACTTCGCTTCCGTAGTCGAGGGGAACTCCCTCTCCACCCGGAGAGTAGATACCCACTCCGGTTTCGACAGCAATGATCTTGCCTGTCTTGTTTCGGATGGCATGTTTCTCATGCCATCTTGAGTGGTATCCAGCAACAGAGAGGCGACTCTCTGTTGCCGCGCTTGTCGGCATCGCCGTCGAGGCGATGCCAGTAGCGGTCGTGGCTGAGGCAGCGGCCGTCGTCGCCTTGGAGGCGACGACAGCACTTGCTATTGCCGAAGCGGCCGGCGTCTTGGACGAAGACGTCGTTGGCGTGCTCATTGGGAATGAGCACGTGTTCTCCCGAAGAAAATACGGATTGACGTGTCGAGACCGGCACGTCAAATCCTAACGGGGGGATGGTGTAGCGGGGCTACACATTCGGTTCACCTCCTACCTTAGTGCAACATGCACTAAGGCACACATTCAGGTGACCACCACAGGGTGGTCCACATTCATAGCAAAAGGCATATGACTGGTAGAAAGTAACACCTTTCTACCAATGAGAGTCATTCAATAGATAGGGGTTCTGCCAGCCATTCAATGGCAGAACCTCTCATTAGAAATATCAGTTTTAGGAGGAAACCCCATTTACAATCAATACAGTTCTCATTTACCACCAAAGCTTTCGTTTGGTTCATTTATCTAGGTTTAAATATACTTGTGGATACAAGTATACTGAACTTAAGTAAATTACTCCTACGCTTCCTCCTACACGTGCGCACACGTGTAAGCTTAAGTAGTGGGTCTAAGCAGACCCATTACACACATGCCAACACGCGTATCGTCTTGGAGTATCAGCTTCTGATCGCTGACGTTCGTGATCTTCAAATAACGCGTCTTCCCTAGTCCAGCCACCAGGCTCGGCACCCACCGATCACCACGGGTGACCCAGAGTTTCCGATGGTCCGAGAGGATGAATCCCTTCCGGAGTTCGACCGACCCTCCAACTTCGATCACACTGTGTTCGCCCAGATCGATCGGTTGCACCTTCTCTCCGAAGAGTTGCCGCCGTCCAGCTAACTGGATTCGCACTTCATCCGGGAGATTGATCGATCCGTCAGCTAGGTCAAGACGAATGCCTGCTGGTACCATGAAGTCCATACCAAGTATCAAATCCTGACCACCAGTGGGTGGTCCGACCCAAACATCGAAGTAATACACCAGCGATCCCGCGAGCGTGATCTTGATTCTGGTACGTCCTTCCGCCATATAGGGATTCTTGCCAACACCCTCACACTCCAACTCCTGATTGTTATCTATGTAGCACCCAACCTTACGAGCAAAGGCGGCATCCAAAATGGACACCTCGGCGCCACTGTCAAACAGCAGAGTGGCTCTTTCGTTGTTGATCTTCCCCACGGCTTTCGCCTGGCGAAACTTCTTGTCTGGCACGTGATACTTCCAATATCCTCGGGATTCTCCATGCAAGAGATCCAAGGCCATCGTCACTTCCGATCGCGAATATTCGTCGACTTGATGGATGCTGGAGATCGCCACGGTACGCTTTTCATGAAGATCACATGTATTGTCCGTCGGCCGAATCAGCTTACTCACCTCTGACTTCGACTGTTTCTCGACATATGCATAGATGCAGAACTGAGAACGCTCGTCTCGTACCGGATTCAAACCCGGCGAGCGATCTAGTTTAACATCTTCTCGGCTGCTTGTGGGAGCATCCCGCCGTGCTTGTTCGGGTTATACCACTGAAGGATCAAGTTGTAAAACTCCTCCATCGGGCATTCTCCAGCTCCGTGAATCTCGCCGCAGGCCTTGCAGACGAAGAGGCAGCGGTCAGTAGGGTGACCCTTCTTGCCGCACTTCTCGCACGTCAGACGTTTCCAGCAACCAAGATCGGTGTGCTTGGTCGATCCGCAGTGGGAACACGGCTTCCTCGGCAACTCTCCTTCCGGTACCCCAGTCGGCTTGTCGTGTCTGCGGCTGTTCGCATCTCGGTTTGGGCGTCGCTGATCTTGCTCCTGCGTCGATCGCACCCCTTGATCAGCCGTAGCGGCCAGGTGGATCTTGCACAGATCGCTTTCTCCATCTGATCCGCTGACTTCCGGCTCGGAATCACTCGAAGTCGCTGCTTTTCTGATCGTGCGGGCCGCACGAGCATTTGCAGATGGAGCGACACCAGTTGGCGCCTTCGTTTTTCGGCTTGATCGATCCATATACCGCTTTTCCTTGTCGGGCTTTGGCTCTCTGTCGCGCCCGTAGCGTCTCCTCCAAGGTGTCTGCGTCGGGAACCCTCAGCAAGGCTAGTTGGTTAGCCAAGTCGCGATCGTCGAGAGTCTCGATGAAGTGATCAACGTGTTCACGTCGAACTTCGATCGACTCATCCTTGATCGGAAGATGCGCTCTTAGGCCGGCGACGTTCAGACGGTGCAGATATTCCAGCGGCGATTCTTCCGATCGCTTCCGTGCATGGTAGTATTGTCTCGCGACAGATACTCCCCTGCCACAGTATTGCGTCTGGAACGTTTGAGATAAACTCTTCCAGTCACTCCGTGTGGTCCTGCTTAGCTGTCGGTACCAGTTACGCGCTGGTCCCTTGAGCAGATCGCCGAACACCAAACACTTTTCGCTATCGGGTGCTTGGTCGCGGATGAAGGCAGACTTCATCTTGCTAAGCCAACCCCTGGCGCGGTCCTCGTCATTGTCCTTTCCGGAAAACTCCTTTAGCTCAGAGATCGCCGACACTTTGATTCGAGTAGCAGAGAGCGATCTGCCACCAGAATTTTCGGCGGACGCGACCGCTGCGCGAGTGGGAGCCCCTACGCTCAGATCATCCGGATCGTATTCGCTTGGATGAGAGTGGACTACGTGGTTTGATTCCACTGATTCCATCTCGACGTCTTGAGCTCCGGGCGATTTGGTCCGATCGGTAACAGGACGATCGGCCGTCTGCGGGACTGCCGGCGTCTGTTGCTCCTTCAGAAAACGCTCCATCGCTGAATTGAAGAAGGTTTGCATGCGATCGGGCGTTGCTTGGGCCTGGCCAGATCTTTGGTCAGCTGATGTCTTGACTTCCGATCTATCTTTGTTTGATCGTAACATGGCTACTCCAGCTGGCCCGAGTGTCATTCGTTGCAGTTCAACCGAGCTGTCTGACCCCGCCTCTGACGTGGCGGACGCGTATTGGGAAGATCCCGTCTGGCTGCGGACCGTAGGCAATCTTGCTTGTTGGATCGGGACCACGCTGCCCACCATAGGCGTCAGTTTGGCGAAGAGAGTTAGAGTTGCCTCTCTGATCGTTTCCAGTTCCAGATCAAACAGTTCGTTCGCATCGAACGCACCAAGAACTATTCCAGCCTCCTTGAGCATTCGCATCAGGGCTTTGACTGCGTCCAACTTGTTCGACACTTCTCTGGGTGCCTTTACCGGACCTTGGAGATCGCCGATCAGCTTCAGCTGCATGATCTTCATCGTTCGATCTTCGGTCAGGAGCTTGTACAGGTCTTTCCGATAGAAAACAGATTCCAACTGCTCTTCTGTCCAGCCGTCATTGTCCGTCTGGTCCTCAGCATCCGATTCTGGCGCTTTCATCTTCATGCGCGATGTCTTCGACATCTTCTTCGGTGCCGATCGAGAGGTTGGAGGAGTAGTTGTGGATGAAAGTCCTTCGGTTTTCACCGTCGGACCTTCATCCGGCGGATCACGATTCGCATCGTGATCCGCGGGGGTCCCCGAAGGGATCTGGGGAGGGGGGTGAGGCTTTTCTTCTAGGTCCATCGCTGAACCTTCCTCCATCACATCGTCAGAGCTCCTCCCAGCACTCTCACGATCAGATGATCCTGGCGCTTTCAGCGCCGTCGGCGGCGATCCATCTTCCGTCGACGACTCGTTCCCTGGTTCCGTCTTGATCTTGACATCTTCTTCGGTGGACTCACGGTGAAATCCCTGAGAGTCACCAGAAGATCCAGGCACGCGCACCATTGTGGCGGAGCGGGATCACGAAAATCGATGACGCGATCCGAACTTGCCAGCGGTAGGCCCAGACTGCCGACTATCGGAGGGGGTACTCCGTTGATCAGGCGTGATCAGAAAAACCTTGTAGTCACCTTGTGTACCCGACGGCTTGGGCGGGTTACGCTCTTCCGGTACTCACGCGAGGGAAGTCAGTGGTGAACATGTGAGGTGAAGCGACTTGTCAGTTGGAGAGATTGAGCGATTCGGAAGGGACTGATGGCATGAGATCGCGTTTGGAGGAATCGCGATGGAAAGATTGCGGATGTGTCCAGTTATGGCCAGTTGTGTACAGTGGTGTCCAGTTATGTCCGGTTGTGTTCAGAAGACATCCACCTCCGGATTGAAGTGGATACATGTCGACCTGATGAGTATGGCGTAATCATTTATGCCGACCTGATCAAGATCGATATTGAGCAATCATTTCGATACGCAATCTGATCCAGATCGACATGCGACAAACATTTCGATACGCGATCTGTACTCACGATTATTGTGGGTACAATGGACCAATCTTTTCGACACGGTACCGCGATCTTGGTACATCAGACCAAGTTCAAGCTATAGTGTGCAATCAAGGGATGCGCAAGCGGGATAGGGAGAGAGCGGGATAGGGAGAGAGCAGGATAGGGAGAGATCTTTAGGACCTTTACTTTTGGTTAAGAGATTCTGATTTGCCTTGCAAGACACAAGTGGCGTCCATACTTTCCGGGGAAGGAATTACATTGGCCTACCCGACGAAGGACCCACCCAGTCGACCAAGGACACGACGCAGACCTGGATAGCTTGGCCAGGGTGCGATCGTCTACTCTCATCTCAACTCAAGACCCCGCCAGAGGAGGCGGCAAGCAACGGAAAGGGCTATAACAGCACACCCCAAGGACACCCCCCACGTGATCGACTTGGCCCAAGACCCGATCACCAACAACCGACGACCGCGTGAAGGATACCCGCGTGGCCGTCACCCACCCATTCCCCGGAAGGAGCAGTCCAGCTCCAACCTCCGCCTTGGTCACCCACTGACATCTTCCGAGAACACCGGAAGAGCGTAACCCGCCCCGCCGTCGGGTACACAAGGTGACTACAAGGTTTTCCGATCACGCCTGATCAACGGAGTACCCCCTCCGATAGTCGGCAGTCTGGGCCTACCGCTGGCAAGTTCGGATCGCGTCATCGATTTTCGCGATCCCGCTCCGCCACAATGGTGCGCGTGCCTGGATCTTCTGGTGATTCACAGGGATTTCACCGTGAGTCCACAGAAGAAGATGTCAAGATCAAGACGGAACCAGGGAACGAGTCGTCGAAGGAAGATGGATCGCCGCCGACGGCGCTGAAAGCGCCAGGATCATCTGATCGTGAGAGTGCTGGGAGGAGCTCTGACGATGTGATGGAGGAAGGTTCAGCGATGGACCTAGAAGAAAAGCCTCACCCCCCTCCCCAGGTCCCTTCGGGGACCCCCGCGGATCGCGATGCGAATCGCGATCCGCCGGACGAAGGTCCGACGGTGAAGACCGAAGAACCTTCATCCAAAACCACTCCTCCAGCCTCGCTCGCAACCTCGAAGAAGAAGTCAAAGACCTCACGCAAGAAGCTGAAGGCACCGGAGTCTGAAGCCGAAGACCAGGAGGATCGCAACACGTGGACGGACGAGCAACTGGAGTCTGCCTTCTTCTACAAGGACCTGTACAAGTTCCTGCACGAAGATCCTGTAATGAAGATCGTGCGTCCCAAGCCAATTGGGGAGCTTCAAGGTCCGGTGAAGGCACCGAAGGAAGTAACCAGCCAACTTGAGGCGGTGAAACTTCTGATGCGTATGCTGAAAGAAGCAGGGATCGTGCTTGGCTCTTTCGACGCGAACGAGATGTTTGACCTGGAGTTGCCAATCATCAGGGAGTCAACACTGAACCTGTTTGCAAAGCTGACGCCCCTTGTCGGTAGCGTCGTCCCGGTTCAACGTGCAAGACCAACACCGACTCGCAGCCAAACTGGATCGTCGCAATATGCCTCAGCCACATCCGAAGCGGGATCGGACAGCTCGATCGAGCTGCAGCGGATGACGCTTGGACCGGCTGGAGCAACCATGCTACAATCACGAAAAGAGCGATCGGAAGCCAAGCCGACGGAGATCGTACCACACGATCCAGTCCAAGCGCCGCCCGAACGCATGCAATCGCTTTTCAATGCAGCGATGGAGCGCTTCATGAAGGAATAGCAAGCGACCGTGATCCCTCCAGCTGCCGACCAGAACAAACCAACCGAAGCTCAAGACGTGGACATGGAATCCGTGGAATCAAACCTCCCGGATCATTCGCATCCAAGTGAGTACGATCCGGACGACTCGAATGTCGAGGTTGCCCCCCGTGCCGCAGTTGCTTCTGCTGGAGCCACTGGCGGCGGAACACTCTCTGCCACACGAATCCGAGTCTCCGCGATCTCGGAACTGAAGGAATTCTCCGGGAAGGACAACGACGAAGATCGTGCCAGAAACTGGTTCGGCAAACTGAAGTCTGCTTTTATCCGCGATCAAGCTCCAAATGGCGAGAAGTGTCTGGTGTTTGGGGATTTGTTCACTGGTCCAGTGCACAACTGGTACCGACAGCTGAGTCGAACGACGCGCGGCGACTGGAAGGGCCTGTCAAGGAACTTCCAGACTCAATACTGTGGGCGTGGTGTATCGGTCGCGAGACAATACTACCATGCGCGGAAGAGATCGGATGAATCACCGTTGGAATACCTGCACCGATTGAATGTCGCTGGACTACGAGCTCAGCTCTCGATCAAGGATGGATCGATCGAGGTTCGCCGTGAGCACGTCGACCACTTTATCGAAACGCTCGACGACCGTGATCTGGCCAGCCAATTGGCGCTTTTGAGGATCCCGGACGCAGACACTCTCGAAGAGACGCTGCGATCCCGACAACGTGCGAAGGCGAGGCAAGGTAAAACGGTGTATGGGTCCATCAAACTCAAGCAGAAGCCACCAACGGGGATCACCCCATCCGCCAACACTCGCGCGGTTCGTACGGTTCGTGCAACGGCTAACTCGAGTGAGTCCGAACTGGAAACCAGCGGATCGGAGGGAGAGGGAGATCTGCGCAAGGTGTACTTTGCGGCAACACCCGATCAGCCGACCCGATCGCGATCGGATCAGGATCAACGCCGTCCTAGTCGAGACTCCAACGACCGCCGCCTCGATCGTCCAGCCGGACCTCCTGAAGGAGAAGTCCCGCGGAAGCCATGCTCCCACTGCGGCTCGTCAAAGCACACCGATCTTGGTTGCTGGAAACGTCTGACGTGCGAGAAGTGCGGCAAGAAGGGTCACCCTACTGACCGCTGCCTCTTCGTCTGCAAGGCCTGCGGCGAGATTCACGGAGCTGGAGAATGCCCGATGGAGGAGTTTTACAACTTGATCCGTCAATGGTATAACCCGAACAAGCACGGTGGAATGCTCCCGCAAGCGGCCGAAAAGATGTTAAACTAGAACGCTCGCCGGGTTTGAATCCGGTACGAGACGAGCGTTCTCAGTTCTGCATCTATGCATATGTCGAGAAACAGTCGAAGTCAGAGGTGAGTAAGCTGATTCGGCCGACGGACAATACATGTGATCTTCATGAAAAGCGTACCGTGGCGATCTCCAGCATCCATCAAGTCGACGAATATTCGCGATCGGAAGTGACGATGGCCTTGGATCTCTTGCATGGAGAATCCCGAGGATATTGGAAGTATCACGTGCCAGACAAGAAGTTTCGCCAGGCGAAAGCCGTGGGGAAGATCAACAACGAAAGAGCCACTCTGCTGTTTGACAGTGGCGCCGAGGTGTCCATTTTGGATGCCGCCTTTGCTCGTAAGGTTGGGTGCTACATAGATAACAATCAGGAGTTGGAGTGTGAGGGTGTTGGCAAGAATCCCTATATGGCGGAAGGACGTACCAGAATCAAGATCACACTCGCTGGATCGCTGGTGTACTACTTTGACGTTTGGGTTGGTCCACCCACCGGTGGCCAAGACCTAATCCTGGGGATGGACTTCATGGTGCCGGCTGGCATCCGCCTCGATCTGGCTGACGGTTCGATAAATCTTCCGGACGAGGTGCGAATTCAGATAGCCGGTCGACGTCAGCTCTACGGGGAGAAGGTGTCGCAGGTCAAACTCGGCGAGCACTGTCAGTTGGAAGTCGGAGCGTCGGTTGAAGTCCGGAAGGGCTTCATTCCGTCGAGCCACCGAAAGCTGTGGGTTACCCGAGGAGAACGATGGGTGCCGAGTTTGGTTGCTGGACTAGGGAAGACACGCTACCTGAAAATCACGAACATCAGCGATCGGAAGTTAGTGTTGCAGGATGATGCCCACATAGGCATGTGGCTCGAAGGAGGACGCGTACCCCGTGCTCCCGGTTTCGTACTGATCGGGTCACGCCGGTATGCTGAGTGGCAAAACCTAGCGTTTCAAGCCACAACAGATCAGCAACCCGAGGAAGAACCAGACACGAGTCCCGCTGGACCGATGGTAGACCGACCCCAGTACGTCACACCGACGAAGATCTGGAGTCGAGACTCCGGGGCGTCGAAAGTAGCGGTCGCTCAAATCACCGAGTCCCGCCCTGTTGAGACGAAATCGAGGACAAATGCCCCCGGGATCAATAGGGCGCACGAAGAGGGTAATCCGATCGCGACGGAGATGTCGTCAGACAGAATGGAAGAGCGAAGCGAAGGGATGCCTATCGGAAGAGCGCCCATGATCGAGCCGAAGACGCCGCCGATCACCGAGTCGGAGATACCAGGTGACGACGAAGTCTGTTACCATGAAGGAGGCGACTTGTTCGCGGAGGACGTGGAAAAGCAGATGGCTGTCTTGCCTGAGGTAGCAACCACTACCGACGAAGTCACGATCGAAGACATTCAGGTGGGAGACCCTGATTTCAACACCCCTGAGGAGATCGATCGTCTGCGGCAAATCATCTGGCGCCGGCGTCACCTACTGATCGGAAAGGGAAACGCGTTACCCCCGGCGGCTGTAGGCGCGGTGTGCGACATCGACGTTGGGGGAGCAACTCCGGTCGCCCAACGCGTTCGCCGGGTCGCCCCACAGTTTCGCGAGAAGCTGTCGGACCTGATCAAGAGTTTGCTGTCTGCGGAGATGATCGTTCCGTCGACCTCGCCGTGGGCATCCCCGATCGTGATCATCATCAAGAAGAACGGTGTTGACATCCGACTCTGTATCGATTACAGGCTGGTGAACGGATTGACACGACTGATGGTATATCCCATGCCGATGATCAACGATCTCTTGGAAGACTTGGACAAGGTGCTCTGGTACTGCTCCCTCGATATGGCCAGTGGTTTCTGGGTGGTGTCTATGACTGAGCGAGCTCGGAAGATCTCTGCCTTTGTCACGCCATTCGGACTTTTCGAGTGGACGCGCATACCTTTTGGGCTGAAGAACGCCCCACAGATTTATCAGAGGCTGATCGACAATGCGCTGTATGGACATCTCCAAATCAGCGCTAGCCATTATCTGTCGACGCCGATTGATGTGTTCGAGGCAGGGAAACCAGAGCCGGAGCTGAAGCCGTCCGTGCTGGGAAGACGGTCGTACATCGACGACATTCTCGTTACGGCGACCACTTGGGATGCTTTATGTGAAAAGGTTGAGAGGTTGTTGGACGCTTGCGAACGCTGGAATCTGTCGATCAGCGTCGTCAAGAGCTTCTGGGGCCAGCGCAAGGTGGGTTACTTGGGCCATCAGGTGTCTGCTGATGGTTTGGAAGCTCACCCGAAAGACCTTGAGGCGCTGAGTAATCTCCCCTTCCCGCTGATGCTGCGATCGATGCAGTCTTTCCTCGGAAGTCTGAACTACTACAGTCGCTTCATTGAAGACTTTGCGATCTACGCCGCCGTCTTGTACGAGCTGCGCGAAGCGGACTTTCATGAGATCGGTCGTCTAGAGAAGGTCAACCCTGGCCGACAAATAACTGGGGGCGACGACCCACAGATTCCGGACGCTGATCGTTGGACCCGAGCGAAGATCGCGTTCACAATGCTGAAGGCCAAAATCGTGTCCACACCGATCCTAAGACATTTCGATCCCGATCGCACTCCAGTGATCGTGGTTTACGCGAGTCAATGGGCGATCTCCGCGGCACTTGTGCAAGAGCATGATGGCGTGTACTGGCCAGTAACTTTCACCAGTCGTACTTTGAAGTCCAACGAGCTCAACTATGGAATCGTTGACAAGGAGGTCTTGGCGCTTTTACGGATGCTGGACGTGAATTACACCTTGCTGACGACGAGATCGATCTTGGTGTTGTCCAGGCACTCGACATTGGCTTGGCTAGTCAACTCAGCCGGTTTCCAGGGAAGACTCGGCAACTGGGCTGCGCTGCTCTCAGAGTGGACGTTAGAGATCCGGAAATGCGCGAAAGGGGAAGATGAGATCCTGGGTGCAATTGCAGCAAGCATCACACCTCGCGCTGAAGTAGACGAAACGCTGATCGCGATTGCACCGGTGAAACAGCCTCGACAAACGATCCTCATGCCACCCCCTACGGTTGAAGCGGACGAGAATTTGTTAGTCGCGAGCTTCGATGGATCAGCACGTGTTAAACGTAGCGGTGGGGCTTACAGCGCGATCATATGGAAGCTCCCCGAGTGGACAATTTTGTCAGCCGCGTCGGAGTACATGCCCGATCTGACCGTGAACGAAGCTGAGTACCGCGGGTTGTTGTTGTGTTTTGATCTGCTGTCGACTTTGGACCGGGGGCGGATCGTGATCTGCGGTGATTCCAACCTGGTGATCCGCCAGATGCGTGGTGAGATCGCGTGTAAGGCACCAGGTCTGTTGCTGTTGCGCCAAAAGGCAATGGAACGGCTCAGATCGTGGCCGAAACACGAGTTCCTGCACATGAAGCGAGACTGGAATCAGAGTGCAGACAAGTTAGCGAGCACCGCTCTCCAACGAGAAGAAGGAACTGTGATTACCTCAGAGGATGATCGGCAGGACTTGGTCACACTGAACCGTCTGGATGAGCTTCTCAAGCCGAAGGATGACGACAGTATTGTCCGTGTGTCCGCGGTGACTAGATCAACGAGGCGTCGGCGATTGCCGCCCGAGGCTCTGCAGGAAACGATCATTCAGCACATGCGAAGTAAGCGAGTCGTCCAAGCCCAGAATGAGGAGAAATGGATCACCGACCTAAAGGCGTACCTGAAGGGAGACGTCGGTAGCTTGACTGCGAAGAAAGCCAAGTCGTGTGCGAAGATCGCGGACGATTACGAGCTGGACGAGAGCGACTTGTTGCTCTATTGTCCATCATCCATGACGCAGGACGAGGATCGGGATGAGATCGCAAAGTTGGTGGTCCCAGAGACTCTGCAGCAAGATTTCTTACATCACTATCATGCGAGTCTGGAAGGAGGGCATCAGGGGATCGGAAGAACGTACCGACGAATCCGATCCCATTTTCACTGGAGAGGCCTGTACCGAAGTGTCCAACGCTACGTGGGAGAGTGCACAGACTGTGAGACAGGGAAAGGGCGACCCTTCGTGAGAGGGGAGTCCCCCGGAAACTTGCAAGCGACGTACCCGTTCCAGATTGTCGCGATGGATCACATCCCGTCGCTGCCCAAGTCCTTCAAGGGCAACACGGAGCTGCTGATCTGGGTAGACCTGTTCTCGGGATATGTGATCGCGAAAGCAAGTGCGTCAAGGACTGCTCAGACGATCGCGGAGAATTATGAAGAGTGTGTATTCCGCCGTTTTGGAGCCAGTGAAGCCATCCGGCACGACAGAGAACCCGGTTTTATGTCTGATTTCTTCCGTGCATTCAGCCGGATCGTGGGACAAAAACAGAGAGCCACGATGGCGTACCGGCCCCAGGCAAACGGAACAGCCGAGCGTATGGTGCAGACGTTGACTCGAGCGTTGAAGATGTACGTCGCAGACGTTAACCAACAGGACTGGGACGAGTACGCAGAACGCCTCACATTCGCAATCAACACGGCCCACGATCGTGTGCGTGGAGACACATCGTTCTATCTGACCCACGGATGGGACCCACGGTCCACGTTGGAAGCGGCGCTACCCGTCTGGAGCACGCGCCGACGTGATCGCGAGCCAAGACGATGGCGATTCCACATGCAAAGTCAATATCGACGCGCAAGGGAGCAGGTAAATGAGCGGCTCCGGGAAGCGATCCAGTCGCGAGCCGACGAGCACAACCAGAACGTCCGATCCCAGGAGATTGAGGCTGGTGCACAAGTTTGGCTGTATCTGGACCGGGTGAAGGAAGGCTACGCGAGAAAACTGGCGCATATGTGGCACGGCCCGTTTCGGGTAGTCGAGATGGTAGGTAATCACGCAGCGAGACTGGAGACTGCCGGCACGGAGTACCGCTTATTTCCGATCGTCCACGTGTCTAAGCTCAAGCTGGTGCGAAGTTTTCCCGATCGCCCTACGTTGGCACTTACCGTGGTTGAAGGCGATCGTTTCGATTTTGACGAAGCAATCCTGCCAGAAGATAGTTGGGAACGCAGCCTTGGCGAAGACGAATACGAGGTTGACAGGATTGTGGATGTGCGATCAGGGCGGCGTACGCGCTATGGGAGAGTTCATCGAGAGTTCCAAGTGTACTGGAAGGGCTACGAAGATCCATCATGGGTCGGCGAGGCTGACCTCAACTGCGGAGCATTGTTGCGTGAGTATGAACGTGAGGTAACTAACCGCAACCGATTCGGAGTCATGCAGTCGCATGAGGCGGAGGAGGAGGGCTCGTAGCAGGTTGGCTGTTGCGGGCGGAAGACGTGAAGAAGGATGTGCGGGGAGGCCGCACATCGAGGAGGAAGGGTTATTTGTGGAGTGACGTATGGCCTGGAGCGAAGCTACCATGTTTCAAGGTGGCACCCAGAGCTTCATAAGCAAGGAAGATCGATGAAGAAATAACGCAGAAGCCGAGATGAATGAGATCATGTGATCTTGTTAAAGGGTTACGGGATAGCTAATCGCGATTTCCTAATTCCCTGTCGTTGGGCGACAAAATTTGGCGGCAAGACGCGGAAGGCGAGAACCAGGGTGATCTGGAAGGTTGTCGCGGTACTGGTTACGCCACGGCTCCTCCAAGTCAATCGCGCGAAGAGCCTCGACCAAGGTCGAGGGTCGTGGGGAACATCCCAAGCCGGGATACCACACTCTTTTCTCGCCGAGCCGGGGAAAATGCAGGAAAAAGGGGTCGAGGAGCAGATCTAGATCGCAATGACCGTCGATCATCCCGCGGAGAACGTGTCGTAATAACGATTTCCAGCGGGCACCAAGACGAGATCGCCGCTGACGTCGCTCTTCCCAGAAGGCGGCCAAGAACGGATCCGAGTTCCGAAGCGCAGAACTTATGGGGAAGGCGTGGGCCGATTCCCACAGGGCCTGCCGATGTTCGTCCTCCAACTGCAATTACTTTGTCGAGATCGTCGTGAACCAACCCGTCATCTCGAACGACACTGGCGTCACGACGACGTTCAGATTCTCCCAAGGAGAAATCGCGTACAGGGCCAGGATCTGGAGCTCAGTGATCAGCCCTTCGGACCACCGATTGGGAGGAGGAGTCTGGTCACTTGGAGGAAATAACCAATTCTTCGGTTTGGCGAAATGATGGAAAAGCAAGTTGACGTCCATCTCCAGCACGCTGACGCGACCGATGTACCTGGCCGGCCACGGATCGACGTCAACTGCAGTACGGCGAACGCGATTTTGATAGCCGGGAATCCACTCATCGCGAGGAATTGTGGTTGGCGCAAGCTGTGCCAACTGCCCGGGGTCGAGAAGTCGATTGCGATGAGATCGTGGTCCGCTGATCACGCTGTCATCACTGTCAGGCTGGTTGACCGCTCCCGAACCCCCTTGAACTGCGTCGCGATCGGTTGCCGCCCCAGGGGTATGAGCAGCTTGATCACCATCGCCGTCCTGGCTGTTGTTGTCACTCGACCGATCGCTGCGCTCACTGCTGTCGCCGTGGCTGGATTGATGATCATCGTCACTGCTATCCCCGGGGCTGTCACCACCACCGGCATCTCCAGATCGACCATGGTCCCCGTTCGAAGCCTCAGAGGAGACGGACGACCCGACATCGATTGGGCGATTGGGCGTTCCACCAGTGGATGTGTCGGCAGAGCGACGCCGGAGGGAAGATCGAGAACCAGTAAGCGCTGCTCGCAGTGAATCGTCATCACTTTCCGATGACGAACCGGACTGAGATCGACCATCCCCGTTTGAATGGGACGGACTGTCGCCGCTAACTTGCCCAGAGCTGAAACCTGAAGGCGAACGTCCACGGGGCGAGTTGGAGCCCAACGAACACGATCGACGACGACGACGAGGAGGAGGTGGACTGGCCGAAGATCGTGGGCTACGGGGCCTTTTGGAACTTCCTTGAGCGTCGGGCGAGTTCGGAGCTGGTACCGAGGTGGACACGGGTTGCACCAGGGAGATCAACCCAGCCACACGATCACGAATGGTATCGCGATCATGTATTGCTTGGTCGCGCTCAGTTTTGAACGTGTCGGAGGCAGCTCGAGCCGCAGCCAAGTCACGCCGCAGGACGGAGTTGTCATGTTGCGACGTCTGGAGGCGGACTTGATTCGCATGAAGAAGGTTCACATCCCGCTCCAGTCGGGAAATAGCCGAACGTGCTACCGCAATCTGAGACTCTGCGGAAACAATGACAAGTCGAAGTTAGTTTTCGGAACACACGATCACGGCCCTTTCGAGGAGGAACGTACGATTGGTTTGAAGATCAACTCGGGCACGGTCTCGTTCAGCATTGGCACTCTGCAATTTAGCAGAAGTAGATTGCAGCGCGGCCTCCGCGGAGTTGGCGCAATCTCGCTCTCGATCTCGCTCAGCATGACTGCGATCCAACTGGTGTTGGACATGGAGAGTCTGCTGTCGGAGCTGTGCTTGCAAATTCGTGACACGTTGCTCCAGCCGAGTGTTCCGGCTACGAAGCCTGGATGCGGCATCCTCGAGTGCTCGCTGCGCAGTCTCGTAGGCTTGGACGTTGTTCTCCGTTTGCGCCAGCTCCTGGCGGGCGCGATCGCGGTCTACAACGGCTTGATCGTGTTCGATCACGAGGCGATTGAGTTCGCTCTGTTGGGCGGACATACGCTGCGCCAGCTCTGAGGATGAATTTTCGTGCGCGGCAGTCACCGCCGCCGCCAATTGCTGAGTTAAGCTGTCGATTTCCGCGTGTAGACGCGCGATTTCCTCCGTGTGTACGTCCTGCTCGAGACGCAGCCGGTCACGGATAGCAGCAATCTCGCGCGAATCGTCAAGGCGCTCTCGCACCACACACTCGAAGTCTGCAGCCAGTCGCTGCGCGTCTTGACAGCGGCGGTAGAGGATGTCGTATTGGCGTTGGCAGAACAAGACGTAGGGGGACGCGTTGGCATACGCCGCATCGATTTCGCGCTCCAGGCGATCAGCCCGCTCCCGTTGAGCGACATACGCGCGTTGGAGGTTTGCATGATCTTCCTCCAGGTTTGATTGAGCGTCGGCGCGATCTAATAAGTCCGCGAAGGTGTCCAGGAGATTGCGGGCCGCCCCGCGATCGACGTGCGGGAGAGCGATTGAGAGAGTCGGCACCACCGGAGAGCGAGGCTCAGCTGCTGCTGCGCGATCCGGAGGAGCTGTATTGGGAGCGCCCGAAGTACTAGGACGCGTCGGAGTGCTGGAACCGGAGGTTCCCGGAGTGCTGGGGCGCGTCGGAGACACCATGTAGAATCCGGGAAGCTGCAGCGAGGGAGTGCGAGGCGGCGAATGGAGTTGTGTGTGCTGGACCCGACCACTGTACGGCCGTACCCAGCACAGGGGGCGATTGAGGTGAAGCGACTTGTCAGTTGGAGAGATTGAGCGATTCGGAAGGGACTGATGGCATGAGATCGCGTTTGGAGGAATCGCGATGGAAAGATTGCGGATGTGTCCAGTTATGGCCAGTTGTGTACAGTGGTGTCCAGTTATGTCCGGTTGTGTTCAGAAGACATCCACCTCCGGATTGAAGTGGATACATGTCGACCTGATGAGTATGGCGTAATCATTTATGCCGACCTGATCAAGATCGATATTGAGCAATCATTTCGATACGCAATCTGATCCAGATCGACATGCGACAAACATTTCGATACGCGATCTGTACTCACGATTATTGTGGGTACAATGGACCAATCTTTTCGACACGGTACCGCGATCTTGGTACATCAGACCAAGTTCAAGCTATAGTGTGCAATCAAGGGATGCGCAAGCGGGATAGGGAGAGAGCAGGATAGGGAGAGAGCGGGATAGGGAGAGAGCAGGATAGGGAGAGATCTTTAGGACCTTTACTTTTGGTTAAGAGATTCTGATTTGCCTTGCAAGACACAAGTGGCGTCCATACTTTCCGGGGAAGGAATTACATTGGCCTACCCGACGAAGGACCCACCCAGTCGACCAAGGACACGACGCAGACCTGGATAGCTTGGCCAGGGTGCGATCGTCTACTCTCATCTCAACTCAAGACCCCGCCAGAGGAGGCGGCAAGCAACGGAAAGGGCTATAACAGCACACCCCAAGGACACCCCCCACGTGATCGACTTGGCCCAAGACCCGATCACCAACCACCGACGACCGCGTGAAGGATACCCGCGTGGCCGTCACCCACCCATTCCCCGGAAGGAGCAGTCCAGCTCCAACCTCCGCCTTGGTCACCCACTGACATCTTCCGAGAACACCGGAAGAGCGTAACCCGCCCCGCCGTCGGGTACACAAGGTGACTACAAGGTTTTCTGATCACGCCTGATCAACGGAGTACCCCCTCCGATAGTCGGCAGTCTGGGCCTACCGCTGGCAAGTTCGGATCGCGTCATCGATTTTCGTGATCCCGCTCCGCCACACAGGGCAGAACTGGGGCTTGAGGGCCCTTCAGGGATGGGGGGTGGTTGGCTGCCACGCGGATATGCTTCACGCAGCAGTGTCGATCGTGTGTGATCGATCACGGGGTGTGTCCTTTACGGGGTCCTTTTCGATGCTTGCCGCCTCCTATGGCGGGGTCTTGATGAGTTGGAGGGAGAAGGGGAGCGCACCTGGCCAAGCTATCCAGGGGCTTCCGCGTTCTCGCTTGAGTCACTTCAGGTGGTTGTCCGGTCGTCGGGTAGGCCAATATACTTCCTTCCCCGGAATTCGGAAGACCACTTGCGTACTACAAGGAAAATCTCTCTCTGTTTATCCATTTAGAACTACGTGCCTATCCCCCATCTCTCTTGCGTATCTCATGATTGCTGACATTCTTGGACCTCCGATGTGCCGGTATTTGTGGTACGTGCTGATCTGATCGGCTGATTTGTACCCATGTCAATCTGATCGGTCGATCGGAACCCATGTTGATCCAATCGGTTGATCTGAACTCATGTACCCAACATGTGGTACCGCGATCAAATCTGCCAAGATCGGAATGATGGTCTTCGCATTCACCACCCGGTCGTCCGACCGTTGATGCTGCCCATCCCAGGTCCAAAGCCATCCATCCGTACCCATCAACCAATCACCTGGTCGGACACGATCAATCCATCTCCAAAAACTTCTGGTCACTTCTCCACACAGCCCGTAGCAACAGATGAAATTTGCTACTGTATCAAAATTGCGAGTGACCGACTATTGATTGCTACCGAGCCTCTGACGAGGCCTGGTTGCGACGTCGGTTGACGAATGAATTGCCTGCGGGGATGATGCAGCCCGCAGTGACGGACGAAAACTGCTACTGCATCGAATTTGCATATTTACATGTTACGTGAACGATTTTCGAATGGAATTGGATTAAATGGAATTACTTGGAGCTCAAGAACTGCCGCTACGGATGACTACGGGCTTCGGACGGCACACTAGCAGCTTGAGGAACGAACGAAAAAATTAGTGAGACCAGACCGAAGCCTAGACCTCAGTGGTCGACGCGATGTTAGCCAAAACATCCAGATCCGACCCTTGAGCAGTTGCTGGCTCGTCGACCGATGCTGGGACCGAGGAGTGACTTGGAGAAGACTCTGAGACGTCTTCATCCTCTCCCTCCTGGCTCGGGCGACCAGAAGCACCACCGACAGAAGCCTGGGCAGCCCATGGGGCCGTCACCATAGCCGACGACAAGGATGGATCCACCATCAACCCAGACACCACCTCCGCTTGCGTCATTCCCCGAGGCACGAACAAAGGCACTTGGGGATTGCGCGGAGCAAACGTGGTGTTAAAAGGGTGGCTAGCCGGCGCGTCGACCCAACAATTGCGCCACGGTTGCCTGTCATCCAACGTAGCCAATTCACCGAGCCAATCCTCTGACGCCGGAGCCCACTCAATCACCTCGAACGAGTATTGGAGATAAGTGGGCTCCAACAGGAACTCGGTAATCGACTCGCGAGGCTTGCCAGTGCGTTCAATGCACCACTCCCAACAGCGGTACAGCATCTGTTGGCGGATGCGGTCGGCACGGAGGTTGCGAGCTTTGTTGTACTCGGTCCAGGCGGCACGAAGAGCGACGACCGATGGATCGGTCGCCCCAAGTCTCTGTGCCTCGCTCCGAAGATAAGTCTCAACGGCAGCTACCTGGACCCAGTGGCGCCGTTCCCACAAGGCGAGACCGAGGTCTGCTTTCTCCGTCCGATCGGTCGAGACGCCTTGGAATTGGCGCCACATTTTCACTGTGCGTGCAAGCCCGCTGGCGCGAATTGAGATCTTGGACCCTGGCGGATTTTGGTCCAGACCGAACAAGCAGGGGACCTCCGGCATCCTCTGGCGCACTTGCTGCCAGGGATGGGCCGGGTCGGTCCAATCAGCCAGAGCCCGGATCCCAGCGACCGAGCATGGGGACTCGACACCCTTTGCGATGGGTGGAGTCACGCTCTGGTTCTGGATTTGGCACCAGGCAGTTTGTGCGCCTGGTGCCGTGAACCCAGGGGTCAAGAAGGGGTTCACCAGCATCGACAGACGCTGGGAATCCACGCTCCCGGGGACCGTCGGCACGGCCGGAGCGAACGAGTTCGGATCCGTGCCTGGAGCGGTCGACAGCGTAGCCGTGACCTCGGAGTGCGCACGACGCGTCACAGACCGAGCCGCCGAAAGACGTGCGCGTGGCTGGCTAGCCGACGCTGCAGAGGTCTCGGGGGCACCCGCAGCCGACCCAACCGGAGTCGCCGGTGTCAGAGCCGACGAGACCGAGGGTGGCGCCGAAACTGGTGGGCCGACCGAGGTCACCAGAACGGCAGGCGACGGCACAACTCCACTGACCGGACCCGGGGCCATGACACCACCACTGGTGGGAGCCACCGGGGTCTTAGGAGCCTGGGGAGCCTCGGACGACTGGCCAGAGCCAAGGATAAAGTCGTCCGAAGCCTCCAGAGTCTCCAGAGCCTTCATCGAGCGCAAATTGGCCAGCACCGAGGCACTGCGCGACGGGCGACCGTCATGCCGCGGTGGAGTAATCACCGGCGACGAAAATGGCCCGGACGCAGGAACCGCAGCCACCGGAGCTTCGGTGACGACCTCTTCCCCCGACAAGTCAACGACTTCGGCCGGAGATGGAGGCACCGAAGAAGCCGGGGCAGGCGTATGCGCCGGAGAACCAGGTGACGGCCCCGCCGAAAGACTCGGTGAGGGTGTGGGGGTCGACCCAGACACGGGAGATGACACTGGAGTCGACCCAGAGGCGCCCGAGGGTCCACCTTGAGCGCGAGCTCGAAGGTCGACCGACGGTCGGCCCAACCGCTTGCCAGCAGGGAGAGCCGACTTCGACAGCGAGCTCGGAGAAGAGCTGCGCTGTCGGAGACGCTTGCGCCGGTCACGCCGACGCCTGGAGACCGAAGGGATGAGCGGCAAGTCGTCAGACTCCTCGCTGTCATCCCCGGCGCCGGCAGACACCTCGGCTGGAGCCTTGGTCTCGCCGCCAGAGTCCATGGCAACATCGGGGCTGTCCTCCGAACTCTCGGAGGACGAACTCCGGCTGCGCTTGGAGCAAATGCTCGGAGGCGACAGCCCGAGCAACTCCCAGTCGATGTCCTCTGAAGTGATACCTGACAGAGGAAGCATGATGAGTTAGAGGATGAGAGACGACCGAACAAGTGGAGACCGAAGGCTTACCAGCAGAGGCAAGGACCAAAGTGTCCACGTCCAAGTCGTGGGCGGCCGAGTGACGGCGCAAGACGGAGTTAGCTCGCTTCAGGCTCGCATTTTCTTCTTGCAGAGCCTGCAGCTGATCCGGAACCGTACCCACAGAAGCTTGAGCAGACGCGGCGAGGTCGCTCCGAAGCTTGGCAAGCTGCGCCGTGTACGCAACGAGGCCAGCTTTAAAACGCTCCCGATCCTTCTGGATCAGCCGCTGGGAGGCTGCCGCTGAAGCCTCGGCAGCTTTGGCGCGAGCCGACAAGCCTGCCACAATGTCAGCATGGTGCCCGAGGGCAGCATTAGCGGCGTTGTGGTGCCGGGTGAGAGCCACGTGATCTTGGCGGAGCTGACGCAGGGCATCCATAGCCTGGTTGCTGTCGCTCGTCGCCTGGGTGCAGAACACCTCGATCTTCTCACGCTGTTGCACTTCTGCGTACAACCGATCCTCTGAGTCGGCGCACTGGGCCTGCAGCCGAGCGATCTCATCCCGTAGAGAGATGATCTCCTCGGACTCGGCGAGCGAGAGCCGAGCAGGTGCAACAGCAGCCGACAGAATCTCACCGAGATCTGTGGCGCTCTCCAGCCGACTGTCCAGGACAGAGTCGACGCGTCGTGGACGCTGGCGCGCAACGCCGACGACCAAGTGACCCAGCTGCAATAGCTGCCGCTCGATGGACGAGGGTTCCGAAGGCTCGGCTTGAGCACTACGGGGTAGATCACCGTCGGTGGGGTCAGTTTGACACCCAACCGAGACGCTGTGGGTCGCCGGCGACCCCGGCGGTGTCGAAACAACCGTCGGAGTGGCGCCAAGGAGGTACGCCAACACCGGGGAAGACCCCGGTGATGACGGAGGCGTGGGTGGGGACGAACCCTCTGCACCCTCGCCAGCAGCCAGAGGCGTGGCAGCCGGCGACCGAGGAACGGTCACCGAAGCTCCAGCGGAGCCAGAATCAGCGGACGGAGTACCGCTAGCATCCTGTGAATGTGGATTCAGACGGACACGAGCACCGAGAAGTCAGGCAAGGTTCAAGGAGCATGAAGAAGAAAAGAGGAGCAGGAAACGAACCTCTCCGGATGCATCAAGAGCATGAAGGGCGGCAGCCGTAGCTCGACTGAGCAACGGCGAGCGGCGAGCCATCAGGGCGCGATCAAGAGGCGCCGCGACGCGCACTACTTGCGGGAGCTTGCGTCGAGGCGGGGGCAGTTGTGGCGTTGGGTTTTGGTGCCGAACTGTCACGGTTTGGCTGACGTTGCACCTTTCAGTGAACGGCGACAGAGCGTCTTGATTGGCGGGTCTCATTTCCCGCGCTATAGTGACCTAGGAACAATAGTGACCGAGGTCTCGGCTGGGTCTAATAAAACCCCGGCCGAGGTTAAAAGCCTCGTTTGTACCCATTTCGTGTCGTACCCTCGGCTGTGTAGAGCCGGCTATACGATTTCCCACAGAGATCTGTTTACACTTGATATTTGTATAGAGATATAGGACTAGCCAAATGATGACCTACAGAGGCTCCCAGAGCTGTAGGATAAGAGAAATAAATCAGCAGTCTTCCCCACAAGCCACCAAGGGTCAAGTCCGTCTTCGGTAAGTCTAGCTAGCTTGTCTTAGGGTCTGGATACGCTCGGCCGCGTGGGATGCCTGTCAGCGAGCTTGAGGTACATTGAACCGAGAGTTTGTTGCTGGTCAGTCCAAGAGATAGGAGTGGCCGAGAGTTAGGGGCGACAAGGAGTGTCGGTCCCTATATATTGGTGGAACCCGAGTGTTCCCAAGTGTATTTCACTACCCGCCGAGGTTACCCTCGGCAAACCCGTATTAGGCGTGACTGCCGGTACCCTTCCTTCTGAGGGACTGCGGGGGTTCGCGCGAAAGCGCAATATTGCATTCTAGCCCTCGCTCGTGGCTAGTAGTGCAGGTTTTAAGGTTGGCCGAACTCAACCTTGGTATACAGAGGCGCTTACAACCAACCCGGTGTAAGGGATCGTTCCTGGTCTTCAGGTGTTGATCCAACGTTCGCTGACCTTTCGCGAGGGAAGCGTGTGTTGTTGGTGGGACTCATACCGTTCGGTAGTGAGATTTTCTGCGTGTTCCTACACGACACTCGAGGACTTCGGCTTAGCGACGAGCGATTTCTATGGGGCTACGAGCGACTCGGGAGGTGGCGTGTGAGGTAATGCGACTTGCCAGTTGGAGAGATTGAGCGATTCGGAGGGGACTGATGGCATGAGATCGCGTTTGGAGGAATCGCGATGGAAGGATTGCGGCTGTGTCCAGTTATGGCCAGTTACGTCCAGTTATGTCAAGTTGTGTCAAGTTGTGTCCGGTTGTGTTCAGAAGACATCCACCTCCGGATTGAAGTGGATACATGTCGACCTGATGAGTATGGCGTAATCATTTATGCCGACCTGATCAAGATCGATATTGAGCAATCATTTCGATACGCAATCTGATCCAGATCGACATGCGACAAACATTTCGATACGCGATCTGTACTCACGATTATTGTGGGTACAATGGACCAATCTTTTCGACACGGTACCGCGATCTTGGTACATCAGACCAAGTTCAAGCTATAGTGTGCAATCAAGGGATGCGCAAGCGGGATAGGGAGAGAGCAGGATAGGGAGAGAGCGGGATAGGGAGAGAGCAGGATAGGGAGAGATCTTTAGGACCTTTACTTTTGGTTAAGAGATTCTGATTTGCCTTGCAAGACACAAGTGGCGTCCATACTTTCCGGGGAAGGAATTACATTGGCCTACCCGACGAAGGACCCACCCAGTCGACCAAGGACACGACGCAGACCTGGATAGCTTGGCCAGGGTGCGATCGTCTACTCTCATCTCAACTCAAGACCCCGCCAGAGGAGGCGGCAAGCAACGGAAAGGGCTATAACAGCACACCCCAAGGACACCCCCCACGTGATCGACTTGGCCCAAGACCCGATCACCAACCACCGACGACCGCGTGAAGGATACCCGCGTGGCCGTCACCCACCCATTCCCCGGAAGGAGCAGTCCAGCTCCAACCTCCGCCTTGGTCACCCACTGACATCTTCCGAGAACACCGGAAGAGCGTAACCCGCCCCGCCGTCGGGTACACAAGGTGACTACAAGGTTTTCCGATCACGCCTGATCAACGGAGTACCCCCTCCGATAGTCGGCAGTCTGGGCCTACCGCTGGCAAGTTCGGATCGCGTCATCGATTTTCGCGATCCCGCTCCGCCACAATGGTGCGCGTGCCTGGATCTTCTGGTGATTCACAGGGATTTCACCGTGAGTCCACAGAAGAAGATGTCAAGATCAAGACGGAACCAGGGAACGAGTCGTCGAAGGAAGATGGATCGCCGCCGACGGCGCTGAAAGCGCCAGGATCATCTGATCGTGAGAGGGCTGGGAGGAGCTCTGACGATGTGAAAGAGGAAGGTTCAGCGATGGACCTAGAAGAAAAGCCTCACCCCTCCCCAGGTCCCTTCGGGGACCCCCGCGGATCACGATGCGAATCGTGATCCGCCGGACGAAGGTCCGACGGTGAAGACCGAAGAACCTTCATCCAAAACCACTCCTCCAGCCTCGCACGCAACCTCGAAGAAGAAGTCAAAGACCTCACGCAAGAAGCTGAAGGCACCGGAGTCTGAAGCCGAAGACCAGGACGATCGCAACACGTGGACGGACGAGCAACTGGAGTCTGCCTTCTTCTACAAGGACCTGTACAAGTTCCTGCACGAAGATCCTGTAATGAAGATCGTGCGTCCCAAGCCAATTGGGGAGCTTCAAGGTCCGGTGAAGGCACCGAAGGAAGTAACCAGCCAACTTGAGGCGGTGAAACTTCTGATGCGTATGCTGAAAGAAGCAGGGATCGTGCTTGGCTCTTTCGACGCGAACGAGATGTTTGACCTGGAGTTGCCAATCATCAGGGAGTCAACACTGAACCTGTTTGCAAAGCTGACGCCCCTTGTCGGTAGCGTCGTCCCGGTTCAACGTGCAAGACCAACACCGACTCGCAGCCAAACTGGATCGTCGCAATATGCCTCAGCCACATCCGAAGCGGGATCGGACAGCTCGATCGAGCTGCAGCGGATGACTGATGGAAGGTATGGATCTTGGACACCGTGAAGCTTGACGGAGCGGAGGGAGGGCAGCACTTGTTGGTCGAGACCGGAGCGGAGACTGGAAACCACTTGAGGGGTAGAACGAAGATTCGAAAGTGATTGATTGAGGTCTTTAGCTCGCTAGCCTTCTCGCTACTCTAGACCTACTGGATACACACTACTTGATTCTTTACTGGATACTGAGTTACTTCAGCCAATGAGAGAGCGCCACGTCGAAGCCCATCTTGTACCTACAATCTTGTACCCACAGGTGGCGTAATCGACAGTGGCGTAATCGTCGGTGGCGTAATCGGCGTGGGTTCGGATTGGACCGGTTCGGGTTAACCGGTTCACGGTCAACAACCGATACCAAACCGGTAACCCTCCATACCCTCAATACGCCCCCTCAATGCGAAGTCCCATGAATGCCGAGAGCCGCCGTCAGCTCCGTGTGGCGTGGTCCCGCAAGCGCCTTGGTCATGATGTCCGCCAGCATCACAGAAGTCTCGCATTACTCGAGCTTCACTTCACCGCGTTTCACTTCGTCGCGGATGTGGTGGTACTAAAAGGCTTTGGTCGCTTGATGGCAAAATGCAAAGTGATTGATTTAGGTCCTTAGTTCGCAAACTCCCTTGCTACCTCTAAGCCTACTGGATTCTCTACTGGATACACTCTACTGGATTCCTTACCGGATACTGAGTTGCTTCAGCCAATCAGCGACTGCCACGTGGATGCCCATCTTGTACCCACAATCTTGTACCCACGTGTCCCGTAATCCCCGTAGCGTAAACAGCGTCCCATCATCAGCGTCCCGCGTCCCATCATCAGCGTCCCGTCAACACGGGAATGATTGCGGTCCCACTGAGTGAAGGTCATACCGGTATCCTACCGGTATACGGCAGCTGCCCGAGGCGCCTTCTTGACAACACTCCCACTCGACTCGACAGCGATTGCACCTTGGATCCCGAGCTTGGTCCGAAGCACACTGAACTGCACCGCAGTGATCGCCTTCGTCATCATGTCCGCCAGCATGTCGGTTGTCGAAACATACTGCAGCACCACTTGACCGTCTTCCACCTTCTCGCGCACGAAGTGGTAGCGAATGTCGATGTGCTTGGTGCGCTTGTGGAACTGCGGGTTCTTGGCCAACGCGATGGAGCCTTGGTTGTCCTCGTAGATCTTGACCGCTTCATCGCTTGCCATCTCGCCGAGCTCGCACAGGAACACCTTGAGCCACACTGCCTCTTGTGTCGCCTCCGATAGCGCCATGTACTCTGCCTCCGTCGAAGACAGCGCCACCGTCCGCTGCTTCTTGCTCCTCCAGCTGATGCATCCGCCGTTCATCATGAACGCGTAGCCGCTTGTGCTCCGTCGAGACTCGATGTCGCCGGCCCAGTCCGCATCCGAATAGCCTTGAAGTCCATCGTGGCAGCTTGCTTGAAATTCGATGCCGTGCGTCTTGGTGCCTTGAATGTACCTGAACACCCTCTTGAGCGCCTGCCAGTGCGTCGGGCACGGGTCCGCTGCAAACTGGCTCAGCACTCCCACTGCAGCTGCCAGGTCCGGACGAGTGCCTACCATGAGGTACATGAGGCATCCCACCGCGTTCCGGTATGGCACGTTGACCATGGTCTCGTCGTGCTTGCAGCCGCCCTCGCACATGGCCTTCGTCAGCTTGAGACCCGGATCCTGTGGCGTCTTGACAGGGTTGCTCTTGTCCATGCTGAACTTCTGCAGGATATCTTTGGCGAACTTGGTCTGCCGCATCGACATCTTCCCAGTCACCACGTCTTGCTCGATCTCCATCCCGAGGAAGTACTTGAGCTGACCCATGTCCGTCATCTCGAAGCGGTGACTGAGCGCCTGCTTGGTGTCAAGGAGCATCTTGTCACTGCTGCTGGCGAGGACCAAGTCGTCAACGTACAGCGCCACGAAGATCATGTCTTGGCCGTCACGCTTCAGGTAGATGCAGTGGTCGGACTCGCACTTCTTGAACCCCAGCTTGAGCATGAAGTCGTCGATGGTCTGGTTCCACATGCGCGGCGACTGCTTCAGTCCGTACAGCGACCGCTTGAGCTTGCACACGTGGTCCGGGTGGTCTTCGTCCACATAGCCATCGGGCTGTGCCATGTAGATGTCTTCGTCCAGCACACCGTTGAGGAACGCCGTCTTGACATCCATCTGGTGCAGCTTGAGACCATACTTGGCAGCCAGACTCAGTACGATCCGGATGGACGTGAACTTGGCCACGGGCGCGAAGGTCTCGTCGTAGTCGATGCCGTACTTCTGCGAAAACCCCTTGGCCACCAGTCGCGCCTTGAACCGTTCAATCTCTCCAGCTTGGTTCTCCTTCACGCGAAACACCCATCTGCAGCCGATCGCCTTGCGTCCCTTCGGCAGTGGTACGACATCCCACGTGTCGTTCTTGAGCAGCGAGTCACACTCCGAGTCGCACGCCTCCTTCCACTTGGCTGCATCGCTGGATTCCATCGCCGACTTGAACGTGGTCGGCATTGTTGTCAAGAAGGCGCCTCGGGCAGCTGCGGGATACCGGTAGGATACCGGTATGACCTTCACTCAGTGGGACCGCAATCATTCCTGTGTTGACGGGACGCTGATGATGGGACGCGGGACACTGATGATGGGACGCTGTTTACGCTACGGGGATTACGGGACACGTGGGTACAAGATTGTGGGTACAAGATGGGCATCCACGTGGCAGTCGCTGATTGGCTGAAGCAACTCAGTATCCGGTAAGGAATCCAGTAGAGTGTATCCAGTAGAGAATCCAGTAGGCTTAGAGGTAGCAAGGGAGTTTGCGAACTAAGGACCTAAATCAATCACTTTGCATTTTGCCATCAAGCGACCAAGCCTTTTGGTTATGAGCCCAAGCCCCGTCTTCCCTGCCCAAGACCCCGACTACGCCTTCGCCATGGACGCCACCACGACCACGACCGCCCGCATCAACAAGTTCAACGGAACCAACTTCCACACGTGGAAGTTCAAGATGCAGATGGTGCTCGAGGAGCGCGAACTGTGGGAAGTGACTGATGGAAGGTATGGATCTTGACACCGAAGCTTGACGGAGCGGAGGGAGGGCAGCACTCTGGGCGAGACCGGAGCGGAGACTGGAAACCACTTGAGGGGTAGAACGAAGATTCGAAAGTGATTGATTGAGGTCTTTAGCTCGCTAGCCTTCTCGCTACTCTAGACCTACTGGATACACACTACTTGATTCTTTACTGGATACTGAGTTACTTCAGCCAATGAGAGAGCGCCACGTCGAAGCCCATCTTGTACCTACAATCTTGTACCCACAGGTGGCGTAATCGACAGTGGCGTAATCCTTGGTGGCGTAATCGGCGTGGGTTCGGATTGGACCGGTTCGGGTTAACCGGTTCACGGTCAACAACCGATACCAAACCGGTAACCCTCCATACCCTCAATACGCCCCCTCAATGCGAAGTCCCATGAATGCCGAGAGCCGCCGTCAGCTCCGTGTGGCGTGGTCCCGCAAGCGCCTTGGTCATGATGTCCGCCAGCATCACAGAAGTCTCGCAATACTCGAGCTTCACTTCACCGCGTTTCACTTCGTCGCGGATGTGGTGGTACTTGATGTCGATGTGCTTGGCGCGGCCGTGGTTCACCGGGTTCTTGGTCATCTTGATGCACGACTGGTTGTCTTCACGGATCATGAGCTCGGGTCCCGTCTCGTTGGCAGCCGCCAGAATCTCGCACAGCAGGCGATGGATCCACTTGCCTTCTTGGATAGCCAGACTGAGCGCGATGTACTCCGCTTCGCTCGTAGACAGCGACACGCTTGACTGCTTCTTGCTTCCCCAGCTCACAGGCGCACTCATCAGCATGAACGTGTAGCCTGAAGTGGACTTGCGGTCCGCGAGGTCGCCGGCCCAGTCCGCGTCCGAGTAGCCACGAAAGTCGATGTTGTCGCCCGGCTTGAAGCAGATGCCATGCGTCTTGGTGCCTTGCAGGTAGCGAAAGATGCGCTTGACCGCAACCCAGTGTTCCTCTTGGGGGTTCTCCATGAAGCGCGACACATAGCCAACGGCGTACGCGATGTCCGGGCGCGTGGCGGTCATCAGGTGCATCAGCGCACCAACAGCTTCGCGAAACGGAGCGTTCACCTTGGTCGCCGCGTCGCTTGGAACCAGTCGAGTGCTCATGTCCACCGGACTCACCACAGCCTTGCACTCGTCCATGGCGAAGCGTTTCAGGATGTCGTTCACGTAGCGACGCTGGCACATGGTCACGCTGCCGTCCGGGCCGTCCACCAGCTCGATCCCAAGAACAAACGCGCACTTGCCGCTGTCGGTCATCTCGAAGCGCGTCTTCAGGTCCGTCTTCGTGCGCGAGATCAGCTCAGGCGAACTCCCGGTAATCAGCACGTCGTCCACGTACACCAGCACGAGCACGCAGTGACCGTTCACCACCTTGATGTAGAGGCACGGATTGAAGGCCGACACTTGGAAGCCGATACAGCACATGAACTCGTCGAAGGTCTCGTTCCACACGCACGAAGCTTGCTTGAGACCGTAGATGGCCTTCACCAGTTCCAGGCAGTCGAAGCCACCATCCAGTTCGACGCCTTCGGGAACCACGCAGAACACCACCTCCTTCATGACCCCGTACAGGAACGCTGTCACGACGTCGAGTTGGTCGAGAGGCCAGTCGAAGTACTTGGCGATCGCTGTTGTCAAGAAGGCGCCTCGGGCAGCTGCGGGATACCGGTAGGATACCGGTATGACCTTCACTCAGTGGGACCGCAATCATTCCTGTGTTGACGGGACGCTGATGATGGGACGCGGGACACTGATGATGGGACGCTGTTTAGGCTACGGGGATTACGGGACACGTGGGTACAAGATTGTGGGTACAAGATGGGCATCCACGTGGCAGTCGCTGATTGGCTGAAGCAACTCAGTATCCGGTAAGGAATCCAGTAGAGTGTATCCAGTAGAGAATCCAGTAGGCTTAGAGGTAGCAAGGGAGTTTGCGAACTAAGGACCTAAATCAATCACTTTGCATTTTGCCATCAAGCGACCAAGCCTTTTGGTTATGAGCCCAAGCCCCGTCTTCCCTGCCCAAGACCCCGACTACGCCTTCGCCATGGACGCCACCCCGACCACGACCGCCCGCATCAACAAGTTCAACGGAACCAACTTCCACACGTGGAAGTTCAAGATGCAGATGGTGCTCGAGGAGCGCGAACTGTGGGAAGTGACGAGTGGGGAAGTGAAGCTGGAGCACTGCACGACCACGGCGGATCAAGCGACGTTCAAGAGGAAGTCGCGTAAGGCGCTGGCGATCATCTGTCTCGCGATGGAGGACTCGCAGCTGCCGCTGGTTCGCTCGGCCAAGGACGCGCATGATGCATGGTCAAGACTGGAAGGACACTTCGAGAAGAAGAGTTTGGCCAACAAGCTCTTTCTTCGTCGGCGTTTCTTCACGACGATGATGGACGAAGGTGATGATGTGCTGGAGCACATCAACAAGCTCAAGACGCTGGCGGAGCAGCTCGACGCGGTTGGCGCTCCGGTCAGCGAGGACGACTTGGTGATCACGCTTCTGGGCAGTCTGAGCGAGTCGTACCAGTTCCTGATCACGGCGTTGGAGTCGAGAGCCGACTCGCTGTCGTGGGAACTCGTGACGTCTCGGCTGCTGCATGAGGACATGAAGCGCAAGGAACAAGGTGGCGGCGGCGTCGACGGAGCCGCGCACGGCCAAGGTCAAGCGTTCATGGTCAACAACAACAAGCGCAAGGGCCGACCGGTGAAGAAGACCGGGGCGTGCCACAACTGCGGCAAACAAGGACATTGGGTCGCGGAGTGTCCCTCGCGGGTCCAGAACGACGCTGAGCGATATCGGTCGCAGCGTGCGAACGTCGCGCAGGACGAAGAAGATTCTGGCGACTACCTTTTCTCGGTTGGTCGTACGAGCAGTGCCGCCAAGCCGAGTGACATGTGGCTGGTCGACTCGGGTGCGACGCAGCACATGACGAGTTCCAAGACGTACATGAGGAACTACAAGAAGATGGCTCCGGTGGACGTGCATCTCGCGGACGACGGTGTGGTTCAGGCGGTGGGGACCGGCGACATTGTCATGTCGATGAAGACGCCGCGCGGCATGAAGAAGGGTATGCTCACGAATGTGTGGCATATCCCGAAGCTGTCGCGCAACCTGTTTTCGGTCGGCCGCTTCACCAAGGACGTCGGGCCAGTGACCTTCGAGAGCGACGGGTGCTTCGCGGACAACAAGGGTCTCAAGTGGCAGCTCGGCGCTCGTGAGGGCAAAGGGCTGTTCAAGCTGTGCATGACTCCGATGATGCCTGACGAGGCCAATGCGGCAAGTTCGAAGGATCGCCAAGGGGACACCACGTCGTACCTCTGGCACCTCCGACTTGGTCACATTGGCCATGGCGGTCTAGACGCCATCGTCAACAAGAGCTACGGTGTTGGCATCGACATGACGTCGGTGAAGCAGTGGGAGCTGTGCGACGGGTGTGCACTCGGCAAGCAAACGCGAGTGAGCTACATGAAGTCGTCCCAAAAGGCTTGGTCGCTTGATGGCAAAATGCAAAGTGATTGATTTAGGTCCTTAGTTCGCAAACTCCCTTGCTACCTCTAAGCCTACTGGATTCTCTACTGGATACACTCTACTGGATTCCTTACCGGATACTGAGTTGCTTCAGCCAATCAGCGACTGCCACGTGGATGCCCATCTTGTACCCACAATCTTGTACCCACGTGTCCCGTAATCCCCGTAGCGTAAACAGCGTCCCATCATCAGCGTCCCGCGTCCCATCATCAGCGTCCCGTCAACACGGGAATGATTGCGGTCCCACTGAGTGAAGGTCATACCGGTATCCTACCGGTATACGGCAGCTGCCCGAGGCGCCTTCTTGACAACACTCCCACTCGACTCGACAGCGATTGCACCTTGGATCCCGAGCTTGGTCCGAAGCACACTGAACTGCACCGCAGTGATCGCCTTCGTCATCATGTCCGCCAGCATGTCGGTTGTCGAAACATACTGCAGCACCACTTGACCGTCTTCCACCTTCTCGCGCACGAAGTGGTAGCGAATGTCGATGTGCTTGGTGCGCTTGTGGAACTGCGGGTTCTTGGCCAACGCGATGGAGCCTTGGTTGTCCTCGTAGATCTTGACCGCTTCATCGCTTGCCATCTCGCCGAGCTCGCACAGGAACACCTTGAGCCACACTGCCTCTTGTGTCGCCTCCGATAGCGCCATGTACTCTGCCTCCGTCGAAGACAGCGCCACCGTCCGCTGCTTCTTGCTCCTCCAGCTGATGCATCCGCCGTTCATCATGAACGCGTAGCCACTTGTGCTCCGTCTTGACTCGATGTCGCCGGCCCAGTCCGCATCCGAATAGCCGCACATACCAAGGCTGTCTTCCCGTGAGAACTCGAGTCCATGCGTAGGCGTCGCTTGGAGGTACCGCAGCACACGCTTGAGGGCTTGCCAATGCGTCGGACACGGGTCGGCAGAGAACTGGCTCAGCACTCCCACTGCAGCAGCCAGGTCCGGACGCGTTGCCACCATCAAGTACATGAGAGCACCGACGGCACTCCGATACGGCACGTTCTTCATCGTGTCTTCATGCTGGCAGCCACCCTCACACATGTTCTTGGTCAGCTTGAGTCCGGGGTCTTGCGGCGTCTTCACAGGCTTGCTGTCTTGCATGCCGAACTTGGTCAGGATGGACTTGAGAAACTTGGTCTGCCGCACCGTCACTTTTCCGGAGCCGTGGTCGTTCTTGATCTCCATCCCGAGGAAGTACTCCAGCTCGCCGAGGTCCGTCATCTCAAACCGCTTGCTCAACGCGTGCTTGGTCGATTCCAACAGCTCGTCGTTGCTGCTAGCGAGGACCAAGTCGTCAACGTACAGCGCCACGAAGATCATGTCTTGGCCGTCACGCTTCAGGTAGACGCAGTGGTCGGACTCGCACTTCTTGAACCCCAGCTTGAGCATGAAGTCGTCGATGGTCTGGTTCCACATGCGCGGCGACTGCTTCAGTCCGTACAGCGACCGCTTGAGCTTGCATACGTGGTCCGGGTGGTCTTCGTCCACATAGCCATCGGGCTGTGCCATGTAGATGTCTTCGTCCAGCACACCGTTGAGGAACGCAGTCTTGACATCCATCTGGTGCAGCTTGAGACCATACTTGGCAGCTAGACTCAGTACGATCCGGATGGACGTGAACTTGGCCACTGGCGCGAAGGTCTCGTCGTAGTCGATGCCGTACTTCTGCGAAAACCCCTTGGCCACCAGTCGCGCCTTGAACCGCTCAATCTCTCCAGCTTGGTTCTCCTTCACGCGAAACACCCATCTGCAGCCGATCGCCTTGCGTCCCTTCGGCAGTGGTACGACATCCCACGTGTCGTTCTTGAGCAGCGAGTCACACTCCGAGTCGCACGCCTCCTTCCACTTGACTGCGTCGCTGGATTCCATCGCCGACTTGAACGTGGTCGGCATTTCTCCCACTGAATCCACGACGTACGCAGCTTCGAAGTCTTGACTTTCTTGAGCCGCAGCAGACATCTCGTCCAGAGTCTGGTGTCGACTCTGCGACGCATACCGCTTGGCACTTGGAACCTCCGTGACTTCCTCCAGCGACTGCGTCCGCTGGTGTCGCTTGTTGCCGGGCCCGAAGTCTTCGTCCCGCGCAGCTTCCTCTTCTTCCTCTTCTTCGTTGTCGTCTTCATCCGACTGCGACGAATCTTGATCCGTCGTCTCTTCATCTTGGATGACCACCACCTCCCTCTGATGGTAGTCACGTCTCCCACTGTCGAAGACGTCTTCCATGAACTGCGCGTCGCGGCTCACCAGCACGCGACTGCTCTCCAGTTCTTCGAATCGATACGCTTTCTCGTGCTCCGAGTACCCCAGGAACCGACAGCGCACCGACCGAGCGTCGAACTTGGTGCGCTTCGCCTTCGGCACGTGCACATACGCGTGGCAACCGAACACTTTCAGGTTCACCAGCATCGGCTTCTTGCCCGTCCAAACTTGGTGCGGAGACTTGTCGTGGCTGACGGCGCGTGTCGGACACCGATTACGGAGGAACGCAGCCGTCATCACCGCTTCGCCCCAATACGTCTTGGGCAAGCCGGCATGTTCCAGCATGCAGCGCGCACACTCCACCAACGTCCGGTTCATCCGCTCGGCCACTCCATTCAGCTGTGGCGTGTACGGCGGAGTGAACTTCTGCACGATACCGCGGTCCGCACAGAACTTGGCCATCGCGCCGGAAGTGTACTCGCCACCGTTGTCGCTCCGGAGGGTCTGCACGCGCTTGCCGGTCTGAGTTTCAGCAAACGCCACAAACTCCGCGAACTTGGCAGCCACCTCGGACTTGTTCCTCAGCAAGTACACGACGCAGAAGTGCGACTTGTCATCGATGAACGTGACGAAGTAGCGCTTGCCCCCAAACGTTGGCGTCTGCATGGGGCCGCACACATCGCTGTGAACCACCTCCAGCACGTGCTTCGCACGGTTCGGGGACGACTTCATGTAGCTCACTCGCGTTTGCTTGCCGAGTGCACACCCGTCGCACAGCTCCCACTGCTTCACCGACGTCATGTCGATGCCAACACCGTAGCTCTTGTTGACGATGGCGTCTAGACCGCCATGGCCAATGTGACCAAGTCGGAGGTGCCAGAGGTACGACGTGGTGTCCCCTTGGCGATCCTTCGAACTTGCCGCATTGGCCTCGTCAGGCATCATCGGAGTCATGCACAGCTTGAACAGCCCTTTGCCCTCACGAGCGCCGAGCTGCCACTTGAGACCCTTGTTGTCCTCGAAGGTCACTGGCCCGACGTCCTTGGTGAAGCGGCCGACCGAAAACAGGTTGCGCGACAGCTTCGGGATATGCCACACATTCGTGAGCACACCCTTCTTCATGCCGCGCGGCGTCTTCATCGACATGACAATGTCGCCGGTCCCCACCGCCTGAACCACACCGTCGTCCGCGAGATGCACGTCCACCGGAGCCATCGTCTTGTAGTTCCTCATGTACGTCTTGGAACTCGTCATGTGCTGCGTCGCACCCGAGTCGACCAGCCACATGTCACTCGGCTTGGCGGCACTGCTCGTACAACCAACCGAGAAAAGGTAGTCGCCAGGATCTTCTTCGTCCTGCGCGACGTTCGCACGCTGCGACCGATATCGCTCAGCGTCGTTCTGGACCCGCGAGGGACACTCCGCGATCCAATGTCCTTGTTTGCCGCAGTTGTGGCACGCCCCGGTCTTCTTCACCGGTCGGCCCTTGCGCTTGTTGTCTCTCGTCATGAACGCTTGACCTTGGCCGTGCGCGGCTCCGTCGACGCCGCCGCCACCTTGTTCCTTGCGCTTCATGTCCTCATGCAGCAGCCGAGACGTCACGAGTTCCCACGACAGCGAGTCGGCTCTCGACTCCAACGCCGTGATCAGGAACTGGTACGACTCGCTCAGACTGCCCAGAAGCGTGATCACCAAGTCGTCCTCGCTGACCGGAGCGCCAATCGCGTCGAGCTGCTCCGCCAGCGTCTTGAGCTTGTTGATGTGCTCCAGCACATCATCACCTTCGTCCATCATCGTCGTGAAGAAACGCCGACGAAGAAAGAGCTTGTTGGCCAAACTCTTCTTCTCGAAGTGTCCTTCCAGTCTTGACCATGCATCATGCGCGTCCTTGGCCGAGCGAACCAGCGGCAGCTGCGAGTCCTCCATCGCGAGACAGATGATCGCCAGCGCCTTACGCGACTTCCTCTTGAACGTCGCTTGATCCGCCGTGGTCGTGCAGTGCTCCAGCTTCACTTCCCCACTCGTCACTTCCCACAGTTCGCGCTCCTCGAGCACCATCTGCATCTTGAACTTCCACGTGTGGAAGTTGGTTCCGTTGAACTTGTTGATGCGGGCGGTCGTGGTCGGGGTGGCGTCCATGGCGAAGGCGTAGTCGGGGTCTTGGGCAGGGAAGACGGGGCTTGGGCTCATAACCAAAAGGCTTGGTCGCTTGATGGCAAAATGCAAAGTGATTGATTTAGGTCCTTAGTTCGCAAACTCCCTTGCTACCTCTAAGCCTACTGGATTCTCTACTGGATACACTCTACTGGATTCCTTACCGGATACTGAGTTGCTTCAGCCAATCAGCGACTGCCACGTGGATGCCCATCTTGTACCCACAATCTTGTACCCACGTGTCCCGTAATCCCCGTAGCGTAAACAGCGTCCCATCATCAGTGTCCCGCGTCCCATCATCAGCGTCCCGTCAACACAGGAATGATTGCGGTCCCACTGAGTGAAGGTCATACCGGTATCCTACCGGTATACGGCAGCTGCCCGAGGCGCCTTCTTGACAACAGTCCCCGAACCGTGCGAAGCACATGCTGGAGGTGGTTCACAGCGATGTGTGCGGCCCCATTATTGAGGGTATGGAGGGTTACCGGTTTGGTATCGGTTGTTGACCGTGAACCGGTTAACCCGAACCGGTCCAATCCGAACCCACGCCGATTACGCCACCGACGATTACGCCACTGTCGATTACGCCACCTGTGGGTACAAGATTGTAGGTACAAGATGGGCTTCGACGTGGCGCTCTCTCATTGGCTGAAGTAACTCAGTATCCAGTAAAGAATCAAGTAGTGTGTATCCAGTAGGTCTAGAGTAGCGAGAAGGCTAGCGAGCTCAAGACCTCAATCAATCACTTTCGAATCTTCGTTCTACCCCTCAAGTGGTTTCCAGTCTCCGCTCCGGTCTCGCCCAGAGTGCTGCCCTCCCTCCGCTCCGTCAAGCTTCACGGTGTCAAGATCCATACCTTCCATCAGGTTATGAGCCCAAGCACCATGTCCTCTGCCCACGACGCCTCCACCAAGGTCTCCATCGACAAGTTCAACGGAGACAACTACGCGACGTGGAACCGCTACATGCGTGGCGTGTTCCTGACCAAGTCGGTGTGGCATGTCGTGAACCGAGAGACGACGCCGAGCTTCACGGACTCGCGGCCCAAGGACGAGTACGTCAAGTCGAGCAACATCGCGTTCGGACTGATGTTGCTCCACATGGACGCGGACTACCACCATGTGGTCGACGACTGCGAGGAAGCGTGGGTTGCGTGGATGCGCCTGAAGACGCTGTACGGTGGTTCGCAGAAGGCTGGTCGCATCTACCTGAAGCGCCAACTCTTCAGCATGGAGATGTCGGAAGGCGGGAACGTGTTGCATCACTGCAACGAGGTCCTCAACATCAGCGCCAAGCTCAGCAGCATCGGCGCCAAGATGGAGGACGAGGACGTGGCGATCTGCCTGTTGCGCAGTCTCCCCAAGAGCTACGAGAACGTCGTGCTGAACTTGGAGATGAGCAGCGCTGAGCTGCGATCGCAAGACGTCGTGAAGGTGCTGACGAATGACATCAAGCGGCAAGGCGAGAAGACGGCGACGGTGAAGACGGAGGACGCGGCCAAGGCGTTCAACACCGACCGAGAGTCTCGTCAGTGCACGTACTGCGGGAAATTGGGGCACACGATCGACAAGTGCTGGACCAAGCAGAAGGACGAGAATCGGGGCCCAAGACGCGGCGGCAATGGCAATGGCCGTGGACGCGGGGCCAACAATGCCCAGTGGGAACGACGACGCCAGCTACGACTACGGCTACGGCTATGATCGAGTGGCGTTCGCAGTCTCACTGGAGTGTGGCATTTCGACGGGCAAGGATATGCTCGGCATGTGGACGGTCGACAGCGGCGCAACGCCCACATCTGCAACGACAAGGCCAAGTTCGCCCATTTGATTGAGCGAAACGAGGGCGAACTTTCGGTGGCCGACGGCAACAAGGCGGCATCATGGGTGTGGGGACCATCGTGGAACGAGTGGTTCTGCCCAACGGCGACGAGCGCGACATCGAGATCAAGAACGCGCTGTACGTGCCGAGCATGAGCAAGAATCTGCTCTCCGTGCCACAGATCACAAGATGGTCTGTTCCAAGTCGTGTTCGACGGCACCCAGATGCGCGTTGCGCACAAGGCCTCCAAGCAAGTGGTGGCGGCGGCGAACCTCGTGGATGGCCTCTACTGGCTCCAGACGCCTCAGCGATCGGCGAATGCGGCGACCAGTGGAAGACGGTCGACCTGCACGCGCGTATGGGTCACGCTCCGGTGGAGGTGCTTCGCAAGATGATCGACAACGACATGATCAAGGACGCGAAGGCACCTTCCAAGTCGAGTGACCAAGCGTGTGTCGCGGCTGCCAGCAAGGCAAAATGGTCCAGAAGCCGTTCCCAAGCAACCGTGACAAGCGTCGCTACGACACGTTCGAGCTGCTCCACTTCGACATCTGCGGCCCCATGGAAGAAGAGTCACTGGGTGGCAGCAAGTATCTGCTGCTGATCGTGGACGAAGCCAGCGGATGCATGAAGGGGTTCTGTCTGCGTGCCAAGTCGGATAGCGAAGACTGCATCAAGACGTACGTCACGAAGGTGCAGACGCAGTTCGCAAGAAGGTCAAGTTTGTGCGGCACGACGGAGCTCGTGAGTTCGCGACCAACTCGCTCAAGGCCTTCTACGAAGTCGAAGGCATCGAGCAGCAAACCACGGTTCCGTACGCGCACCAGACCAACGGCACGGCAGAACGCGCCATCCGGACCATCGTCACGATCGGCCGCAGCATGCTGCATCACGCCAAGTTGGACAAGTGTTTCTGGGCTGAGGCGGCCATGACGGCCATCTACGTGAAGAACCGCCTGCCGTCACCCAAGGTGGAGCACAAGACCATTCGAGATTGTGTACAAGTCCAAGCCAAGTGTGAAGCACATGCGTGTGTTCGGATGCCAGACGTACGTCTGATGGAAGGTATGGATCTTGGACACCGTGAAGCTTGACGGAGCGGAGGGAGGGCAGCACTCTGGGCGAGACCGGAGCGGAGACTGGAAACCACTTGAGGGGTAGAACGAAGATTCGAAAGTGATTGATTGAGGTCTTTAGCTCGCTAGCCTTCTCGCTACTCTAGACCTACTGGATACACACTACTTGATTCTTTACTGGATACTGAGTTACTTCAGCCAATGAGAGAGCGCCACGTCGAAGCCCATCTTGTACCTACAATCTTGTACCCACAGGTGGCGTAATCGACAGTGGCGTAATCGTCGGTGGCGTAATCGGCGTGGGTTCGGATTGGACCGGTTCGGGTTAACCGGTTCACGGTCAACAACCGATACCAAACCGGTAACCCTCCATACCCTCAATACGCCCCCTCAATGCGAAGTCCCATGAATGCCGAGAGCCGCCGTCAGCTCCGTGTGGCGTGGTCCCGCAAGCGCCTTGGTCATGATGTCCGCCAGCATCACAGAAGTCTCGCAATACTCGAGCTTCACTTCACCGCGTTTCACTTCGTCGCGGATGTGGTGGTACTTGATGTCGATGTGCTTGGCGCGGCCGTGGTTCACCGGGTTCTTGGTCATCTTGATGCACGACTGGTTGTCTTCACGGATCATGAGCTCGGGTCCCGTGTCGTTGGCAGCCGCCAGAATCTCGCACAGCAGGCGATGGATCCACTTGCCCTCTTGGATAGCCAGACTGAGCGCGATGTACTCCGCTTCGCTCGTGGACAGCGACACGCTTGACTGCTTCTTGCTTCCCCAGCTCACAGGCGCACTCATCAGCATGAACGTGTAGCCTGAAGTGGACTTGCGGTCGGCGAGGTCGCCGGCCCAGTCCGCGTCCGAGTAGCCACGAAAGTCGATGTTGTCGCCCGGCTTGAAGCAGATGCCATGCGTCTTGGTGCCTTGCAGGTAGCGAAAGATGCGCTTGACCGCAACCCAGTGTTCCTCTTGGGGGTTCTCCATGAAGCGCGACACATAGCCAACGGCGTACGCGATGTCCGGGCGCGTGGCGGTCATCAGGTGCATCAGCGCACCAACAGCTTCGCGAAACGGAGCGTTCACCTTGGTCGCCGCGTCGCTTGGAACCAGTCGAGTGCTCATGTCCACCGGACTCACCACAGCCTTGCACTCGTCCATGGCGAAGCGTTTCAGGATGTCGTCCACGTAGCGACGCTGGCACATGGTCACGCTGCCGTCCGGGCCGTCCACCAGCTCGATCCCAAGAACAAACGCGCACTTGCCGCTGTCGGTCATCTCGAAGCGCGTCTTCAGGTCCGTCTTCGTGCGCGAGATCAGCTCGTGCTGAACTCCCGGTAATCAGCACGTCGTCCACGTACACCAGCACGAGCACGCACTGACCGTCCACCACCTTGATGTAGAGGCACGGATCGAAGGCCGACACTTGGAAGCCGATAGAGCACATGAACTCGTCGAAGGTCTCGTTCCACACGCGCGAAGCTTGCTTGAGACCGTAGATGGCCTTCACCAGTTCCAGGCAGTCGAAGCCACCATCCAGTTCGACGCCTTCGGGAACCACGCAGAACACCACCTCCTTCATGACCCCGTACAGGAACGCTGTCACGACGTCGAGTTGGTCGAGGGGCCAGCCGAAGTACTTGGCGATCGCGATGATCATGCGCAGCGTCACGTACTTGACCACGGGCGAGAACGTCTCCGTGTAGTCGATGCCGTACTTCTGCTTGAAGCCCTTGGCCACGAGGCGCGCCTTGTACTTCTCGATCGAGCCGTCCGCTTTGCGCTTGATCTTGAACACCCACTTGGTGCCGATGGCGCGCTGGCCGCTGGGCAACTTGGCAGCTCGAAACACACCACGCAGTCGCATCGACTTGAGCTCCGCGCGGATCGCCTTGCGCCAGTGCACTTGATCCGGACCGTTCACAGCCTCTTGGAACGTCGTCGGCTCCGATAGATCGGCTGCTGCTTCCACAGCGTTGGCACTGGCACGCCAAAACACTGGAGGCGTCGAGTCGTCGTCTTCATCTTGGTCCCCAGACTTTTCTTCTTCGTCGGGTTCAGCTCGGCGCGAGGAGGATACGTCCGGCGCACTTGCTTCTTCTAAGCCAGCTCGGTGGCGAACGGGGCGCGATCTTCTGGCAGTGTCGTCGTCGCCACTCGGTCGGCTCTTGCGCTTCCCCGCCTGCTTGAAGCTCGTTTGGCGCGGTCCATCGTTGTCGTCCAGGTCCAGCGCGTCCAGGTCCAGCGCAGCATCATCGACGTCTTCATCCGAAGTATGCGCCGAAAGTCCAAAGGCCGACTCATCGAAGTTGACATCGCGACTGACAACCACCTGCCCCGCCTCGATGTCATAAAGTCGATACGCCTTGGACACTTCTTCGTAGCCGAGGAACAACCCGGCGCGAGCCTTGGGGTCCCACTTGCGTCGCTTTTCCTTCGGCGTCAGGATGTACGTCTGGCATCCGAACACACGCAGTGTGCTTCACACTTGGCTTGGACTTGTACACGATCTCGAATGGAGTCTTGTGCTCCACCTTGGGTGACGGCAGGCGGTTCTTCACGTAGATGGCCGTCATGGCCGCCTCAGCCCAGAAACACTTGTCCAACTTGGCGTGATGCAGCATGCTGCGGCCGATCGTGACGATGGTCCGGATGGCGCGTTCTGCCGTGCCGTTGGTCTGGTGCGCGTACTGGAACCGTGGTTTGCTGCTCGATGCCTTCGACTTCGTAGAAGGCCTTGAGCGAGTTGGTCGCGAACTCACGAGCTCCGTCGTGCCGCACAAACTTGACCTTCTTGCCGAACTGCGTCTGCACCTTCGTGACGTACGTCTTGATGCAGTCTTCGCTCTCCGACTTGGCACGCAGGCAGAACCCCTTCATGCATCCGCTGGCTTCGTCCACGATCAGCAGCAGATACTTGCTGCCACCCAGAGACTCTTCTTCCATGGGGCCGCAGATGTCGAAGTGGAGCAGCTCGAACGTGTCGTAGCGGACGCTTGTCACGGTTGCTTGGGAACGGCTTCTGGACCATTTTCCCTTGCTGACAGCCGCGACACACGCTTGGTCCACTCGACTTGGAAGGTGCCTTCGCGTCCTTGATCATGTCGTTGTCGACCATCTTGCGAAGCACCTCCACCGGAGCGTGACCCATACGCGCGTGCAGGTCGACCGTCTTCCCACTGGTCGCTGCATTCGCCGATCGCTGAGGCGTCTGGAGCCAGTAGAGGCCATCCACGAGGTTCGCCGCCGCCACCACTTGCTTGGAGGCCTTGTGCGCAACGCGCATCTGGGTGCCGTCGAACACGACTTGGAACAGACCACTCTTGTTGATCTGTGGCACCGAGAGCAGATTCTTGCTCATGCTCGGCACGTACAGCGCGTTCTTGATCTCGATGTCGCGCTCGTCGCCGTTGGGCAGAACCACTCGTTCCACGATGGTCCCCACACCCATGATGGCCGCCTTGTTGCCGTCGGCCACCGAAAGTTCGCCCTCGTTTCGCTCAATCAAATGGGCGAACTTGGCCTTGTCGTTGCAGATGTGGTGCGTTGCGCCGCTGTCGACCGCCCACATGCCGAGCATATCCTTGCCCGTCGAAATGCCACACTCCAGTGAGACCGCGAACGCCACTCGATCATAGCCGTAGCCGTAGTCGTAGCTGGCGTCGTCGTTCCTCCACTGGGCATTGTTGGCCCCGCGTCCACGTCCATTGCCATTGCCGCCGCGTCTTGGGCCCCGATTCTCGTCCTTCTGCTTGGTCCAGCACTTGTCGATCGTGTGCCCCAATTTCCCGCAGTACGTGCACTGGCGAGACTCTCGGTCGGTGTTGAACGCCTTGGCCGCGTCCTCCGTCTTCACCGTCGCCGTCTTCTCGCCTTGCCGCTTGATGTGCTCATTCGTCAGCACCTTCACGACGTCTTGCGATCGCAGCTCAGCGCTGCTCATCTCCAAGTTCAGCACGACGTTCTCGTAGCTCTTGGGGAGACTGCGCAACAGGCAGATCGCCACGTCCTCGTCCTCCATCTTGGCGCCGATGCTGCTGAGCTTGGCGCTGATGTTGAGGACCTCGTTGCAGTGATGCAACACGTTCCCGCCTTCCGACATCTCCATGCTGAAGAGTTGGCGCTTCAGGTAGATGCGACCAGCCTTCTGCGAACCACCGTACAGCGTCTTCAGGCGCGTCCACGCAACCCACGCTTCCTCGCAGTCGTCGACCACATGGTGGTAGTCCGCGTCCATGTGGAGCAACATCAGTCCGAACGCGATGTTGCTCGACTTGACGTACTCGTCCTTGGGCCGCGAGTCCGTGAAGCTCGGCGTCGTCTCTCGGTTCACGACATGCCACACCGACTTGGTCAGGAACACGCCACGCATGTAGCGGTTCCACGTCGCGTAGTTGTCTCCGTTGAACTTGTCGATGGAGACCTTGGTGGAGGCGTCGTGGGCAGAGGACATGGTGCTTGGGCTCATAACCTGATGGAAGGTATGGATCTTGACACCGGAAGCTTGACGGAGCGGAGGGAGGGCAGCACTCTGGGCGAGACCGGAGCGGAGACTGGAAACCACTTGAGGGGTAGAACGAAGATTCGAAAGTGATTGATTGAGGTCTTTAGCTCGCTAGCCTTCTCGCTACTCTAGACCTACTGGATACACACTACTTGATTCTTTACTGGATACTGAGTTACTTCAGCCAATGAGAGAGCGCCACGTCGAAGCCCATCTTGTACCTACAATCTTGTACCCACAGGTGGCGTAATCGACAGTGGCGTAATCGTCGGTGGCGTAATCGGCGTGGGTTCGGATTGGACCGGTTCGGGTTAACCGGTTCACGGTCAACAACCGATACCAAACCGGTAACCCTCAATACCCTCAATAGTGCTGGCAGTCCATTTCAATGGACTTTGTTTTTGATCTTCCGCAAGACAACAAGCGGAGGACTGGTATTGTGGTCTTTGTTGGCCGCTTCAGCAAGATGGTACATCTTGCTGCAGTACCAGCCGAGGTGACAGCCAAACAGACGGCATGTCTGTTTGTCGACATGGTGTTTAGACACCATGGTATGCCACTCGACATCGTGTCGGATCGGGATCCGCGCTTTACAGCGCGATTCTGGCAAGAAGTGTTTACATTTCTTGGGACGCAGTTGTCCATGTCGACTGCGGATCACCCGCAGACCGACGGACAAACAGAGCGTGTCAACCGCGTGCTGGTTGACACCATGAAGAGCTACGCGCACCGTTCCATCAATGGACCGACTGCTTGCCGATGGCGGAGTTCGCCATCACAACTCGGTGCATGTCTCGACAGGACACACCCGTTCTACGTGAATGCCATGAGGCACCCACGCGTACCGAGCGTACTCGGTGCGGTAGCTCCTTCCTTAAGTGGGGGAGGATATCCGGTTAATTCAAAACAACCGGATAAGCACGCTGATACGAGCAATGTATCAGCTGTGACGACTCGCGCACGTACTGCGCGCAGTCATGGCGACGACAACACAGTGTCTACGACGGGCGTAGACACTTTAAACGACAACGAACATCACGCGCAGGCGGGCCTGCTGCGAACAAGGAGCACGAACTGAACCAGGAGTTCAGCTCGGATGCAATGGACTTTGTCCAGCGTCGACAAGCCGTAATTCGGTTTGTCCAAGATGCAATAGCAGCTTCTGTCGATCGACAGAAGCTGAATGCCGATAACACAGGCAGAGGAAACACAAATGAATTTAAAGTTGGTTCATTAGTTCTGTTAGCTACGCAGAACCTAGCTAAACATGCAGTTTCCGATTTCGGAGCAAGCAAGCTTGCTCCGCGCTTCATTGGGCCATTCACCGTGTTGGCGAAGCATGGCAACGCGTACACACTGGACATACCGTCCAGGATGCGTTTGCACCCAACGTTTTACGTTGGGCGACTGAAGCCGTACGTGCAATACGAGTCACCTACGTCTGGTGACTCGCCAAAGCGCTCTCGAGCGCGGCGACGCGCTTCAAGGCGCCAGAGAGCCTCGTCCCGACCTCGACCTTTACGTTCGAGGTCGTCTGCGCAACCTCCGCGAGCTGAGCCTTCAACAAGCTCAGCTCCTGACGCAGAGCAGCGAACTGCGACGCTTGGAGACGCTCAACAGCCTCCAAGCGAGACTCAAGGTTTGGTTGACCAAACCCGGGGCGTCTTCCGCCCCCCCCACCCCCGTTGCGAGACGCACGCGGGCAACTCGCTGGATCGTCCAGCGAATTGTTGGTCATCGGAACCAGACCCGAGGTCCGTTCATTTTCGTATTCGTTGGAGAGGATTTCCTCCCCAACACGATACGTGGGAATCACGGAATGTCCTGATGGAGGACATTCCGGAAATGGTGACGGCGTACGAAGGCCGCCACCGCCACCTCCGCCGAAGGGCGTAAAACTTGGGCGAGCGCTGTAGTCGCCTACAGCACTCGGATAAGTGCTGCGATTATCCGCAGCACTAGAAGACGCCTGCGCCTGAAACTGGCGCGCAGGGTCTTGAGGTCGTCAGGTACACACATGGACGTGTACCCGTTGACGTCCCGCTCGGTGATGCGTACTGCTCCAGGGTAGCAGTACTCACAAGCAGTACTGCGCAAGGAAGTTCAATACCGACTGCACCACGGTGCAGTCGTTCAAGTTTACCACGCTTCGAGAACTCTCGTAGCGCTCCCCGCCTGGTTAATCCGGTCGCGATAGCCAGCGGGGTTCTTGTTGCAGTTTTCAACAAAGGCACTCCAGCTCTGACAAAGTGCCTGCCACTCGGGCACTTTGCTTCGGCGAGAAGTCTTCTTGCTCGCAAACCATCGGAGCTCATGGAAGAGCCCGATGTAATAGTCGCGCCTTGATCCGATGACGGATCAAAGTGCAATCGCTTCGCAACGTCATCGTCAACGATGGCGTTGCACGAGTACAGCGCGTACAGATTCGGTGGCGCGGTCGCACCGAATCGGCTGCCGATCTCAGACTGAGACGGCATCCACGGCTCGCGCACTGGTTCAGTGCGCGAGGCCGCAACAGCAGCGGATGGAGTGGATCATCTCCATCCCGCGGAGTCGTCAAGGCTCCAGCGGCAGCGAGCGGTGTTCCACTGCCGCTGCGCGAACGCTTCGAGCCCGAAGCGTTCGAGTCGTCCTCGCGTGGACGACGTAGACCCACATTGGGGTCAGTGTGGCCCGGAGACAAGGTGTCCTTGTCTCCTTCGAGTTCCCCCTCCTCGACTTCGCTTCCGTAGTCGAGGGGAACTCCCTCTCCACCCGGAGAGTAGATGCCCACTCCGGTTTCGACAGCAATGATCTTGCCTGTCTTGTTTCGGATGGCATGTTTCTCATGCCATCTCGAGTGGTATCCAGCAACAGAGAGGCGACTCTCTGTTGCCGCGCTTGTCGGCATCGCCGTCGAGGCGATGCCAGTAGCGGTCGTGGCTGAGGCAGCGGCCGTCGTCGCCTTGGAGGCGACGACAGCACTTGCTGTTGCCGAAGCGGCCGGCGTCTTGGACGAAGACGTCGATGGCGTGCTCATTGGGAATGAGCACGTGTTCTCCCGAAGAAAATACGGGATTGACGTGTCGAGACCGGCACGTCAAATCCTAAGGGGGATGGTGTAGCGGGGCTACACAGTCGGTTCACCTCCTACCTTAGTGCAACATGCACTAAGGGATACATTCAGGTGACCACCACAGGGTGGTCCACATTCATAGCAAAAAAGGCATATGACTGGTAGAAAGTAACACCTTTCTACCAATGAGAGTCATTCAATAGATAGGGGTTCTGCCAGCCATCCAATGGCAGAACCTCTCATTAGAAATATCAGTTTTAGGAGGAAACCCCATTTACAATCAATACAGTTCTCATTTACCACCAAAGCTTTCGTTTGGTTCATTTATCTAGGTTTAAGTATACTTGTGGATACAAGTATACTGAACTTAAGTAAATTACTCCTACGCTTCCTCCTACACATGCGCACACGTGTAAGCTTAAGTAGTGGGTCTAAGCGACCCATTACAGCTCTCATGTACTTGATGGTGGCAACGCGTCCGGACCTCGCTGCTGCAGTGGGAGTGCTGAGCCAGTTCTCTGCCGACCTGTGTCCGACGCATTGGCAAGCCCTCAAGCGTGTGCTGCGGTACCTCCAAGCGACGCCTACGCATGGACTCGAGTTCTCACGGGAAGACAGCCTTGGTATGTGCGGATATTCGGATGCGGACTGGGCCGGCGACATCGAGTCAAGACGGAGCACAAGCGGCTACGCGTGCATGATGAACGGCGGATGCATCAGCTGGAGGAGCAAGAAGCAGCGGACCGTGGCGCTGTCTTCAACGGAGGCCGAGTACATGGCGCTATCGGAGGCGACACAAGAGGCAGTGTGGCTCGAGGTGTTCCTGTGCGAGCTCGGCGAGATGGCAAGCGATGAAGCGGTCAAGATCTACGAGGACAACCAAGGCTCCATCGCGTTGGCCAAGAACCCGCAGTTCCACAAGCGCACCAAGCACATCGACATTCGCTACCACTTCGTGCGCGAGAAGGTGGAAGACGGTCAAGTGGTGCTGCAGTATGTTTCGACAACGGACATGCTGGCGGACATGATGACGAAGGCGATCACTGCGGTGCAGTTCCGTGTGCTTCGGAGCAAGCTCGGGATCCAAGGTGCAATCGCTGTCGAGTCGAGTGGGAGTGTTGTCAAGAAGGCGCCTCGGGCAGCTGCGGGATACCGGTAGGATACCGGCATGACCTTCACTCAGTGGGACCGCAATCATTCCTGTGTTGACGGGACGCTGATGATGGGACGCGGGACACTGATGATGGGACGCTGTTTACGCTACGGGGATTACGGGACACGTGGGTACAAGATTGTGGGTACAAGATGGTGGGTACAAGATGGGCATCCACGTGGCAGTCGCTGATTGGCTGAAGCAACTCAGTATCTGATGGAAGGTATGGATCTTGGACACCGAAGCTTGACGGAGCGGAGGGAGGGCAGCACTCTGGGCGAGACCGGAGCGGAGACTGGAAACCACTTGAGGGGTAGAACGAAGATTCGAAAGTGATTGATTGAGGTCTTTAGCTCGCTAGCCTTCTCGCTACTCTAGACCTACTGGATACACACTACTTGATTCTTTACTGGATACTGAGTTACTTCAGCCAATGAGAGAGCGCCACGTCGAAGCCCATCTTGTACCTACAATCTTGTACCCACAGGTGGCGTAATCGACAGTGGCGTAATCGTCGGTGGCGTAATCGGCGTGGGTTCGGATTGGACCGGTTCGGGTTAACCGGTTCACGGTCAACAACCGATACCAAACCGGTAACCCTCCATACCCTCAATACGCCCCCTCAATGCGAAGTCCCATGAATGCCGAGAGCCGCCGTCAGCTCCGTGTGGCGTGGTCCCGCAAGCGCCTTGGTCATGATGTCCGCCAGCATCACAGAAGTCTCGCAATACTCGAGCTTCACTTCACCGCGTTTCACTTCGTCGCGGATGTGGTGGTACTTGATGTCGATGTGCTTGGCGCGGCCGTGGTTCACCGGGTTCTTGGTCATCTTGATGCACGACTGGTTGTCTTCACGGATCATGAGCTCGGGTCCCGTGTCGTTGGCAGCCGCCAGAATCTCGCACAGCAGGCGATGGATCCACTTGCCCTCTTGGATAGCCAGACTGAGCGCGATGTACTCCGCTTCGCTCGTGGACAGCGACACGCTTGACTGCTTCTTGCTTCCCCAGCTCACAGGCGCACTCATCAGCATGAACGTGTAGCCTGAAGTGGACTTGCGGTCCGCGAGGTCGCCGGCCCAGTCCGCGTCCGAGTAGCCACGAAAGTCGATCTTGTCGCCCGGCTTGAAGCAGATGCCATGCGTCTTGGTGCCTTGCAGGTAGCGAAAGATGCGCTTGACCGCAACCCAGTGTTCCTCTTGGGGGTTCTCCATGAAGCGCGACACATAGCCAACGGCGTACGCGATGTCCGGGCGCGTGGCGGTCATCAGGTGCATCAGCGCACCAACAGCTTCGCGAAACGGAGCGTTCACCTTGGTCGCCGCGTCGCTTGGAACCAGTCGAGTGCTCATGTCCACCGGACTCACCACAGCCTTGCACTCGTCCATGGCGAAGCGTTTCAGGATGTCGTCCACGTAGCGACGCTGGCACATGGTCACGCTGCCGTCCGGGCCGTCCACCAGCTCGATCCCAAGAACAAACGCGCACTTGCCGCTGTCGGTCATCTCGAAGCGCGTCTTCAGGTCCGTCTTCGTGCGCGAGATCAGCTCGTGCTGAACTCCCGGTAATCAGCACGTCGTCCACGTACACCAGCACGAGCACGCACTGACCGTCCACCACCTTGATGTAGAGGCACGGATCGAAGGCCGACACTTGGAAGCCGATAGAGCACATGAACTCGTCGAAGGTCTCGTTCCACACGCGCGAAGCTTGCTTGAGACCGTAGATGGCCTTCACCAGTTCCAGGCAGTCGAAGCCACCATCCAGTTCGACGCCTTCGGGAACCACGCAGAACACCACCTCCTTCATGACCCCGTACAGGAACGCTGTCACGACGTCGAGTTGGTCGAGGGGCCAGCCGAAGTACTTGGCGATCGCGATGATCATGCGCAGCGTCACGTACTTGACCACGGGCGAGAACGTCTCCGTGTAGTCGATGCCGTACTTCTGCTTGAAGCCCTTGGCCACGAGGCGCGCCTTGTACTTCTCGATCGAGCCGTCCGCTTTGCGCTTGATCTTGAACACCCACTTGGTGCCGATGGCGCGCTGGCCGCTGGGCAACTTGGCAGCTCGAAACACACCACGCAGTCGCATCGACTTGAGCTCCGCGCGGATCGCCTTGCGCCAGTGCACTTGATCAGGACCGTTCACAGCCTCTTGGAACGTCGTCGGCTCCGATAGATCGGCTGCTGCTTCCACAGCGTTGGCACTGGCACGCCAAAACACTGGAGGCGTCGAGTCGTCGTCTTCATCTTGGTCCCCAGACTTTTCTTCTTCGTCGGGTTCAGCTCGGCGCGAGGAGGATACGTCCGGCGCACTTGCTTCTTCTAAGCCAGCTCGGTGGCGAACGGGGCGCGATCTTCTGGCAGTGTCGTCGTCGCCACTCGGTCGGCTCTTGCGCTTCCCCGCCTGCTTGAAGCTCGTTTGGCGCGGTCCATCGTTGTCGTCCAGGTCCAGCGCGTCCAGGTCCAGCGCAGCATCATCGACGTCTTCATCCGAAGTATGCGCCGAAAGTCCAAAGGCCGACTCATCGAAGTTGACATCGCGACTGACAACCACCTGCCCCGCCTCGATGTCATAAAGTCGATACGCCTTGGACACTTCTTCGTAGCCGAGGAACAACCCGGCGCGAGCCTTGGGGTCCCACTTGCGCCGCTTTTCCTTCGGCGTCAGGATGTACGTCTGGCATCCGAACACACGCGTGTGCTTCACACTTGGCTTGGCCTTGTACACGATCTCGAATGGAGTCTTGTGCTCCACCTTGGGTGACGGCAGGCGGTTCTTCACGTAGATGGCCGTCATGGCCGCCTCAGCCCAGAAACACTTGTCCAACTTGGCGTGATGCAGCATGCTGCGGCCGATCGTGACGATGGTCCGGATGGCGCGTTCTGCCGTGCCGTTGGTCTGGTGCGCGTATGGAACCGTGGTTTGCTGCTCGATGCCTTCGACTTCGTAGAAGGCCTTGAGCGAGTTGGTCGCGAACTCACGAGCTCCGTCGTGCCGCACAAACTTGACCTTCTTGCCGAACTGCGTCTGCACCTTCGTGACGTACGTCTTGATGCAGTCTTCGCTCTCCGACTTGGCACGCAGGCAGAACCCCTTCATGCATCCGCTGGCTTCGTCCACGATCAGCAGCAGATACTTGCTGCCACCCAGTGACTCTTCTTCCATGGGGCCGCAGATGTCGAAGTGGAGCAGCTCGAACGTGTCGTAGCGGCGCTTGTCACGGTTGCTTGGGAACGGCTTCTGGACCATTTTCCCTTGCTGACAGCCGCGACACACGCTTGGTCCACTCGACTTGGAAGGTGCCTTCGCGTCCTTGATCATGTCGTTGTCGACCATCTTGCGAAGCACCTCCACCGGAGCGTGACCCATACGCGCGTGCAGGTCGACCGTCTTCCCACTGGTCGCTGCATTCGCCGATCGCTGAGGCGTCTGGAGCCAGTAGAGGCCATCCACGAGGTTCGCCGCCGCCACCACTTGCTTGGAGGCCTTGTGCGCAACGCGCATCTGGGTGCCGTCGAACACGACTTGGAACAGACCACTCTTGTTGATCTGTGGCACGGAGAGCAGATTCTTGCTCATGCTCGGCACGTACAGCGCGTTCTTGATCTCGATGTCGCGCTCGTCGCCGTTGGGCAGAACCACTCGTTCCACGATGGTCCCCACACCCATGATGGCCGCCTTGTTGCCGTCGGCCACCGAAAGTTCGCCCTCGTTTCGCTCAATCAAATGGGCGAACTTGGCCTTGTCGTTGCAGATGTGGTGCGTTGCGCCGCTGTCGACCGCCCACATGCCGAGCATATCCTTGCCCGTCGAAATGCCACACTCCAGTGAGACCGCGAACGCCACTCGATCATAGCCGTAGCCGTAGTCGTAGCTGGCGTCGTCGTTCCTCCACTGGGCATTGTTGGCCCCGCGTCCACGGCCATTGCCATTGCCGCCGCGTCTTGGGCCCCGATTCTCGTCCTTCTGCTTGGTCCAGCACTTGTCGATCGTGTGCCCCAATTTCCCGCAGTACGTGCACTGGCGAGACTCTCGGTCGGTGTTGAACGCCTTGGCCGCGTCCTCCGTCTTCACCGTCGCCGTCTTCTCGCCTTGCCGCTTGATGTGCTCATTCGTCAGCACCTTCACGACGTCTTGCGATCGCAGCTCAGCGCTGCTCATCTCCAAGTTCAGCACGACGTTCTCGTAGCTCTTGGGGAGACTGCGCAACAGGCAGATCGCCACGTCCTCGTCCTCCATCTTGGCGCCGATGCTGCTGAGCTTGGCGCTGATGTTGAGGACCTCGTTGCAGTGATGCAACACGTTCCCGCCTTCCGACATCTCCATGCTGAAGAGTTGGCGCTTCAGGTAGATGCGACCAGCCTTCTGCGAACCACCGTACAGCGTCTTCAGGCGCGTCCACGCAACCCACGCTTCCTCGCAGTCGTCGACCACATGGTGGTAGTCCGCGTCCATGTGGAGCAACATCAGTCCGAACGCGATGTTGCTCGACTTGACGTACTCGTCCTTGGGCCGCGAGTCCGTGAAGCTCGGCGTCGTCTCTCGGTTCACGACATGCCACACCGACTTGGTCAGGAACACGCCACGCATGTAGCGGTTCCACGTCGCGTAGTTGTCTCCGTTGAACTTGTCGATGGAGACCTTGGTGGAGGCGTCGTGGGCAGAGGACATGGTGCTTGGGCTCATAACCTGATGGAAGGTATGGATCTTGACACCGAAGCTTGACGGAGCGGAGGGAGGGCAGCACTCTGGGCGAGACCGGAGCGGAGACTGGAAACCACTTGAGGGGTAGAACGAAGATTCGAAAGTGATTGATTGAGGTCTTTAGCTCGCTAGCCTTCTCGCTACTCTAGACCTACTGGATACACACTACTTGATTCTTTACTGGATACTGAGTTACTTCAGCCAATGAGAGAGCGCCACGTCGAAGCCCATCTTGTACCTACAATCTTGTACCCACAGGTGGCGTAATCGACAGTGGCGTAATCGTCGGTGGCGTAATCGGCGTGGGTTCGGATTGGACCGGTTCGGGTTAACCGGTTCACGGTCAACAACCGATACCAAACCGGTAACCCTCCATACCCTCAATAGTATCCGGTAAGGAATCCAGTAGAGTGTATCCAGTAGAGAATCCAGTAGGCTTAGAGGTAGCAAGGGAGTTTGCGAACTAAGGACCTAAATCAATCACTTTGCATTTTGCCATCAACCGACCAAAGCCTTTTGGTTATGAGCCCAAGCCCCGTCTTCCCTGCCCAAGACCAAGACCCCGACTACGCCTTCGCCATGGACGCCACCCCGACCACGACCGCCCGCATCAACAAGTTCAACAGAACCAACTTCCACACGTGGAAGTTCAAGATGCAGATGGTGCTCGAGGAGCGCGAACTGTGGGAAGTGACGAGTGGGGAAGTGAAGCTGGAGCACTGCACGACCACGGCGGATCAAGCGACGTTCAAGAGGAAGTCGCGTAAGGCGCTGGCGATCATCTGTCTCGCGATGGAGGACTCGCAGCTGCCGCTGGTTCGCTCGGCCAAGGACGCGCATGATGCATGGTCAAGACTGGAAGGACACTTCGAGAAGAAGAGTTTGGCCAACAAGCTCTTTCTTCGTCGGCTTTTCTTCACCACGATGATGGACGGAGGTGATGATGTGCTGGAGCACATCAACAAGCTCAAGACGCTGGCGGAGCAGCTCGACGCGGTTGGCGCTCCGGTCAGCGAGGACGACTTGGTGATCACGCTTCTGGGCAGTCTGAGCGAGTCGTACCAGTTCCTGATCACGGCGTTGGAGTCGAGAGCCGACTCGCTGTCGTGGGAACTCGTGACGTCTCGGCTGCTGCATGAGGACATGAAGCGCAAGGAACAAGGTGGCGGCGGCGTCGACGGAGCCGCGCACGGCCAAGGTCAAGCGTTCATGACGAGAGACAACAAGCGCAAGGGCCGACCGGTGAAGAAGACCGGCGCGTGCCACAACTGCGGCAAACAAGGACGTTGGATCCAATCCTACCCGCTTAGGCGCGAGATTGACTACAAGTGCTACCAAGTGTGACGGAGCACACAGTACCTTGCATAGAGGGAGTGCTAGAGAGTGTAAGCTCTCGGTGAACAACAAGTTCACGGTTCCCGGTCTAAGGGAACCGACTACGACTTAGACGGTAGGTTTAAAGACTGAAATATTTTATAGGTGAGCCAAGCTTGATCCTTACAAACTCTAAGTCAACTATAGTAAAAGCTAAACAAGTGCCCAATGGTTGGCTCACCGCCAACCGGTACCACGTATCATGGGCACAAAAGAGAGACATCCCGTCACTCTTTATGTAACATGGGTACACGTCGGTGTACCCCGTTACATCGGTGTACTCCGTTACAACACAGACGGCCGCGTGAAGGATATCCGCGTAGCCGTCGTACCCCCCATCCCCGGAAGGATCCGTTCAGCTCCACCCCGTCTCGATCACCACTGACCGTCCCCAAGTGAGCGCTAGAAGAGAGGAATCCGCAAGCGTCTGCGTTCAACTTCACTAAAACGATTTCTCAGGCTAGTTTGCCTCTATCTTCGAATAACGAATAAACATGTAATATGACAGGTGATTAGTTATGAGGCTGCTCTACAAATCGTACATACGTCGCCACAGAAGGCAAGGCAGTGAGAAGTGACGTGGTGCAGTCCGAAACTGGAAGTGACGTGACGACGAAGCTGTTGCGATGAAGGCAGGCTACCAGCCGTTCGGGCGCGTGAGCTCCCGTGGAGACGTGCGTCGAGGCGCTGGGTGGGACCTACGCGTGGCAGTTCTCATGGTCTTCCCCGTCCTCTGCCTCGTCGTGGTGCTGTACGAATTCCTGTACCTGCAGGAGTACGCGGCCAGCGGCGCCCCAGACGCCCCCGTCGAGGACCGCAGCGTCCACCTTCGCGCCGACCAAGAGGTGGCCCCCACGCGCGTGCCAGAGCCCACGGACCCGCCGTCCATCGTCAACGGACGCAGCACCATCATCCTCGTAGCCAACTACCGCGACTCGACGAGGTAGTAGTGACTGCCTCCCCCCCCCAATGGTATATTGCATCTAGTAGTGACGCGTAACTGTGTGTGTTGCTGTCTGGGTGGGAAGATGCTCGGAGACGCTGCGCTCGATCTTCGACAACGCCGTGGCGCCCGACAACCTGCGCATCAGCATCTACGACCAGATCTACCCGGCAGAGAAGGAGCGGCCGTGCGTCGAGCACTTTTGCGAGCTCGTGGGCGAAGAATTCTGCCGCCGCCCGCAGATTGTGTCGTCCCAGATCGACGCTGTCAACGCGACGGTAGGAACGTTGGTGCTGGAGTTCTGTCGAGCTGTCATCTGATGACATCGTTACCGTGTAGGGACCCACAGCTGCGCGGTACGAGACGGAGAAGGCCATCTCGGACGAGGACTTCTGCATGACCATCGACTCGCACCTGGTCTTCATCCCTGACTGGGACGAGAAGATCGTGGCCCAGTGGGACTCGCTCGAGAACCCCAACGCCATCATCTCCGTCTACCCAAAGTCCACGGAGCACCTGACCAAGCACGACGTGGACGACAAGGTGCAGCTCATGTGCATGTCCCGCATCGAGACGCAGGACGCAGACTCGATGGTGCAGTACGCGGCGCCCATGTGGATCGACAAGAAGGACACGCCCAAGCCGCGCCTGATGTCGCAGCTCGCTGGTGGCTTCAACTTTGGCGGGTGCAGGCAGGCCAAGGAGGTGCGCAACGATCCGCACACGCCGTACCTTTTCCACGGGGAGGAGTACTCGCGCGCAACGCGACTGTGGACGGCCGGCTTCGACTTCTACGTGCCGTCGGAAGACATCGCGTACCACTGGTACGAGAAGCGGAAGGTCGTGTGGGAGCGGGACTGGAGCGAGCGGTACGTAATACAGCAGCCGTCCAAGCGCCGCATTCGCTACAGTCTGGGCCTGCCCGTCACGAAGCAGGACTTTGACCGCACAGACCTCGACAAGTTCACACTCGGCACGAAGCGGACGTTCGAGCAGTGGAGGAACTTCTCGGGCATCGACCCGCTGGCCAAGTACATTTCTAGCGACGTCACCCAGTTCAACAATTGTCGGGAGCTGCAGTACGTGCCGTACTGAGCAGCAGCAGCAGCAGCAGGCGAGGCGGCCAGCGCGACGGAAAGGAATGACAGACAGACAGCGCAGCCGAGCCTAAATTGCATTTCAACGAGAGTCGAGTGTCTCCCCTTTGCATCGTTTTTAACCAGCGCCGTAAACCAGAATGTCGGGGCTGCCGCGTCTTGACCCGCGGCGTGTGGCGCTTGTGGTGGCGCTGCTCGCGTACCTCCGGAACACCGGACGCAACCTCCAGCAGCAGCACGCGCTGCTGCAGCAGAACGACCCGCGTCTGCCCTGGCCCGAGCACGCGCAGGCTGTGCTCAAGTACGCGACGGTGGGGCAGCTCATCGCCAGCTCCGAGTACCTTTTGTGCGTGGTGAAGCCGCAGCTGACGGCGCGGATCGGCCGCTTGCTGCTGTGGACGCCCAAGGACGCGCGCGTCAGCTGCCGCTACGGACCCCACGAGCGCAATACGCTCGACGTGTACGGGGTGCAGGGGTCAGAGAAGCCGGTGCTGGTTTTCATGCACGGCGGAGCCTGGTCTTTCGGGCACAAATGGCAGTACGCGCTCGTGGGGGAGTATCTGTCCACGCAGGGGTTCCTGGTGGCTGTCGTCAACTACAGGACGTTCCCCAATGGGTCTGTGGTGGATATGATCGAGGACATTGAGAACGCTGTAAGAGGCTCACAGTGGCGTCTTCACTGGGTGTGGCTAACGTGTTGGAGGTGACTCTGTGGCAGGTCTTTTGGGTCGCGGACAACTGCCGCGCACTTGGTGGCGACAGCAGCAGCCTCTTTCTGAGTGGCCATTCCTCTGGCGCACATGTGGGGGCGTTGGCGCTTGTCAACTCGGCTCTTCGTCTTGCTGCGAACGACCCGCAGGTAGGGCGCACAGTGTATTGCTGTGATGGGAAGGAGCAACCGACTGAGCTTCGTATGCGCAGGCTGCGAAGCGGAAGGAGATCGTCAACTATGTGCGAGGATTCATCGGACTTTCGGGGCCGTACGACATCTCGGATCATTACGTCTTCGAGAGCGAACGTGTTGTGGGCCCGCTTAACGGTAACACGAGCGCAGTAAAGCAGCGTGTGCTTATCTATCCACTGACTGAAAAGCTGCGATCGCTCCAGGAGTGCACGAGATCTCGTCGATGAAGCCTGCTATGCTGGGCATGGGCAACTTCAACACGTTCAGCCCGACCGCTCTCGTTGCAGGGGCGAGAAACACAGGTAAGGAGCTTCTTGTTTCACGTGCTGGCTGCTGGCGAAGTTGACTGAGATGGCGGACTCTGTCTCCGCAGCGTTTTCACTCCCACCGTTTTTCCTGTTGCACGGAGAGGACGATACGGTATGTTCCTCTCGCTCTCAGGTGTACCTCGTGGTGGTGGCTAATTGCGATCGTCTCGGCCCAGGTCGTTCCTACGAGTTCGTCAAAGAAGCTTGCCTACAACCTGGTACGACTGCCTACCTTCGCAAAACGAGTGCGTCACTTGCTCACAATGGACCTTGGATGGCTTTTTCAGAGTGGAGCAGGCCAAGCCGTGGCGTACTGCGAAGTGAGCGATTGCACACACGAAGACATGGTGTTTGCGGTCATGGGCGACGACGTAGACTGCCGTGCGGATGTGATCAAGCTCTTCAAGCGGATTGTGTTGGCCCCGGAGGGTAGCGAGGCTGCTGTTGTTAGCGCACTGTCCTCAGTCTCGACTGTGCCACCGTCACTGGCATCAAAGCTGTGACGGCGAGGAAGTGCAACAAAACAAAGCTCCAGTGACTTGCGTGTTGATACCATATCAGGACGCAGGAAAATACCAAGTCGAAGCTGCTTTATCGCAGGAAGTGCTCGTACCCTTCCAAGCCTTCGGAATACAGCTCGCTGCCAATCGCGCGGTCTCTCGTCTGCTCTCTCTGCTTCTGGAGCTTCCTCTGCGCCTTCGAGAGTGCAGCCGAGGGCTTCCGCTTGCGAGCGAGTCGGTCCTGCATCCGTTGCGCTTCACTGCGTCCATCAGCCGCCATCGCGGCCTGCTGCTCGTCATGAGGTGGGAAGTGCGTGACCCTCGCCTGCTTGCCTGTAGCCTGCACCCCCACGCCCGCCCTGTCCGTCTTGAACGTGGTCGCGACGGGCGTCATTCTGCCGTCTCCTGCGGGTCCCAGTCCCCCGCTCTCCTGCCAGCCCATGGACTTGAGCATCTGAAAGCCGCGATTCGTCTCTGGCAGCCACACTAAGAGACCAACAGACCACCGCGTTAAGTCACTAGTCTCCTCCCCATAGCGTCCCATGACGTCGCACCTTTCCGCACCGAGACGCCCTTGGCGCTCGACAGCAGGTGGGCCGTGCTCTGGTCATGCTCTGCCACGCTCGAGTCCTTGACGTACACGTTGCAGGCGGCACAGAAGTACATGGCTCCCCCGTCCTCTGATTGATTGGCTGCAAAGGCCTCAGCGTCGCAGAGCTACACACGCGCGATCCACGCGACCGAAGACCGTCTCAAGCCGCAGCGGAGACGAGAAGGCCACCGCCAGGACTCCGAACGGCAGCTTCTCCAGCACGAGGCCACGGGATCTGCCGCTGGTCACGGCGCAGACGCTCGAGAAGGAGGTCGAGACGACGTGGAACACGCAGTCGCTCAGTCGCAGCGCGGGCGTCGCGTTCTCCGCTTCTTTGCGCCCTGTGGCGGTTTGAATGGCCTGGCGCGTGAGCTGCTCGAAGAGGGCCAAGAGCTGCAGCGGGTCCACGTCCAGGGAGCCGTCTCGAAAGCAGCCGTCGCGGTACTCGACGCGACCCGAAGCAGAGACGAAACTCACGCCGTCGTAGGCAGTTTCTGAGCTGGGGGCGTCCACAGGAGCGAGGAGATTGTGCAGGAAGTCGCGCCAGTAGCGACCGTTGCGCGCGGCCATGAGGCAAATCTGAAAGTGAACGGAGGCTGTATAGTGTAGTTAGGTTAGTTGTGCCTGCTGCTGTCTAGAGCCCGAAGACGCGCATGATGTCGCCGAAGGTCTGCGTGGAGATATTCTGCTTGTAGCGTTTGGTGCACTGGCGCAGCTTGAGGACGTCGCACGCGACGCGCTTCCTTGTCAGCAGAGCCACCATCCGCGGCGAGCTGAGGAACTGCAGAGAGAGAGAGAGAAATGGTGAGCGCTTGCCAGCAAAACGGCAAAGGCCACTTGTCGTACCTGGCAGAGCTGCGTGACGTTCTTGGGCTTCTTGGTGGACGAGCACTTCTCAAAGTCCACGAACGTGCAGCGCCACTGTTGCGTGGAGCGATGGACGATGATATGGCGGTGAGGGTGCGTCATTTCTTCCTTGTTGACCCCCATGAGGTCCATGGCAAAGCACTAAACAAGCGTCAAAGTTAGGACCGCAGAGCTGCCAGCAGAGCCCAGCAAGATGCGCACCTGGCACAGCATCTCCCGGACGACCCACAAGGCGTTGGCTGGCGTCGTCGCTTGATCGCTTTCTCCCAGGAACTCCACCACGTTCTTGCCTTCGAGGCGCTCGCACAGGAACCAGCCGTTCCCTGCATCGAGGAGCCGGGCGCCGATGCCCATGCGGTTCACCACTCGGAGCCAACGCGCTTCCAGCGTCACGGAGCCCGCGGACGTTGCATCCGCCGCCAGTTTGGCCACCACTGGCCCCGCATCGGAGCGCAGCTCGCCTGCATACAGCACGCCGCGCTTGCCCCGCGCGAAGAAGCGCAGGTTGGCCACACTCGCCTCTAGCACCTTCAGAGCGGTATCAGCTTCGACCGTGGACGTGAGTTTGTCGATCTGCGCGCCCTCGAGCTTCCACTTCTTCCACCTGAGGCAGCAATTGGCAGTGGATGAGTACGTCGCCATGCAGTGACAAGTGGCTCCAGTTACCGCTCCAGATGCGCCGAGCCAGTCTCTGTCTCTTGACTGGAGGCTGGTGGCTGCTCCCCGCTGCTCTCAGCGTTGCCACGCCGCTCGAACAGTGCACGCGCGACGCTCTCGCGCTCGCTGCTGGACAGGAACGTGTGCAGCGCCTCGAAGCGCGTCAGCACGGCCACCTGCCACATGGTCGCGACTGACTGGCAAATCAGCGCGTCGTGCATACAGTAACGGGACGATCCACTGGAAGAGAGCTGTTCATTATTGGGATACCGTCTACTGCACTACATGTACAGGTCCAGCAGGAACTTCTTGTAGAGCGTCATGAACTTGGCCAGGAAGGCCTCGAAGTGGAAAATGTCCTTGGAGCCGCGCTGCATGCGGTGCTCGTAGTACGACGCCCACTGGATGAGCTCGTGCTTGAGGTCGTCGTCCAGGCGGCTCATGAGCTCGCGGCAGAGCACCTTGAGGATCACCTCGGACGGCACGCAGTTGGACAGGAGCTCGTAGATCATCTCGCGCGCCTTCAGCAGGCTGCAACCAGCCAACCAGCAAGCAATTAGCAACGGTCCACCACTTCACGGCCATTGCACCAACGTACCCAGCAGGCGACTGCTCCTGCAGCACCACCTTGGCCAGACTGCAGATGTAGTCTTCCCACGCCGGCAGCTGGATCTGCTGGTCCGGCGAGAACGGGTAGCTGTCCACCAAGAAAACGATCACAAGAGTCAGCCTCTCATGGTCCCCCAAAGGGCCTGTAGCCAACCTACTTTTGCACGCGACACGTCTCGAGCATGAGCAGCGCGCGTCGCAGGTTCCGCTCGCTCTTGAGAGCGATCTCCTTGCCCAGCGGGGCGCAGTATACCAGTCCTTCCTTGTTGCAGACCGTCTCCAAGACGCCGCAGATGTCTTCGGTCGTGGGGGCGCCCACGCGCACGCCCAGACAGCGACTGCGCAGTGGGTCGATCACTTTGCTGGGGCTGGTGCAGCACAGCACGAGGCGACACGTGGCCGTGTACTTCTCCATGGTGCGACGAAGCGCGTGCTGCGCCTGTTTGCTGAGTCTGTCCACCTCCATGAGCAGCACCACCTTGAAGGGTCTCTGCGCGTTGCTGTCTGCCAGATGGTACTGGGCGATCTCCTTGAGCACCTCCTGCACCACGAGGCGGTCGCTGTTACCCACATCCGATGGGTTCATCTCAATGTGGAAGTTGCTGGCCACCGTCGTGATCTCCACTTTGGTGCTGCGGTTGGGCGCCTTGAACGACTTGTGCTCCAATCGCACCTTGAGCGCGCCGTCCCCGTACAGCGCTCGCAGCAGCGCCATGATGCGCGTCTTCTTGCCGGCACCCGACGGCCCGTACACGAGCAGGTGCGGCAGGTCCGAGGACGCCGACAGGTTCGACAGCCGCTTGGTCACCTCCGGGTGGAAGTCCAGCGCCGAGAGCGACGTCGGGCGGTACTTGTCTACCCACAACATTGCTAAAAAGAAAGTGAGGATTTTTTGGCGGGAAGCGACTTTTGGATGAAGCTTAAGAGCAGGTTGGAGTGGATAGATATGTTCCTGAAATGTATGATGGGCGTCTTCAACTTACGATTAAACAGCTTGTTGCGTCAATTCTTGGTGCTGCTCTCATTGTGTTATCCTCTGCTGCGAGCTGTCTGCAGTCACCCTGGACACTACTCCAACATGCAAACACACACAAATCACGCGGCCGATGCCGCCTCAAGCGGTGGTCGTGGTCTGCAGCAGCCCCGCACGAGCTCCGAGCGACATGGAAATCGTCTGGAACGTCTGTCCGAGGTCTGCAGCTGTAAGCGCCTCGTGCACCGTCCCGCCCAGCTTCTCTGCGAGATCCGCCAGCCCCAACTCACTCGCGCGCCCATAGCCCACTACAAACGTCCGTAGCCCAGACTTGGCATAGCGTTTGCGGACGTCCACCGCCATCTTTGGTCCTTTCTTGCGGTCTGCTGGGCGGCCATCCGTGAAGAAAACCAGCACGGGCCTGTACACGTTCAAATCGGTGCGCGAGAAGATGGCGTTCGCTTGCCTCAAGCCGTTCGAGTAGAAGGTTCCGCCTCCGTGGAAGTCGATACGCATCCCTGGAGAGCTGCCGATGGAGACGCGCTCGTACTCGACTATTCCTCGATCTCCGAAAGTCACGACCGAGACGATGTCCTGCGTGGCGCCACTCAGCAACCGGCTTCGGAGGTACCGGCGGACACCACTCACCAGCATCCCCCACGGCTGTCCGCGCATCGACCCGGAGCAGTCCAACACGAAAACGTGGTGCACCTTACCCGATGACGAAGTGTGAGAACAGGAAAAGCGGTGCCCGCTGATGTACGACAACCCACCACGTTCAGAGGAGGGCGGCGCCACAGCAGGAGAATGCCAGACTGCCAAGTCACAGTAAGACGGCGACTTGCGCTTGTGTTCAAGTGCGTCGCACAGGTACGGACACTTTGCAAACGAGGCACGCTCAGATGCAGATCGACAGGGGTCCTCCCAGCCGATGGTCTTCCAATACTTTTCGTGCAGCACTTCGTCGATCTGGTGCTCTGGAGGTGGATGGAGCTCCGTCTGGCAGTGGCGACGTTGGTCTTGCCCACCAACGTACACGCAGGCAGGCGCGGTCTCCTTCTCGCACTTCAAGTAGTGGACGTGGCCCCTTCCAGCGGAAGAGCAGTACATGTTGCACATTTCAGCTATCCCCTTCTCACCTGGCACGTATTTGCGATCCTCCCACGCGATGACGCTGTCCTGAGCAACGAAGTGCATGTTGCGCATGTTGCCATGAGCTGCCGAGTGTTCCCCTTCGTGCCCCACCGACTTGTCGCAGTAGTACTCACAAGCCGTGCATCTCACGCCACACCCGTGAGCACTCTTCGTTCCGTTCGGCAGCAGCTTCTCACACGAATGAGTGACACCGTCGTGGTTCGTTTCCCCCGGCTGAAGGACAATAACACACGTGTTGCGGACTCCTACCATTTGCTTGAGCTCGAAGTCAAAGGTATCGCACGAGCCTGAGAATTTGCTTGTCGAGACTTGAACGGTCTTAGCGCAGATCCCAGACGCCTCACACATTGCGTTGCACGCGTGGCGTGCGTTGCACAAGTGAATTATCTCGTCACCCGATGCGCTCAGCTCCGCAGCGGCAGTTTGGCCATTCTCTTGTGCAAGTTTCGCCCTCAACCGAGGTTGGTCGTGAAAATGGCTCGCATGGCTGCAACGCTCCTTGCAGCCGTCCATCTTGCACGAGTGGTTGCATCGAATTTCAGCACATTTGTGCACCGTGTGCGGGTGCTCGCGGTTCAAAATGCACTTCCCACTGCAGTTTGTCGCGCAGCATTCAGCACCGCACAGGTGCTGCTTCACGGAGCATCGGTGTTCTCCTTCGTGCCCTGCAATCAGCACACAAATTCCTCCGCAGTTGGAAGCACCCGCCAAACTGCACGCGGCTCCGCAGGTGTGGTCACCCTTACCGCAGTCGCATTTCCCTTCGTGGCCAGCCTTACCGACGCAACGGGGCATCCCCTTACCTAGTTGAAAGTTCCGCATGCAATACTCGCACAGACTGCGGCACTCGTGGCTCATCCCGCAGTCGTGCATTTCGTCAAAGGAATGGCACGCCGATCGCATGCACTCGAGCTGACACTTGCTGCAAGTGTGTGCACATCGCTTCAACAGGGCCTCCAACGGGATGAGGTAGCTCTGCTCGAGTTTCTCCCACTCGTCCATGAATCGCTCGGCCCCCAAGAACTGCTTCACCCACAAAATGACTTTAGTCTTGCGGCGGCGCACCAAGAAGGACAACATGGCGTCAAATCTCACATAGTCCGTGTCCGTGATTTTCTCCAGAGCACCCTTTGAGGTCAGCACCAGGTAGCGTTGGAAAAGGCTCAGCAGCGTCAAGTGGATAGACTTGGTGCTGCTTGTGTGGATGTCTACCAACGGGCCGAAGTCAATTTCCTCATCGTTCATGCTATCCAGCGATATTTCCTGATCGACAATTGTCCATTGCGCCACGAGCTCTGGATAGTCACGGCTCATATGCTGAAAGCTCAGCATACTTAACGTCTCCTCGTCTTGCAGCAGCGGACCCTTCATACTCTGTGGCACGATTTCATCCTTCGCCTGGGCATCTACAGGAATGATACATCCCGTCCGAATAGCACCAGGCAGCTTCCGATGAAGCTCGTTCATTTCGAGTCGCTGAGAGCTCTCATCGACGGCGGTCCAGTCCAAGATGGAGATTTTAGCCAGGACTAACCGAAGGCAATCGTGGAATGAGCTTCCGCTTTTATAGCCACGCGCCGATTGTGGCTCATTCACCAGTGTTTCGATCAGTTGCCGCGCGTGACGCAGTGACTCGTAGTACCCCACAGTCCCCAGAGGGGGCGAGCAGTTGATACCCAGTTTCCCCGAGTACATTTCCGTGAGGAAATTCTGCTCTCGGTTTGCCGTCAGAAGCTTTTGGAACTTGCGCTGAAACTCGGAGAGGACGCCATGTCGATCGTTTGGGTTCACATCTTTCACACTCATATACAGCGTTCCTTGGAAAAGACGCTCGTCATTCTTCAACAAATTAACCCCTTTCTGGAACTTGGAGAATAGGCAATCGATGTCCTTATCGAAGCGCATTTCCATTCGGAAGATCGTGAACATTGATAGAGAAGCGTTCAATACCGATAGGAACACGTCTTCCTGGTCGGTCCGCTCGAAAGAGCCAAGGCCTTCGAAGTCCAGAACGACAAGCAAAACATCTTCCATGATGCGCAGCGTCATCCACGCGCCATCGGTACAGCGATTCCCTGCGATGGCAAAGGAGGAGCCTGTCAAATGGTTCAGGAAGTAGCTCTTTCCTGTCGACTGCTTTCCCATGGAGGTGACCACGATGCATCGGCCTCGCCACGCACACAACAGCGGAGATAGGAGTCCAAAGCGAAGTGATTCTGCGATATCTGCTGCCCCCCACGCGAGTAAATCCTCTTCCAGCTCAATCTGAGACTGGTCCATACCATCATGCAACACGGTTAGCGCGTTTGACTCAGCGCGGCAGATTTGAACTGGTAAAAACGTGATGAGAGCCTGGAAGAACGACTTCAGTGACTTTACTCCCATGCTTATTCCACATAGAGAACGCTTCACAGCGAGATTTTTGGTCAAGTCGAGCCCGTGCAATGGCTTGTTCAGGGAGAGAAGGTCACTCATCAGCAACGACAGAAAGTCGTGACATTCTTCGAGCGCTTCAATGGAATTTTCAACAGCCGAACACGCGATAGTGAGCGACACAGGTTGAAGTTTGGCAGAATCGAGCAAGCCGCGCACTGGGAATTTCTCGAACACGTGATACAATGTGTACAACCAGTGCTGCTTGCGCGGACAGTCCGCGTTGCTGGCCTCAGGATCACAGGCCTTTGAACCTTGGTCACTAGACTGCCGCATTCGGTACGAATCACTGCGCACGGTGACTTGAAGCGAGAACGCGTAGAGCTTCCTCGCCAACGGGTCCAGCACAAGCACTCTGTCGTCAACACATTGGACACTCACTCGATCGGTCAAGAATGCCACGCCCAGCGGTAAAACTGGCAGGTGCCGATGATCATCTCGACACACGCACACGATCTCTCCATCGAAGGCTCCATCATCACTCGGCACCGACGACACCACTCCGATAGCAAGATTATCTGCCAAGCCCAACAATTGGCTGCTGGAGACGTTCATTTCGTTAGTAGATACGTTCATGACATTGGACGTCTGGTCATTGTGGATATCAATCCCTTGAGAGCATCCGCTCGAGTCGGTCAGATATACTGTGCTGTCCAGCAGCAGCACATCAGTAAACGGCAGCTCTGTCAACGTTGAACGCACACCCAGATCAATAACTTTCATCAACTCCATTTTCTTGAACGATTCGTCGAACTTGTAGACCCCCACCGAGTCTTTTGACAAGAAGGTCATGATTCTGGTTCGAGCATCGAAGTCACAAACCGAGGCAAACTGCCCAAACGTACGAATGACCTTTTCATTTGCGCGGGATGGCCGACGGGGGTCCGACGTTGGGGGAAAATGGATGAACTTCGCGCACATTCGCTCTTGGCCCGTACAAATTTGCAGGGCGGATCGCACGCGAACAGTGAACATTGCCACGAGATTTTCTTTCGGACGCAGCAAGAGCCGACCCAATATTTCCAATCGCCCAGCAGTACTTTCCAGTCTTCCTTGCATGTTAAGCTTCACAATGTCATGGAAAGCAGTGGGTGGTGCATGCACTTCTCTTGTACCCTCGCAATGAACAGTCCCTCTGCTTCGGGTATGCGCGCTGACACTGAGCAACAGCCCGTCCTTGGACAAAAGGCTCTTGCGCAATTCGTCGAACTTGTCTTCTCGGATCTTCTTCTCGCTTTCGTAGTAGACAGCCATCGCATGCTTTTGCTGAGCTTTTAGATGTTCGAGTTGTGCGTTCTTCGCAACTGCTAGCCCACTCTCCACGGCAACCCGCCATTGTGTCTGCAGTGCATTCAACGGTTCAGCCATTTTCTCCAAAAACGCCTCCCAGCTAACGGGTGTTCGGGCCTCGCCGTCTCCTCCCATTTTCTTCTCAGCATCAGGATTGTGTTTCTTCGCGTTGGCGCGCGCTTGACGTTTAGGCACCGCTTGCCCAAGCTTGGGTTTTGCAGTAGTGGCGCACATTTCCACCAATTTACTCAGCTCGCCTTCTTGTCCGCGAGAGTAAAGGTCAAATAGTGCGGCCTCAATCTCTCTGAGGCGAGTCGGCGCCTCTAAGAGCACCACAATCTTGGGGTCAAAGTTCCAAGAGCACACTGCGTCGAGCCACTCCCGAAACTCTTCGTAGGCTTCTGAGGCTGCCAGCGAAGATGCGCTAGCTCCTTCACTCGACCTTCCACCAGCGTGCAGCTGAAACAACTTACCCGAGACTCGATCAACCATATCTCTCTGCTTAACAATCTCGTCGTTCACCTTTTGAGCTGCCACATCATACTCTTCTTGCTGCTGCTTCTCGTGCGCATCCCGTAAACCCTTCACGTGCTCCTCAGGCCACATGCCAAACTCTCGTAGGATGTTTAGGCAGAGCTTCACTGAACGGACAATCGTTCGGCTCAAATCGATCCGGTACAGCTGAGACTCGGTCTTCAGCCATGCCGCGAAAGATAACTGCATGTTTGAGCAGAAGACGCGTCGAACTGGCTCAGTACGGATCACCGAGTTCATTGTTCTCGTCAAAGCAAGCGCAGGATAGCTTCCCTTCAGCAAACAAACGTTGGTGCAATCTTCAGGGAATTCCTCCAAGTCAATAGAACTGACTGCCACGCACTCTGTAGCATCCGACTGGTCCTCTTGCTTCTCAATATGAAAAGATACTGAATACGAAGACAGTTCGTCGTCGTCTTGCTCGTTCGAACCCGCTACAACAGTCTTGAGCTGTTCCAGGTCTGCCGATGAAGTGCAGCAGATGATATCTGGAGTTAGCCCCGTCAGAAAACGCAATACAAACGCCGGGGTATCGCGAAGTCCTTGAGGCTCGAACAGCTCGTCACGGATCCAGGAAAACACAACCAAACCAGGAGCAGCTTCGTCTCTGTCGTCTGATGCCTCACGACATGCCCCCTCGATCTTCACACAGTAGATACCCTCTCCAGCGTCAGCTAGCGATGCCATCTCCGTGGAAGTGCACGCTTTCATGTCGACCAACGAAGCTGCTACTTGAGCTTGTTTGCCAAACAGACCCTTGAATCGCATCGTGCCCGGGCACGAGTTCTCAAACAGATCAAAGCGCAGAAAGCGGATAAAGTCGTCGTCAAACTCGCGCGCATGAAGCACGTCGAAGTTGAAGTCCTTGGGGTTCACTGACGACATCATTCCAAACCCGCGACACAACCGCATCACTTCCAGCTCGTCGAGGACCGGTTTGACTACCTCCATCTCACACTGGGTTTCGCGAACAAGTTTCATCAAGCGAAAGAGGCTTGGCCCTGCCGAGGCATCGCTCTCAGCGCTGGAGATCGCGCTCTCCATGTTCAACCTTTGGCTTTGGCTGCAGATTGAATTCTGACGGCACTTTTTACGACATCGAATGACCTAGCGCCACCCGCGCGACAAAACACAGAACCATCAATCAAAGCAACTGCCGGAGGTCAGAAGGAATAGGACAAACGTTGATGGGTTAGCTCATTCCGCTCTACAAGATCGCGTCTTCGGCAAGCCAAAGCCGAAGCTGGTGACTCAAATGCCGTCTTTGCCGCGCGGGAAGGCGGAAACGCAGCCACTCGGCGCTTGCTGGCGTCTGAACGCCCAGATTCAAAACGGTGGGTTCCTTGAGACTTTCTTCAACCGCCTGGATCGATTCCAACGACGTTCGAACCAGCACGGTTTGGTTCTGTGCACCGCTCACACCCACAACATACAAACAGTCATTCGAGCACACAACCGTCACTTGAACAAGCCCAAGTGCTGAATCTGCTGGCAGCAAAAGGCTTCGCACCAGCTCGTTGTCCAGCTGCTCCTTAGAGATGCAATCAAGGTCCTGTCCTGCAACGAGCAGCTTGTTCTCGTCAGGAACAACCCAGATGCCATGCGCAAAAATCAAGCTTTTCCCAATTGCGTCTGGCAGTACTTTCAATTGGTAGCGCAGGAGCTCATTTGGCCGCGCGTCGAAGCGCGAGACAGAGTCGTCAAATGGCAGTCGGTTGCCTCCCATTCCATACAGCAGTCCATCCGACGCCAGAGACACTAGTGACGCAACGCCACCCATCGGCCGGGCGACAATTCCTACCAGTCCCATGCCAACACCGCCTACCACGCTTCGAATTCCAGTGTCAAGGCCTTGCATCTGTCTCTCCTTGTACACTGCAATCGGCGTCGTGATCACTCCAGCTGCTGCACCAACTACACTGGACCCCAATGACCCAAGACCGTCAGCAAGTGCTGAAGACAGATGAGTTGGGCGAGTGTAGTGGCGCTTCCTGAGCTCGTCCGATGGCAATGTCAGCTGATCCATTGTCCGCGAAATGGAGTACGAAAAGCCAGACACTGAGGTAAGCGTGGCTGACGTCGCATGGCCCAAAAAGGAGGCGACGCCGCCCACGACTCCTTTCGTTAGGATCCACGGACTGTAGCCATTTCTAGACGCAGCCAGCGGGATCTCAACCAAATCTCGAACTCCCTGACCGAAGCTCCGAAGAAAGCCCCTGCGATGCAGAACAGAAAGAGAAGTGAGTCGCTAATCCACAAACAGGAGCAACGCAGCTTGAACGTACGCTGGGTTCCCAAGGATGTTCAGCGACATCAGGAGCATCGGAGACCGAACAATCGTGTCGGCGACGTAGTCTGCTGCCAAATCCTTGTACAACTGATCAGGGAAAGAAAACACCTCGCGCATCTCGGTCGAGCCAAAGTGCAGCGGTGTGCCATCAAAGCTGTTGAGTACAGGGATGGACACGCGCGCCGTGATGGTCACTTGGATGTTGCTGATTCCAAAGTGCTCAATGTAGACCTTTCGCTGCTTCGTTACAACCGCAGACTCGTATGCAAACAAACTCCAGGCATCCTCCCGTGGCGCCATGCAATTTTTACCTTCACCACTGCACATTGCTGCAGAAGCAGCTTCCCCTTCCAGAGCATCAAGCACGGGTCGGACGAAAGCGTTTACGTATGACAAGATGCCATCCTCCACCTAGTGCAAAGGATCAAATAACGGCAAGTTAGAACGACAAAGCCCCACCACGTCATGACGAATTCAGTATTACCTGGAGGACAGCCGGAGCCATTTTCAACTCGATGCTGTGGAAATAAGACGGGATGCCAACCGGATCCCACGTGTCCGTGTAGATAACCCTGGCGATCATACTCGCTTTTTCCGCTCCAGGCAATTGCTTGCCAAGCAAGTCCCCCACCAGGCCTCCCAATCTCTCGTGTTTCTTCACCCGATCAAAGCCCAGCAAGTCTTTTGATGCTTGAGTCTCTGGGAAGCAAAGGATCGCAGGAAAGTTGCAGGTTTGCAGGAAGTGCCCCACCTCAATGTCATCAATTGCCACGAAGAGGGTCGTATACGACCGAATGTGCGACAGATAGCCCAACCGTGTGCTGTGACGGGAAGCTTCCGGTGGGTCCGGGGCTGTTGCAAATACGATCGATACTGCATCGCAGGTCGCTCGCAGGATCTCTGGATACAGGATCATCCCTCTTGCATCCCGTACGGGATCGTACTCATCGCAAAAATGAAGAGATAGCTCCTCCATACTCACGCCGATTTTCAAGAACGCTGGGACGGTCTGCTCCGTTTTTGTTGAAGTAGTCATCGAAGGCAGCACCAACGACGGTGTTGTACTCGACTGACCGTCACGCGTAGGGTCTTCAAGGCAAGTGATGGAGATCAGCCATGACCCTGCTCGGTAGAAGCACATGACTAAGAAGGTGGGGCCGGCCTTGCCTATCGCGTTGGTAAATGATGCAAACTGAATCCCGCCAACTTGCCAAAGCGCATTTGACCACCCGTACTGCGGCGAGCCAATCTGGAAGCGCATACGCTCGTCGTTTGTCGTGGCTAGCATGCCAGCGTTCTCTGATTCTTGGGCTGACGCTTCTAACCAGTCACTGAGCAGTTTGCTCTCTGAATTAGCCTCTTTACTGTCAGTGTCGGAACCTTCCTCTGCTAGTTCCTGCTTTGACCCACGTTGCTTGGCAGAAACCTGCGAATGCCAACGCGCTATTAGAAACTTAAACCTTTTAGCGCATAATACAACAAATTCGTACCTGTAGACCCCAATCGTATTCCAGGTAGTAGTCAGGGCCAACCCCTTCTGGTTCCGCCGGGAACGACATGTTTCGAAAGCCCAACATGTTGTGCCACTGGTTGTGAACAACCACAGGCGGCTGGTGATCCACAAAGAACATAATCTGGATACACTTGTCTTTCTGGGTCATCGTGTAGGTCAGCATTTTGTGACGAAAGCCACGGTGGCGGACAAGCAAGCGTCTTCGGTGGGTTGTCGTGGAGGGTGCTGGATACAATCCATCTTGCACGCTCGGTGGTGCTGATGACGATTCTGGCAGCTCAATGATTTTCAATTTGCCGTCTGCATTGAGCTGGAGAGGAATTTTCGGAAGAAGAACTGCAATTTCTTCTGTCCACTCATAGTCATCTTCCACAAGAGACACCCGAAACGAGCACGACAGTCTGGCCATTAAGGCTGGCTTGGACGCACTCGACAACTCCTCACTCGGACGCCGTGACAACTTCGAGCTCAACCAGGATGAGACATCGGCCGTAATACTTCGCTTTTTCGCCTCTTTGTGAAGACAAACAGGGACACACCATCCCGCATTGTTACCGGAGATTACCGATGGCTCGTCTTCATCTACAAGCACGTTTCCTCGACCGTCAGTTGGAACGCATTTCAAGTCGCACTTCTAAACATAACAAGTTAGTTTGCAATTGACCATGACGTATCAGACCCGAAGCATCCTTACCGTTGAGTTGACCACGACAACTTGTGGACGAACAATCAGTCTCAGGTACCCATCTGAGTTTCTTAATTCCAGACTATACGCGCTTGCTGTGCTGCTTAGCCCCGCTCTCGCAGGCGGCACAACAATCGGTTTTGTATCGCCCCTCACATTGAGGGATACTTCTGGAGACCATTCCACCAAGCTCATCTCGCTGGTTGGGTCATCAATTGTTGCGATTGAAATCACCAACCGGTTGCTAGCCACGGAAAACCCAACGGATCGCTCAACACACGAGTCAAACTTTTGCACAGCTCCTTGGTTTCCTAGTGGACTGCCGATGCTGACGTTGAGAATATTCGGCGTCATGTTTGCAACGCTAAGAATGCGCTCTGTTTTTAGTCGGATCATGGGGCGACGATTATCGCAGAAGCTTGCAATAACTCGGCAACCTTCGAAGTCGAAAATCTGGTCCTTGAAGTCCTTGGCAGGAGTACTGCACTCCAGCAAAAAACGGAGTGGTTTCCGGGAAGCCTGGGTACTAGTTTGGTGCTGCTCGTACTGCAGCTGGACATCGACTGGCTCATAAGGGTTAACTGCAGATACACACTTTTCACTGGAGGGTGCAATTTTTACGTTGACGGTTGTAGCCTAAGCACAAACAGAGAAGTTAGTACTCGCCCATCGTTGGAACAAACAGGAAAACGCACGTCAAGCCTACCTTTTGAGAGAAACTGAGTTCCACGGGAATATCCATGGTATTCTCCACTGTCACAGCGGGCCAGAATGACACTTCCATCCACGTGTATCGTCGTGATACGTGCGGTTGCAACGGATCAAAGTCCGTAGGTAACACAGTCTTACACTGTACTCGACAGATTTGACCCCAGGCATATTGAGTGGCCTCACCAGGGCTTCCTGAACGAAGCACCGCGAAGCTACACTGTGTTCTCTTGGGACTTTCAGCTTGGCCGTCGCTAATCTTCACAAGATCAAACTCATTAGGGAGACTGCCCTGTGTCGTCACACTGCACCAAGAGCCACCGTCGATGCCAAAATCGACGCTCGAGACCGACTCGACCATCACGCGTGAAATGTTGTCATCGGCACGTGTCGATGTACTAGTAGAAAGAGTACATGCCGATCCATCCAATGAAATGCAGTTGGGATGATGGTGGGCGCTTCTCTGAATAATTCGATTGTCTTGGTAAAGCTGATCGGACCCCGCGCAGCCATGTTCACGGGCCTCCTCACTCAATTTGAATCGAACAGGAAAGTCGCAGTAATTACGGACTGTCAGGGAAGATCGAAGAGTGACTATCGTCTGCAACCCACTCAGCTCCACACAAACCCACAAAAAGCCGTGGCAGTCAAAGTAGCGACCCGTAACAGCATTTTTCTTAATGCTGCACGGGTCACACCAGCGGGAATCCTCGTTTACTAGCAGCTCATTGTCACCCTGCATCTTTTCCCGGCTAGATTTCCTAATGAGATGTTGGTGTGGATCCTCCATAGCAAAGCGAAGCTGGTAGAAAGGGCTGTTTGCCAGGGAGAGCCAGCTGTAGGCCGCACTCGTATCAGCAGGCAGCAGCAAACACTCCAAAGTTCCTTCTTGCTGATACCATATACCCATGCCCGCGTCGTTGACGATCCTTATCCGCATACTTGATAGGGCTCCGTCGATAACGGGTTGAGAGGGCTTCAAATTTGGCTGCAAAAGCCTCGGAATTGAAGACATCACCAGCATCGACGTCTGGTTTAGGTACACGAAGACAGGTCCAATGAGTGTAGAGACCTCAAGGCCCTTTGAGGAAAGCTCAATCATCGCGTCAACGGTAGTCCGTGGGATAACAGACACAGTCAGTAGTTGGGCCATGTTGTCCAGGTAAACTTGCACTGCTGACGACACTTGCACATTCAGTGTTCTTGAGTGGCTGCCACCGGAACCCACGCAAGAAATTATTGTGTCATTGAGCTCAGCAGTGATGATGTCATGGGAGTCGTTCGCTGAACCCACATGACTGACAGACAGCGAGGCTTGAGGGAGTGTGATACTAGCACGCACACGCTGATAGGCGTCACAATCCAGGACAGAATGAACTTCCAAGGAAGAGGCCAGCAGGGCATTCACCACAAGACGCTTTTGCTTATTCTACACAACAAACAACCATTAGTCCAACAATCAACCTGACAAGATGTACCACGCTCACATAGCTTGGGTTCTCAACGTACCTCGGACTCCTTTCCACTCTGTAGTGGGCTTCTCCATCTTAACTCCCAGTTATCTGACGAGAGAGGGTTGTTAAACGAGAATATCCTAGCTCGGCTGCCAAATTCGAGGAGTTTTGTTCGATATCGTGTTTCTTCCATGTCGTCGTCAAACCACTGGCTCATCAACTCTCCAAAACTTCCTGGTTCATTGGTGTCTTCCAAACTATCAGAGCCTGCATTGGCAGGGGTACGTTCCCACGGAACGTAAAATTCGCAGACGAGGACAAAGCAAGCTTTTTTGCTATCCCAGCATCTCAACTGACAGACAATATCACAAAGCCGTCTCGCCTCGCCTTCCTGCTCTTGATCCCAGCCCCACGAGGGCCAGCCATTTGGAATACCAGTAGGAGGAATGGGCACCGGGTTAGCCACGATCGTACTAATGTTTCGTGGTATGTGGTAGCACCAGCGCATTTCCATCCAACTGTGCGTTTTGTTGCCAAGTCCCGGAAGAGAAGCCTGTTCTACAGTCAGGTCACGTTCCTCGACACCCCACGGCTCATTGCAGTCCTCGAGGTAGGCTGCCACATCTCCCAGCTCAATATCGAAGCTGTTGGGATCGATCTGAATTTGAACCTTTGTGCTAGCAATAGGAGATGGAGTTGAAGCAGCAGTTTGAGTTTCAATCAAGAGAGCCTCAGTAAACACGAGCTCACCGGGTGAAGGTCGTCGACCTTCTGCCATCCGCCGTAAGATTTTGAAGTCATCCATGGATGCCCCATCAAAGTTTTCCAAGGTTGGGGTCCCTTGCACGGCAGTCTCGCTAATGTTGATTTTACCATCATCGCACGAATCTATCAGTGAGAGTCCAACTCCTTTTTCAGTGCCGGCCCGCGTTGTCAACAACGATAGGATAGCCCCCAACGAAAAAGATGAGATTTTCACGCAAAGTGCATTCACTTCCGCTTGAATGCTAGTCCGTGTCATGTCCGTGTACACCAAGCAGACTTCGATATCCCCAACAGCAATTCGCTGAAGCATTTGGTGCTGTTCCCCAGTGATTCGAACGCTACAGTCGTGTAGCAGCCGTTGAGCCTCAGACACGACGCTGATATACTTTGAGAACCGCTGCCATGTACTTGAAGTGTGCATAGGCACTGGACCGACCGAATTTCTTTGAAAGCAAACCTCTAGAGGAGGCAAGTCGTCGGACGTATTCACGCCAAACTTGTCAACATTCAGCATCATTTCTAGTGTGGGTACAGAAACAAATCGATTGACCTCGTTGACTGCTTGCCCATTCCCATGCAATGACTGTTGAGTCAATTCATCACTGCCAAGCCCCACGCTCGCGAAAAGCTGGCCAGAGGTCACCCAAACTGCAGATCTTCCTCTCTGGGTGGTATTCTGTCGCCAATACGACATCACACTTGGAGCTACAAGCACCTTAACATTCCATCGTTGCTGGAAAGCAAATGGTCTTCTTATAATGGTTTGAACGGTGTACTCACGTGCTTTCTTCTCCCAATTGCACGCAGAAAATGCAAAATTTGGCGTTACGCGAGCGAACCGAGTCACCGCCAAGCTGAAGTGGTGCGATAAGTGAAGTTGGTACGCTTGTACATCAATGAACAGTGTGCCCTCAGTGTGGTCGCCAAAACTCCAGCGGGCTGCAATCAGCTTCTCAGGGTAGTTCTCCACAGTTAGTTGCCACAAGCTAGGCTCTGCGTTTGCTCCAAACACGACTTCTTCTCTTGGCATTTGTGTGGGAATGTTAGGGTCTGAGGCTGTGCGATGTCCTATCACCACATTTTGAACGGAAGCACTGCCAGCAAGAGCCGATAAACTGTGCGCAACGGCGATGGTACCCACGCGAACATGCGTCGATGTGTCCATCTCGAACATGTTCAGCTCGATTCCGTCGCACGAAAACGATACGTCTCGCTGGTGCGGGTGTTGTTGAATAACATTAGATTGGCTTCGCTTCAATAGTTGGATTTGTTTCAATTGCACCCGTGGGGGCGTCATGAGAGACTGGCGAAGGGCGCTTAATCCTTGAATCACTCCAGTCATACGAGTAACCAGTACGTCAAACGAGGTTTTGTGCAGATCAAGTCTCAACTTGGTCAGTGCGATAGCAGCAGAAGTTTTCACTCCAGGATCAGCACTTTCACTACTGGCGAAAGGTTGTTCTCCCACGGTACACGTCATGTTGAGCGGTGACCAGAACGTCTTCACATTCGAAAACTGTGCAGAATGTCCTGTCACTCGACCGATATGTTCTTCAAACGGTCCTGCTGCCATCATTTCTCGGTTGGGATTTATTGCAAGGCGATTGAATTCCAGTTCGCCAATAAACCCAGACAATTTCCCAGCTTTGCAACTGACCCGAAGCTCCGACTGACCAAATCTTTGTGCTTGAACTGTTGGTCGTCTCGGTAGAACCCGAGAATTGAACGGAGGATATCCTAATCCATCCAGCGAAATATCATTTCGTACTGCAGATGCCACCGACAACGATTCCAACACAACGCACACGTTCCCTGGTGCCACCACCTGGCGCGATAGGATAACATCCATGAGACTTTCATCTGGAAAAATTAAGCGGACTTGGCCAAGCAAAAGTGACACCTCGATACTCGTCAAAGATGCCCACAGGGCCTCACCAAGTGGACTTTGAGCTTCCACTGCCTCTTCTGGCTCATTCTTCCCTCGCTGTGCGCTACTCTCTTCGAAAGACGATTTCGATATATCCATACTGCACATACCCAATACAGCAGTGAGACAATGCAAGCTTGACGTTGTCAGGGCTACATCTACACTCTCCATAGATCCCGCGACGATGTGATGTGGGAGACCTGCGTCGTTGTAATTGCGATAGAAAGCCGACAGGAACGGGAACGAGTGAGCAGGCTTTGCCACAGCAGCGTCATTCCAAGATATAACTAACGGGATTTCCGCTAAAGACTGGCTTCCATCAGCTTTGAGTTGGTGCCACTTGACGCTTGCCTCCTGGAATGCTTTCGCGATGCTGCTCGTTAAATGCCACGACTGCATCGCGGGCGGTAATGTCTGCTCCGACAAATTCATATTTGAGACGGGGAATGCCTCTGATAAGTGATTTAGATCAGGTAATTCCAGGCACACCAGAACCCCTAGAAATGCGTGCTCCGGCAACCACGAAAAATCACCAAAAGCACTACGAATTTCTTGCCTAGCACTTTGAAGTCGTTCCACAACTTGGATATCGCTCACAAATGCCTGGACATCTGTAAATGCACCACGTGCAACAGGTTTGAGGTGATGCCTTGTCGGGTGGTGGTTGCCCACTCTTGTCGCTACGCAAATATCAAGCACCTTGCCGGACACGACCGCTCGAACCAATTTGTCTTCACCGTTTGATCGGTGGTTGAGATCAGATGCACACGTAAAATGGATGGAGTCAATCTGAGCCCCCAACCTCCAGTGCCACCGGTTGTGTGCAACAGCCTCTGTCTTGTTTGCTTCTTTTTGTTGCAATAGCGAGTTTCTTGACTCTGATGGAGTGAATGGAATTTTGAGGAGATATAGGACCTTTATGGTACACGACGTAGCGTTATCATTAGTAAAATGCCAGAAAACAGTACTGTAAACGAAGACACTGCACATGTACCTTCAATCGAGACAATGACGCTTCGATGTTCGATATGTGGAGTGATATGTCAGCCTCATAAATGTGTTGATCGTCCACAAATCCGTGCGAGAAGTCCACAGAGACGCTGATACCCCGAACAGCTAATATCATCCGGTCTGTTAGTCCCTTGAGCACTCCGTTTTCAGAAACACCTAACGTGGCGTCCTCCAAAGTACACAACAGTTTCAGATTTCCCCCCGATGTCACTTGGTTTTGCTGAACCTTCTCCGTCTCCACGGACGATATCGATACTCGTGGAACATTCACCTGGAGTGCTTCACTCAGATACACATCCCCACCGCCAGCTTTCAAATCGATGACAAAATTCCAACCAGTTGGAATATTGTCTGCCGAATCCATCAACTCCACATTCTCTTTGGCAGTTTTGAGCGACCTTGACTCTTTCCCAGCCGGCAAGTTTGCAGTGATTCTTTTCACGAGACTCGACACTACAGCTACGAGCTGTGACACACCTTCCAATTCTACATCCACTCGGTCAAGCTGCGCATTAATAGAAATTTGACACTGCGCACATGAGGTTGCAATCAGCCCTGGATTGAGCGAAAACAGACCGACAGCTCCCAGTAGCGGTACTTCCCTCAATGTGCCGGATGACTTCTCTTGAACAATATCCAACTTGAAAAGTGGGACACTGGTGCTCAATCCTCTGATCGCTATCGGAGCAGCACCACCTTGAAGAATAGCACGACTAGCTTCACAGACATTGTTTATTCTCTTCAGACTGACGCTGGCGGATGTAATTTCAGCGTGCAGTGATTGGCGCTCGGCCTTAACCAACCTTGGTCGATTTGAAATAATCTTGGAAAATGAAGACCCGCATACCTCGACCATAAAAGACACCTCTGACGTCTTTGATGCCGACTCATTTAAGTCCCACACAATAGGGTATCCCAGGGGGGTCAACAAGCCATTAAGCACGTTTCCCACTTCATCAACAGCAGATGAACTTATCCCGATACTCAGTTTGTCCAGACTTGCCAATAGTCCATCGTTGTCACCTCCATCAGCCGAGCTTTCTGTAACCAGCAACTCGAACCCCAGGGCTTCTACCAATGGAGCCCGAGCGGAAGGAATGGATTCAGGTTTGATCCTTTCCAGATGTGCTGATGCAAGTCCAAGTTGGAGTCGGCTTTTGCTGCTGCCAGGATGAAAGCTGCCGAACCATACAAAATCACGCGCAAGCACACTTAAACCACCACAAGCGTTTCCCATGCGTTCGTCCTCCATTGACTTTCGGCATGAGGCAGGCACGCGAACACGGACATTGCTTATCGTAACCAACTTAATATCACTCTGCACGATTGACTGAATACGTGGTGGTGCGTCGTGTTGAGAGAACTCGACAGTATTATCTTCCGAATTGCACTCTGGGTCTTCGTTTCTGCGTAAAATGACCGAAAGAGCTTCCTTAATCTCCACACATTTCGGAGGCTCCAACACAGCCTGAGCTGCGCCAATGGATACGTCCAAAACCTTAGATATAGTTTCATCCCTCAACTTACCGTCAGGTGATGCATCCTCGCGATCAATGAAAGTGGACGTGGATGCTAAACGCAATCGTAGTGCTGAATGAACGCTCCTGTGTCGAACATTGGACACAGAAGAAATTTGGGGCGAAGCTGCTGGACACGAATGCAACGCGTAGCGAGAAAACAGTGCAATAAGTTGTGGTTGGAGCAACTGTGCTAAATTGTCCGCTGCTCCAACGTCCGGCTTACGATGGGCTCGATAATCCTCTGCGGCTGAACTGAGAGCACGTGTCATTCCTTCCGAAATTGGGATCGGGAAGCCGCTCGATGCCCATGCTGTTGACACAGCATTTGATAAGATTCCTCCATCAAGCACTCGCTCCTTAATGCCAATAGCCCTGATTGCTTGTCGGCTTATCTCGGTAACTGTGGCAATCGGAATACAGCGAATAGTTTCGCCGTTCCATACCGTAAAACATTCACAGACCGAATCCGAGTCTGTGTCGCCACGGCCAGCCTCCAGAGTTTTCCACACAGGAATATCAGCGTCCAGATTTACTTTGACAATTTCGAAGCTTCGGGCTTCACGCTGATTCAGCCTCGTTGCTTCCTCTCCGAAAAATGAATTAATAAAGTACGGGTGTGAAACGCAGTCGGAGAAGTGAGACGAATCAATTGATCCCCAGGTGAGCAGAGCCTGCCCTTTCTTGCATTTTGAGTCCTCTCGGGTGTCACTAACCGCAGCAGACACGAGCTCAACCTTCTCGATTTCAAATACCATGTCCATTCCATTTCTCTCCTCCCCTCGTGTCAGTAGCACTTCAAGAGCTACATAGCTCAGCGACAAATGAAGGATGGGTACTGCAGGTCGGGCCACTTTCCTCTTTCTCGTATGAATGGGGACCTTGACCATGCCAAGATTTGCTACTGGAACGAACTCTTCTCCACTCTCAGTGATTGTAGAATCTGGATGCTCCAGTTCTTGATCTTCCGCTTCATGCGTGCGCAACGTCAAAGAAGCCGAGCTGATGCACAGACGCACGCATGAGGTTTTTGTGATGGGGCCATTAGCAGCTAACGGGTCTGCGTCGCCGTCCGAGACTGATGGCTGGACTTTCATCAAAGCCCCTCTTGTTTCAGCGAGCAGCTCAGAGACCAACTCATCTTCTTCCTCATCTTCAGTTGTGCCCAGAGCATTCATCGCCCATCCGAACCAAGAATCTTGCTTTTTAGCTGCACTATCTTCCTTCAGGTCTTCAGGATGTTTTTTCTGGAGGACTACCGCAGGAGTAACAGCCACACGGATCGGTTCGGCATCACGTGCGATGCCCATCGATACACCGGGATTTTGTGTTTGTGGGTGCCGCTCGTAGGCTTGGTCTATCTTGCGACTTGCGCTCTTAATCAGTTGGTTCAGCATCTCTAATTGTCTATCGCTGACCGAGAAGAGCAGCTCGCCGATGAAAACGTCCACTTCGTACATGGGCATTACCCTCGAGCGATTGCACGAGTAGTAGTAGAAGGGGTCACACAGCACCGACGGTGTGTATGCGAATAATCCGTCCACATCAATAAAGTTCTCTGCATCCCGAGTTGCAGCTACAACCGCAGGAAATTGCTGGTGCAGCGGAGAAGTCGGTCTACTCCTTCGTCCGTCCTGGCCTTTCCCGTTCGGAAAGAGCATCAATTTGGCTCGGACCGACGCCGACGTCCTGCTCAGCACCGGCACCTCGTAGCCCAGCACTTTCCGCCGCACACCGTCCTTCGTATCTGCCTCACTCGTGTATCTATCCAGGAAAATCGTCACATCTTTCGCGTCGATTCGCTTGCAGATCGCTCGTCTGCCAACGCCCAGTTCTTCAAAGCTGCGCCTCCAATGGTCACGTTCACTAGCAGAATAAAAGTCCAGCGTCTAAAATAACAATACAAACAGCATTAACGTAAAGAGTTGTAACCAGTGGTTACTAAGTAACTTACCCCCAGAGCGATGGAGAACACCACGTCATCGTGCTCGTACTTGAGTACGAGGTTGTTCACCTGGACACTGACATTAGCCAGGATCTTCTGCAATGTATCGTGCAGCCAGCCGGACTTTGGCTGCTCGATTTTGTCCTCTGCGGCGTCAATTGCCGCGTCCGCTGCCGCCCCGCGCTCGCTCTTGGCCGTAAGGATGAGCTCGATGGTGTAGAGCTTCACCTCGATGGGCTGTGACAACAACTGCGTCCACGGGATGTGGATGCGCAGCTCCCGAATGAAGCCGCGCGAGAAGTCGAAGCTCGAGGGGATCTCGAGGCTCTCGCGCAGCACGTGGCGCTTGATCTCCAGGTCGTTGAGTACCACGTCCCCACCAAAGAGCCCCAGCCCCTCCAGCTGGATGTCCTCGATGTACTTGCCCAGGTAGAACTGCAGGCTCTGCGCGATGTAGCCGCGCAGCGGCGACAGGAGGTCCAGCATCGGCGCTACTTGGTGACACGTTGTATTGCACCAATGCGCATCTTGATTGGGTAAAATCACTTTTGACCAATTAAAACAAAGTTGAAGTGATGGATGGCTACAAAGGCAACATGTGCGGGCAGGATCACCTTGGTGTGGAAGCACTCGGAGTCGGACAAGCTGTACTGCGAGGAGATCGACATCGGCGAGGAGGAGTCCAAGTAGATCGCGTTGGGTCCGCAGTGGTTAAGCATGACTGCAATGAAATTTAGCGAATGGACAGCGAGCAATGTACAATAACTCTAGAAATATACTACTATCAATAACATATTATAATTGCAAGAAATAGTAATAGCACAGTAGCGCCTCGTATTAAGAAAATACTACTATTAAAACAGGAATTGCTGGCTATAAAATTTTCGAAGCCTTTTCGTTTTTGCACCATTTAATAATAAAACGAATTTTATATGGCTGAATCGTCCCTCCGCTGAGCTGCCAGTAGCCAGCTTCGCTAATTACTACATGTACAGTTGCTGATATATTTACCACATCAGCAGTAAGTGGTACTACAATATCATGATATAGTATTATAAGGTATGATTGTGTAAGCTACAGGTAGAATAACGAGGTAGTATTACAGTAGCACAACTCAAATCAGGCTATTAATAATGACCGGCATGAGGAGAACGAACATATGTGAAATCATGATGGTTGGGCTTTTGTTTAGCGTTACAACGCTAAGTACTTAAACCTCAACGGTCCTTGCCATAGGTTCCCTTATACCACTTGGAATACGCCAGCCAGAAGTGATAATCCATATCCTTGTCCAGCTGGGCCCCCGTCATAATCTTGACCTTTTCCGGGATGCCTAGCCTTTGGTGCAACTGATACGGAGAGCCAATTATCGCCTCGACTTGTTGGAACAGTTCTTTGTTTTTAGCGATAAGCTGGTTTGCCTTGGCTTCGAGAGTGGCGGAACTCTTAAGAATAGACTTCAAGCTCTCCAACCCAGCCCTCTCTTCGTCATCAGAGTCATCGGCATCGGCGGTAGCTACGCGGATTCTCAGAGACCTGCTGCCGACAATGTTGTTCTGCACAAGATCGATCGAGTTCGAGAGATCCGACGCAGTCACGGCGGCTTCAACCGTGTTAGCCTTGGCCAGGAGCGTGACGGCAGCTGCGAATAGGAAGAGGCTCAAACGCATGGTTAATCTTGGTTGGCTGAAGAGGTCTGAGGCTTGGATAGCAAAATATGAACTGATGTTGCGGCGTGGGGGGCACCCGAAGTCGCTCTATTGTGACACTGCCTGCCCCACAATAAACCCGGATAATAAAAGTACCGGATGTTCATATCCAGCATATCCAGTCTCACGTATCTTAGGAACGGTCTTTTCAGTTTTTCTCGTTTCAGACTGATAATGATACGTTTTTATAATCATATTCCCAGGTTTGTTTCCCATGCCGATCGGTCTTCGTTCGGACAACAAACGGTTGGTTTTCGCGCTGGGTACGTCCGAGACGACGATCTATCCGCTCCATTCCCTTAGTTGCCGGCCATACCGCGAAAGAGCGATGGCGTCGAGCACGTGCACTGTATCCTCTGTACCATCTACCTGAGAGTTTTCGTTCACGCCGCATAAAGAACCATCTAGAGGTCCTGACGCGTTGGTGCCAAGTTGGCACTTGGCACAACAACTGAGTGAACTAATGCTAAGCGAAAATGACCATAGTTAGAAAACAATTTGAACCATAACAAACTGATAGAAATCGATTTTTGTCGCGTTTATTTGATTCGTCAAATAAACTGAGAACAACCTTAACATCTCTCTTTTTAATTTCTCTCATTTTAATTTAACTGAATCCCGATCGGTGCGTGTATCGTATTGCATCATAAAAATGTTACTACGACTCACTATCTTTAAAAACGTAGCATGTCTGTCAGTGTCACGATATTCAGAGGAGAGAGGACTCTTCTAATGACCTGGTTTGGGATTTGTCGCCGAGCAAAATACCTCAACAGTTTACAGTACAGTGACTCGTCGAGCTGCCAGGTCAAACAGAAATAATGCAATCATGTGTTCGGCGGGAATATACAAAGGGATCGTGTACACTGCAATCCATGTTGAGGTGACCTGGGGCGCCCTTTTCCGCAATCTAAGCGTGCGTGAAAAGATCGTCACCTTTCCGCATCTAAGCTTGCGTGAGAAAGTTTTTTCACGCAAGCTTAGATTGCGGGAAAGGGTCACTGGTAGGATACGCATACAGTCTCAGAAGGGGGTAGTAGGTGTTCGACGAGCAACGTGCCAGAGGGTTATTATAGTAGCAACAAACCCGGACGGTATTTGCGGAGGCGAGCCCACCGTCGCGTTTTCCAACAAGCCGGGCAACGCCTCGCACCGATTTTACAACCGTTTCTCTCGCAGGAGCATTGCGATTGTCTTTGCGGAACAAAGCCAAATCCTGAAGTTTATCCTCGGATGTGCTTGATTCAACGACAGGTGTTTGTATGGGACTCGTCTGAGACTATCCTCTGCCGTTTGTGAAAAGCTGCACAGTCTGTACATATAGGCAACAGATCTGTGTGCAGAATCTGCACTGCAGATCGTCACGATTATTGGGTAAGTTTGGACGCGGGCCTCCCAACGCTAGGATACGCTCTCCGACAATACGGTGCATGTACCACGTCCATACAAAGCGGTATTTGCTGTTCGTGAAAATCGGGGGATCTAGAAATCTTCACAGCACTGGTTCCAGTCTCCGATCCCATTTCTTAATTTGCATCCAAGCGTCCAACCAGCCAGTACATCCATCGACCAACCAGCCATGCGCCTGAGCTTCGTCCTGTTCGCTACTGCAGTCGCACTTGCTGTTCGTTGCGACGCTACCCTGACGACCCTGGATGCTACCCAGATAAAGTTCTCCTAGTTGGCCTCCCAAGACCTTGCTCAAACGAACAGCAACGAGAACCGATTTTGAGAGGAGGTAAAGCTATCGACGAAGATGATGACGAGTACGAGCACAACAAGAATCTGGAGAATGAAGAGAGGGGAGGGAAAATGTGGGCCCAAAAGTTCGCGAAGTGGCACGCGAACAAAGAGACTGCGGACGATGTGTACCAGAGGTTCGCACTCGAGCCCCGCAGTGCGCCAAGCGTACAGGTATGGAAGCATCAAAGACCTGGACAACAACCCGTATTACCGTAAGTGGGCCGCTTACTCGGCGTTCCTTAAGGGGCTTGAGTAGAAAAGTTCGATGATGAGTCGTTAATCTCCTGAGAAGATTCCCCTCTAAGTCATTCAGTACAACATGTTGCCTTCTGAACATCAGAAACTGTAGTTGGGGGGACTTTCAATTGAGCTTTTGCTTGTGCCAGGACCAACAACCAATCTGTCATACCCAGATACAATGAATCCGCATTGGCGTTTGCCTTAGTATCCGAGCCGAACCTAGTGGTGGATGGTGGTGGTTAAGTGGCCTTCTATTTGATGTTTATGTCTTTTCTATAGAAGCCTTTTGATAATATAAAAGACGCGACTTGATGTCGTTCATCTGTCTGGGTGGCGTTGCTTCTGGTTGATCTCGTGGTTTGAAGTTTGATAGGTAGCTGTGCATCGGGTCTGTTGTTGTGCTGGGTTGTTGTAGGTCAAATTGTCGAGTCTTGTGGGTTTGTGTCAGTGTCCGAACTGCTTCCAGGTCGGCTTTTGCTGGTGTGCTCCATTGCACAACGAAGAAGCGCTGTAGCTCTTGATCCAGTTCCTGGATGAGGCTGTCGCTCTGTGTTGTCGCTGGTTTTGCACTGAGGGACTTCTGGATTGTTTTATCCACACTGTCACTTCGGAGGTACGTCTTTGCTGCGTCTCCGAGCTTCTATAGTAGTGGTGAATGGATACAAGAATACCATTATACATATCAAAATGCTACAGGCTTGGCGCCTCGAAGCTCTATATGCTGGAGCCCCACGCATGGTGATCAGCATTGCCTCGCACTGCAATTGTACTACAATTTGTAGTGGGGGGTAGAATCTACCTCAGTCGAAAATCGGCTCGTCGCTCCACTCGCCCTCGGACCACCACACTTCCGTGTCTGAATTCGCGTCCGACGCAGCATATCGCCGCCACTCCGTACCGTCGTAGTCCTCCACCAGGCCGTACTCATCGTAGCCGTCGCTCTCGTCCACAGGACTCGCGCTAAACGACCCTGCAGACTTGACGGATCCGCTGGATGCGCTCGCGCCATCGGAATCGTAGATAGCGAACCACTGCAACTGCCGCTGCACAATGTCCACGTTGCCCGCACACTCCTGCAGCATTTCGTCCACAACGCCGTCGTAGGCAAACGGCTCCTGCCCGAAGTTCACGTGGATGGCGTCCGACGAGTCCAGCCCGACGGCCGGATACCACTGCTCATGCACGCACTCCATGGCGCTGCCTTCGTTGCCAATGAGCTCGCCATTGTTCGTGAACATGACAAAGGAGCGGCCATCGCGCACGCTTCGCCGCACGCCGCAGCCGATGGTATCGCTGGTCCCGAAGGCTGGGCCGAATTGTCGCCCGCGGTTTGAGTGGAACATCTGACCGTCGTCGCCATGGTATCCGTAGGACCGGAAGTCCCAGCCAGGCTGTCGGTCGACGAGCGGAAAGCGCGAGGTCACGAGGCCGATGGACGTCACGTCCTCGCCGTGTACTCGTCTCGCCGAAGGCTTGACGCGCTTCGTGACGGAGATCTCGAAGTAGCCGCTGGACACGACACCCACGTGGTACTCGAGCGCATTCGTCTGCGGGTTCCTGCGCTTGAACACTGCGACGTGGAACGTCGTGGGGAACGGCGCATTGGACCGCACGCAGCGGTCGTCGCCCAGGATGTCGCCGTCAAAGCCAAAGTCCACCACCTCCGTCGGCTTGATTGGTTGCGCATGAAGGGACACGACACTGCAACTCGAAGCCAAGAGAAACAGCAATCGTCAGTTACTCTGTCCAGAACCAATCTGATCCACTGCAAATGCACATTGACAGCCATCCACTCACTTCTGCTCGAGCGCCAGACTGCCTCGGTAGTGCCGCGTCTGCTGGATGTCCGCGTAGGCTGGCAGCGGCGTGATCGCGTGCGCCAGGAGCTGGTACAGCCGGCTCTCGCTCACGCTCTCGGGGAAGAGCTTGCGCAGCTGCTCGGAGACCACAAGCGGCACGGAGCCGTCGCACGCGCCCGGCAGTCGGAAGTTGAGCGTCTCCCAGCGGTGGCAGAAAAGCGCCTTCCACACGGGGAAGCGCGGCAGCACCGAGCGCGCCGTGAACTTGGACGCGCACGTGAAGGCCTCGACGTCTCGCGGCGCAGCGAACGACAGCAGCTGCGCCACCAGCTCGTCGTCCAGCGCATGGATCGGCGCCATGCTCTCTCTTGGGATAGTGGTGTCGGGGGTCTGGTCTTGCTTGGAACAATTGAACAATGACGCGCGTGTCCGGCGTGAAAGGTTGCAAGGTTGCAAGGTTGCAACGACTTGCAACCGTTGGTGGTGCTTCAGAGATACGGTGCACCAATCCTCCTGAGTAGCATGGTGAATCCTCCCGGAAAAGAATCATCGCAGACAGATTTCTGTTTAAGGGTCGTTAACTACGGTAGAACGAATAACCGTGTTGGTACGTACGGCGAGTCGTGTTGTCCGCGTGGAGCTGAACGGAAATGATCGCCTAGTCTACCCTCGATCACTGGTAGCTCCTTTCTGAGGAATAGTCCTTGCTGTTCTGCCGCCTCTGGCAATTGCATTCCCCGGTCAAATATGCGATCGAAACGCTATTTTCTTCACCATTGCAAGCTTTGCAGTGGTTCAAAATCGTGCTGTCGAAGCAACCCATTTCGACTGCTTCACGGCCTTTTGCTGCGGGTCTTCGCCGCCGACCTCTTAGTAAGAATAATATGTGACAAAGCCACGAGGATGCGCGTCGCATGTGATTGGCTGCTTCATGCCATAAAATGACACAGGCGACGTAGATGGCTACAGTACGTGGACATAGCAACAAGGACCAATCTCACTGCACTGTTGATTCTCTACGATGGGCCCACGGTTTCCTTCCTCCCTTCTTGTCTCCTCGCTATACGCTCTACATGCCATGGGGCCAACCGAAAGCAGCGCGCCTAGCTAATAAACGCCTTCACGAGCGACTTGACGCGGCACGGACCGGCGGACGTCATGATCTGCTCGCCCTTGTACGTCGCGACGCACTTGGCGTCGGTCAGGAAGTCCGGCGAGATCTTCTCCAGTGCCTTCTGCTTCTTCATCTGCGCCGCCGACAGCGGCTCGCCGCTCGCCTCGGAGGCAATTGTCACGCGCTCGCCCACCACCGCGTCGGCCGGGGGCTCCACGAACTGCACGTTCTCGTGGGCCTCGTCGCACGCGCACAGCACCATACCGTGCGACTTGAAGCCGCCCAGCTTCGCCGGCTTCAGGTTCAGCAACACCAGCACCTTGCGCTTCTCCATCTCCTCCAGCGAGTAGAACGCCTGCAGCCCCGAAGCGACCTGCTTGGGCTCCTCCTCGCCGATGTCGATCTCCTCGCAGTACAACTTGTCCGACTCCGGGTGCTTCCACACCAAGGTGATCTCGCCCACACGGATGTCCAGCGACGAGAACGGCGGCGTGGCGGGCTTGACAGGTTTAGCCTTCACCGGCTTAGCCTTGGCTGCAGCAGCCAAGGCCAGCTTCTGCTTCTCCTCCTCGCTCAGCACCTTGTTGAACAGGATGCCGCCGATCGTCACCTCCGTGCCAGGCTTCAAGTTGTCGTAGTCCGGGGACAGCGCCGTAAGCACCACAGGAGCCGTGCCCAGCTTCTCAAAAATCGTATCGGCAGTCTTCGGGGTGATCGGGCTCAGGTAGTGCGCCAGCACATAGATGGCCTCCAGGCACGTGCGCACGACCACCTGACGCGGTGCGTCCTCCTTCATGTGCCACGGCTCCTTCTCCGTCAGGTATTTGTTGGTCTCCTTGAGCGCGTTCACAATTGTCAAACAAGCGTTCTGCAGCGAGAAGTCCTTGTACGAGTCTTCCGAGGACTTGAGCAACTCGTAGATGTCAAACGGCTTGTCCGCCTTGGCATCGGGCACAACGCCGTTTGAGTACTTCTTACAGATGTTAACGGTACGGTGCACCAGGTTGCCCAGAGTGTCCGCCAGCTCCGAGTTGTGAATGTTGATGAGGTCATCCTCGGAGAAGGGCATGTCCTGGCCGAACTTTGCCGAGCGCACAATGAAGTAGCGGAACGACTCCAGCCCGTATTTGTTGATCATTTCATACGGGTCAATGACGTTGCCAATGCTCTTGCTCATCTTGGAGCCGTCCTTGGCGTTCACGAATCCGTGCGCAAACACGCGCTTGGGCAGCGGGATGCCCGTGCTCATGAGGATGCAGGGCCAGATGACGCAGTGGAACCACGTAATGTCCTTGCCGATGATGTGCACGCTGGCAGGCCAGTAGCGGGCATTCGCTCCGTCTGGGTACCCGATGGCCGACAGATAGTTGGCCAGCGCGTCGAACCACACGTAGAGCACGTGCTTGGGGTCGTTGCGCAGCGGGATGCCGTGCGTGAACGTGTTGCGCGAGGCCGACAGGTCCTGCAGTGGCTCTTTGAGGCGACGCAGTAGCTCCTGGCGACGCACCTCGGGCTGGAGGAACTCGGGGTGCTCCTCGATGTGCTTGACGAGGCGGTCCTGGTACTTGGACATCTTGAAAAAGTACGACTCCTCCTTCATCTTCTTGAAGAGAATGCCGGTCGTAGGGTCCTTGTAGTCCGTAAGCTGGGCCTCTGTCTCGGTCACAAACGTCTCTTCGCGCACGTTGTACCAGCCCTCGTAATGGCCCAGGTACACGTCGCCGTTGTCGAGCGCGCGCTGGAAGAGCCACTGGGCGAACGACTTGTGCTCATCGCTCGTGGTGCGGATGAACTTGTCGTTGCTCATGTTGAGGTCCTTGGTGAGCTGCTGGAAGATGCCGGCGTACTTATCCACGAGCTGCTGGGGCGAGACACCCGCGGCCTCGGCCGTCTGCGCGATTTTCTGGCCGTGCTCGTCCGTGCCCGTGAGGAAGAACACGTCGCGGCCGAACACGCGGTGGTAGCGGCAGATAACGTCCGAACACACATTCTCGTACGCGTGGCCCATGTGCGGCAGGCCGTTCGTGTAGTGGATGGCCGTCGTCAGATAGAAGCTCTCGCGCGCGGGCTTGGCCGCCGCCACCTGCGTCTCCAGCGACTGCAAGCGCGCGTCCTGCTGCTGCTGCGCCACCTCCAGCTTGTCCACGCGGGCTGCCAGGTCCGTCGACATGGTCTCTCTCTCTCTCTCGGATGCGCTTCGGCTTTGACGGCGCTGATTCCCTTTTGGCTCCCTCCCCACCAACTTGTCAACTGCCACAAGAAAATGTGTGACGCGCGCTTCAAATAGAGGCCTAACATTGGCTGAAAATAAGTGCTTTATACGCGTGCTCATTGGTCAATATGCTACATCTCTCACATTCAAATTCGCCACCAGAATAAATACTTCTCACAGCATTAGCAATCCGTCTAATACTGTTACCTCACGCCGCATAATGTTGTCAGTGTAGCGTACCTATCCGGCAATTATTCCATAACCGCCTTTAAATTTCCCGCGCTATCCGCTCACATCTCGAGCCGGGTCGCCCACTACGCGAGTCCATCCTGTACCATGGTGCTGCACCGCAAAGGCAGCTCCAGCTCGCTCTCGAGCGTGGCCACGGACAAGCGCAGCAACAACGGTAGCCTGCACAAGCTCGCGGACGACCCCAGCTCCTTCGGCTCCATGCTGGACCAGCTGCACGCCGAGCAGAAGGGCACCATCGAGGCGCTCACGAGCCAAGTCGAGTTCTACCGCCAGCGGGAGGAGCGCGCGCGCCAGGAGCTGGCCACGCTACGCCGCTGCCTGCCGCTGGGCAAAGGCGACTCGGACGTGACCAAGCTGGCGAGCGAGAACCACGCGCTCGGGGACGAGCTGGACGCGCTGCGCACCAAGAAGAGCGGCTGGGACAGGGACCGCGCGCGCCTCGAGCGCCACAAACGCGAGCTAGAACGCCAACTCAAGGACGCCAAGCACACGCTCGCGGGCTTCTCGCAGGCCATCGAGCAGCTGGAGACGAAGATGCAGCGCAAGGAGGCGGAGGAGCACACGCGCTGCCTCGAGCTCGAGAACGAGCTGCAGGACAAGGCGCTGGAGTGCGACCAGCTGCAGCAGCAGGTGGAGAATCTCCAGACTGCTAGTGATGAAAATACGAGGCTGCGTGCAGAGCTCCAGACGCTGCTGGGACGCAGCTTCAGTGAACAGCTTAGCGGCCCCCGCTTCTCTGAGGAGATTAACGGGATCGGCGACAAGTTGCGCGGTTTGGAGGACGACAAGCGGCTACAGGAGACGCAGATCCAGCAGCTGCAGCGCGACATGGCTGCGGCGCAGCTTGAGGTGGAGCGCAAGAACTGCGAATTGAAGGAGATGCAGCTCAAGCTGGACAGGTCAACGGATATGCTGACGCTGCGGGAACAGTTGCTGGCTTCGGACGGTAGTTCTAGGAAAGAAGTTGAGGCGCAGCGACAGGAACTGTTGGTGCTGGTGTCGACGTTGCAGCGTGAGAAGGAAGAGCTGCAAAGCCAGATTTCCAGTCTGCACAAGGAGCAAGAGACCACCAGAGATGAGCTGCAGACTGCCAAGGCGCGGTTGTCTGTGAAAGACCACACAGTTCTGGTTTCTACTCTGCGCAGTGAAGTTGGTTCTTTGAAGGATCGGCTTCGGAATGAATTCTTGCACGAGAAGGACAGTCTGAAGACCGAGACCCAGACACTGAAGCAGGAGATCACGTTGCTGCGAGGACGTTTGGCGGAAAAAGACCTTGCCGCTCGCAACCTTGAAAATGAACTTCTCCGAGGTGACGAGAAGCAGAGGCAAGCAGAGTACGACATCCGCCAGTTGCGAGAGCAGATCAACCGATTGGGAGCCGAGCTGGACCAGTCTCGAACGAAATACCAGCAGCTCCAACAATGCAGGACGTCGCTGGTGGAGCAGCTTGATTTCGGGTTTAAGGAACTGCTGAACGACGAGGAGAGCGCGGCATCTGCCCATGAAGAGCTTGAGAAGCTGCGCAGTGAACTCATTCGTATCAAAAAGGAAAATGGAGTTTTTGAGACGGAACGACAGACGTTGACGGAGGCGCTCGAGCGCGTGGATCGACTCAACGGCGAGGCTTCTACTCGTCAAAACGAAAAGATTGACGAGCTGTACCGCCACCTTTTGGAAAAGGAAGAGGTCATCACGTCGCTTAAGAGCGCCGAACGCCAAGTGGCTTTGCTTCAGCAAGAGAAGGAGTCGTTGGAGGGCAATGTCACTGATGCCCGTCTGCGTTGTGAAAGCCGAGTGGAATCTGAAGTGCGCAAGGCTGACGGACTTCGCTCTCGGATTGAGCAGCTGGAGCAGGACAAGCAGAGTATGAAGCAGAAGATTGACGAACTTGAAGAAGAAAGCGCTCAATGGAACGAGAAGATGCACGCTTCCGAGCTGTCTCTTCGCCAGAAAGACCAGGAGCTGGGGGAGCTCAAGCAGGATCTCTCTCGTGTCGAAGAAGAGCTTGCGGATGCGACTCGGTCTATTGAATGCGGACGCAAAGATCTCTCGAGTCGTGAGCAGAAGCTGCTGAAAGAGCGAAAGAAGATGGAGCACGAGATGATTCAGCTAGTGCGGCGCATTGAGAGCGCTGGTCAGCGCAACTTCGAGTTGGGTGAGAAGGTGATCACGCTCGCAAAGCAATCCAAGGTGGATCAAACGGATCTGGTGGCGTTGAGCTCTCAAGTGAAGAGCTACAAGGACCAGGTGAAGACACTCGAAAGCCATCTTGGACAGATCCACCGTCGCAGTGGTCAGGAGTCTGACACGGTTCATGATTTGCAGCGGAAACTGAGTGATGTTACGTGCTTGAAAGAGAGCTACCAAGTTGAGATCAACAAGATGCGGCAGATGCTGGAGCACATGCAAAGCGACTACAGTGTGGCGAAGCAGCAGCGCGACGAAGCCGTGAAGCGAGTACGCCTTCTTGTGCAGTGCCGAGATAGCATGAAGGCGACAGTGGAAGATCACACAACGGAACTGGTTGAGGAGATCGAAGCGCTCCAGCACCAGATGGACAGCGAGCGGAAGCGCTGCGCGGTGTTGTTGACTAACGAGAAGACTCTGCTGCGCGATCTCCAAGAGCGCAACGCTGCCATTTCGAAGATGCAGCGCACAGTCTCGGTGCTGCAGCATCAGCTCAAGGATCGATCTAGCAGCGACCGATCCAGCAACTCGACCTGCAGTCCCAGGAGGAGATCTCGTGGCAGCAGTATCGCTGGTACTCCGGTGAGCTGCAGCAACCAGTCCACGGTCCCCACCACCAGCTCGCTCTCCTCGCACCGCCACCATCGTCACCATTCTCAGCAGCAGCAGCAGCCTCAAGAGCCGCAGCAGCAACAACTCCGATCGAGTTCAGTGTCGTCAAGCAGCAGCGGGTCCACCATGACGCCAGCCAAGGAGATGGAGCACCTGCTGAGCAACTTGGAGCGCATCTCGGACTTCTCGGCGCAGGTGCAGCAGCTCCATCCATAATTTATTTAACTGGTAGGGTGTGAAGTACGTACGCGCAGGCATTCGTAGTGTAACCTGTAACAACGAGCGAGTGCATTTCGGGCCACCGGTCTCCGATCTTGAACGTGTCGTGCACTTGTGGTAATCAGTCGAGCGTCACGTTGCAGCGCGCCCTTCGTCCGTCGTCTACGATCCAGCGAGCGAGCGTGCTCTCGATGGTGCTCGACGGCACGCACGAGGCCTGTCCTGCCTGCCACTCGGACGCGCGCAGCTTCCTCAGCTTCAAACGCTCGCGATATTTCAGCTCGGATCTGCCCCAATCGTTTTTGCACGCCCAGCGTCGGCCGCACTCGATGTCGCACATGACGTGCGCTGTGGTATAGAGGTTCTCTCAGCCTTGCTTGGAGGCCCAGAGCTCAGCGCCGCCCGAAGGCTGTCGCCGGTGCGAAGATAGCAGCAAGTGATGGAGTGCGGCCGCAGTGATATCCCAACTCTGCGGACTGCAAACGTGTCTTGAAGTGGATCGAGCGGCCACGTCACTCGGGCCCAAAATTTGTGTGTAACGTCGGTTGTGTGCGTTTTGTGTACCCAGTCGTTTTTCGGCTTCCGCCCCTTCCTCTCGCTCCGTCACAAAGTGAAAGTGGATCGGAAGGACCAAGTGCAGGACCATGAGCGACGAGCACGCGCCCGACTGGATGCAGGAGCAGGCGGCCGAGTACCAGGACCTGGTGGGCAGCTTCGTCGAGTCCGTGGTGGACTCGGACACGGACGAGATGATCGAGTACCAGCTCATCTGGGAGGGCGGCGACCTGGGCGTGGCGCTCACGACGCTCGAAGGCGGCGACGGCGGCGTGGCCGTGAGCCGCGTCACGGGCAAAGGCTTCCCCTTCGGCATCAAGAACGTCGGCCCTGGCGACCTGCTGCTGTCCATCAACATGAAGGACACAACCAAGATCACGCTGGACGACGTCGTGGCCTACCTGCAGGTGTGCGACCTGCCGGCCACGCTGCGCTTCAAGAAGCTCTCGCCCGTCACGGACACGGCGCCTGCCCCAATGCCCAAGAAGAGCACGTACGTCATCACCAGCGGCAACGCACAGGGCCCGACGAGTCCCATGGGCTCCGCGGCCCCTCCGTCGTACCCTCGCGGCTCTACCAAGTACGCGCCGCCTCCTCCGTCGGATCGGGCCTCGATGCCAGTGCACAAGACGCCGTCCGACTTCCCCGAACCGCCGGCGCCGCCGCAGCGTCAGAGCGCCAAGGTGCCCACCTCCAAGAAGCTCGTGGAGTCGCCGCCCAAGCCGGCGCCCAAGTCCGTACCCAAGCCGGAGCCGGTGGCATTTGAAGACGAGCCGGTGTACGAAGAGCACCACACGGCTGCCAAGCCGCAGTCGCCCCGCAAACACGAGCCGCAGCCGGTGGCACCTGCGCCGAGCTCCCCGCACAAATCCAAGGGTCACAAGCAGCCGAAAGCCGCGTCGCCGCGTCAGTCGGTCGCCCCGGAGGAGAAGCTGCGAGAACTGGACGGATTGGTGCTCACGTCGGGCGTCAATGACCTGGGCTTCGAGGACTCGGAGGACGAGTCGGTGCGTGCGTCGCGCGAGTCGCGTGACTCCTGGCGGGACGAGAGCTTCGACGTCGACGCTAACGACGACGACGACGACTGGAAGATCGACGAGGAAGAGAAGGAAGATGTCATCCTTGGGGACAAGAAGGACAAGCGCAGCAAGGCCAAGGACCAGTTCCAGCGTGAGAAGAGCGGCTCGACGGTGGCCATGCTCGGACACTTCTCCGTTGAAACGAAGGGGGATGGCGTCCCGATCCTCCCGGACGCTGAAGAAGCTACGGGCATTGCGGCAATCGATAACGTGAGCGACTTCTCCCCTGAAGGACATCAAGCAGCGCCGCCTCGGGAAAGCGGAGGCGTGCGTCCATCCGACATGTCGTCAGCGGCTCCTAGTTCGATGGTATCTTCGCTGAATTCCTCCATGAACAACACGATGAACACCAATGCGCCTCGGCAATCCGTGCGCGTGACGACGGACAGCACGGCTCCGCTCATGAAGAGCCACCCGATCGGCACGTTGCACGAAATGTGTGCGAAAGGTAACCTGCGTGGCGTGGTGCAGCACTTGCGTGTGGATGGCCCCGAGGCTTTGCTGAACCGGGAGCCCAACCACGGCCAGACGGGCTTGCACCTTGCGGTGAAAAGCGGCAAGGTGCCGCTGGTGAAGGTGATCCTGGAGCAGTACAAGCCGGTTGAGGACATCATCAACGTGGAGGACGACAAGGGCAACACGGCGCTGCACTTTGCCGCCACGAAGACTCCAGCCATGGTGCACTTACTGCTGGAGAGCGGCGCCAGCGCCAACGTGAAGAACAGCCGCAAGTTCACACCGCTGATCATTTCGGTGATCACGTCCAAGGACGACAGCGTCATCATCCCTCGCATGCTCCTCAAGTTCGGCGCTAATCCGAACGACATGCACGACAGCCAGACGGTCATTCACACCGCCATCAGCACTGGGCGATTGAACATTGCTGGCGCGCTGGTGCGGGCTGGCGCCAAGATGGACGTGGAGGACGCAGAGGGTAAGAGCGTGTTCGAAAAGCTGCCCCGCAAGGACCTGCGCTTCCTGATCTCGCACATTTACTTCCCGCCCACGTACATCACGCGGAAGGAGCGCTCCGAGTGCATGCTGTGCCGTCAGAAATTCAAGTTCGGCCACCGCGAGCACAACTGCACGCACTGTGGCCGCCTCTGCTGCGCAGAGTGCTCGGCACTGCACGTCGAGATGGTCAAGTTCCCGTTGGGCTTCCCCGGTCGTACTCGTCGTGGCGCGGCGAATCACGACCAGAAGCGCGTGTGCAAGACGTGCTACAACGTGTTCAAGGAGCGCAACGAGGAGCCGGAGAGGAGCGACATGTCCAAGTTCATCAACCGTGTCATCAACATCGAATGGGACGAGGTGAACCCGGACAAGCTGGAGAAGGAGCAGGAGGCAGGCCGTCGCGGCGAAAAGTAAGGTGTTAGAAAGTTGTAGATCGCAGCATGCCGAGGAAGTGGTAGATAGACGACGAGGGCCCGCCGTACCAAATGAAAACAAAGTCATCTTTGCGTTGCTTTTGCTGTGTTGCCTCGTGAATTGGCGGCTTACCACGACGGTGTTGATACAGATACTGGTACATGGGGTCAACACTACTGGTTGAATGACTCTACAGCTTGGCATCGTGGTGCGAAGCATTTGCAACCCTCCATTGTGCACTGCCAAGCGCAAACCTGTACAATGGCCTACGGGGCCAGTGCTCCGAACACCGTCGGCGCTCTCAACTCGCCGTTGTTTGACAAGCACTGTGATCAACTGAGGTCTCGATGAGCTCATCGACCTTTTCTACACGACGAGCTTTGTTGAGCTCGTGATGGAGCAACTTTCATTCACGGCAACACCGAAAAGCATCAACAAGCTGCTGTGCATTTTAAAGCGTGCAAACTGCTCATTTTAAAGCGTGCTAAAAAATGCGTCGCGGCTCTGCAAATTATTCCGAAATTGAGTCAGTTGGATCCTGCGAACATTAGTAATAGGCTGCGACGGCGCTCTCATTGGCAGAAATTTACGTAAACCGGCGGGGATTGGCCGAAAAGCGCGCGTGTTGAGTCGATACAGTTGACGGTCGAGTCCATCGCAGCAGCAGCACCGGCATGCTTGGCGCCAAGCCAAGGTTTCCTTGCCATCGTCGTCGTCGCGACCACCACTGCTCCGACTGTCACAGTTACCTTTACTGCCGCGAATGATTTTGCTGTTTCGCGTTGAGGCGGAAAGAGTTCGGTGTGAACGCTTGGCTTGGCGACTTGCGACGAAGAATAAGTTCATCAAGCTTTTTTCCCGGGAGCCGGTGTCGCAGTGGCGCCGACCCATCCTGGTCATGTCAATCATGTACAAATGAAGAAATTGCCGCCGCTAACGTGACGATGCAGTGCGGTGGTAAAGATCGCCGCGGTGCAGCAGCTTGAGCGGCATAGAGAGGAAGCCGAGCCGAGCCAAAGCTGGCGCGAGTGGCAAGCGCGGCGTCGTGCGCGGAAAAGCCGGTCTCCGTTACACGACCCGCGATTGGCTGCATGTCCAAATGCCGTGCTGCGATTGGTCAAAAGCCGCTGAATTCGGCTGACCCCCTCGGTCTGGAAGTCAGTTCTGGTTTTGCGGAGACGACCAAGCGAAGGGAGACGCACTCGCCCTCTTCACTCGCCGACCGAACGTAAGTGCGGATGCAGGAGCTGTGCTGGTAGATGAAGACGCTAATTGCTGTGTTGTTGCTGCTTGGTGCCGCAGTCACTAGGACTTTCAGCCACCTGCTGCATAGAACAAGCGTCTTTACGCGTCCGACGTTGCATTACCTCGTTCTCCCAGCCCCAAGCCATGGCGCCCAACACCAACAGCGCAGACGTGTGTGTGGAGGACGCGCGCAACAGCCTCTCGCTCGACAGCTACGACGTCGGCGCCATCATGAGTCCGCGCGCGAGCGGCAAGCACAACCCGGAGGACGTCGTCATCTTCTTCGACTGGGGTAAGCGGCCGGTCTTCCCACTCTATTCCTAGACTCTAGCACCAGAGTCTCACCCTGCTTTGACCTGCTATTCTGCAATAGACGACACGCTCATGGCGTCGTCGGCGATCGCCAAGCTCGGGCTTTGCCCCAAGTACATTAACGAGGAGCCCGAGATCCCTGACGACGTGCAGGCCGAGCTCAAGGAGCTGGAGGAGTCGGTCGTGCAGCTGCTGGAGACGGCGCTCTCCTATGGCCGCGTGGTCATCGTCACAGCCGCCGAGACCGGCTGGGTCGAGCTGTCGGCGTCGCTGTTCATGCCGCGTCTCGTGCCATTTTTCAACGGGCGGATCAAAGTCGTTTCTGCTCGCTCCACATACGAGTATCTGTACCCGGACTGCCCGCGTCGGTGGAAGGTGGAGGCCTTCAACAACGAGGTCTTTCCGGTGTGGGAGTCGTATGGCGAGGAGAACTCGTGCGGCATCCCGCGGCATGTCATCTCGCTTGGCGACGGACCCACGGAGCGCGAGGCGCTGATCAACGTGAAGATGCAGGCCATGGACGCGTGTCACGGCAAGTCCATGAAGTTCATCGCGTACCCGAAGATCAGCGAGCTGCAGTTGGAGGTGGAGCTTATCCTGGCCAACATGGAGCATCTGTGCACCCACGAGGGAGACCTCGACCTGCAAATCACGTGGGAAATGCTCAATGGCGGCGCATAATCTCTCGGAGCGTGCAGTTGAAGGGAGCGGTTGCAGCGTTGTTTCTCACTCGCCAGGACTTTGCCGCTGGACGTATCGTGTGCAGGGTGCTCGCTGCTTGGACAATGTGGATAGATGTAAAGTATGACCACGGGCCCAATTACGTGTTTGGGAGGGCCCGACGTTGAACAAGTGCCAAGAAAACCGGACCACTACAAGAGACTCCCGCGAGCTGCAACGCCAACTGGAGAAGGACCGCACGCCTCCTCCTCTTCCTACCATTACTATCACTACTACGTACGTACATATGCCAAAAAATAACTTATAGATAAAAAACTTGTACTTTGTTGTCAAGATGTCTTGTGATCCAGCTTCCTTTTGCGTCTTTGATCTACTCGTGGTGCAGCTAGTCAGCGTAGAAGCCAAAGACCACGCATGTAGCCCAGATGTGTTGCTGCAGCAGGCACAAAAGAGCATGTCAGCCATTCCCTCCTGAACCACTGACAAGTCCAGACGTACACTGTTAAACACCGCCGAGGCGTGATTGTCGTGGTCGTTGTCCCACAGACAGCGGGAGGTGATGCGGACGTCTTGCAGCCGCTGCTGGCCGATGAAAGTCTGCACGACGACTTTGTATCGCGGGAAAAAACACTCGGCGTGGATGCGAGCTTTGACGGTGTCGGCGATGGCGGTGCTCCATCCCTTGCAGTCGCTCTCGTCAAACTCCTTGCCCTCCAACTCCTTGGCCATGCACTCGGAGATGATGTTGCACACCTTTTTGCGACGGAAGCTAGCGACACAGGCATCAGGGTGAATAAAGTACAGCTTACAAGTGCAGCACGAGCCTCGTACCGCTCGTCCTCGGTGGGCGCCATGACGTACGTGGGCATGACCACCTTGATCACCTGGCTGGCTCGCCCGGGCGTTGCCTCCGTGTCCGCCATCCTGGTGTCTGCTGCTATTGTCTTGCTGTCTACTAGGTTTACAGTCCAAAGATCTGCGTCTGCGACTCCTCAAGCTAATGATCCGCGACGGGTCCACCAGCGAGATTCTGCGTCTGTAGCGCAGATGGAGACTGGGCTACAAGCAGGCATTGTCGCCAACGCGGATCGATTTTACTACCGACTTCACCGGCGACGATGTCGATGGAAAGGCACGCAAAGAAGGACAAGGCAACTTGAGCAAGCGGCTGCTTCCTAGGCTACTACGAAACTGGAGAGAAGTTTTCGGTGGTCGATGTAGATCGTGCCTTACATGAACCGGAAGTTGAGTACGATATTACGAGCTAGCTTAGCATCGGCAGCGCTTCTGGGCAGACGGTGGAGCGCAATGACTAGCCGGCTCTAGGCTCTATCTCCACCGCGTCCAATGCTGCATCCAGCGGCGGCTCTCTGTGTCTGCGGGTGCCGACGGTGTCCAGCGCATCTGCAGTGGACCCAATTGAGAGCGGTGAAGTGTTCGCTGGCACGGGTGATGCTACTTCTAGTGTGTTGAGTAGTGTCGAAAGGGTTCTGTGTTGGTGGCGCCTTCATCTTGCCTTGGCGGAACCCTCTCCCCCCCCCCCCCCCCCCCCCCCCCCGTGGACTACACGCACCACGATAATATCCCAAGCCGATAGCACATTGCACGGCACCCACTCGCATTGACGGCACGGCGACCTATGCGAAGTGACGACTGTTATAATACGAGGTGTAGGCAAGCCCGCACCATACGTCGTTTGAAGATCCTTTGCTTGATTGATGTACACCACGTTAATATAACCTCGGTCCTGGACCGGTCCCAGTATGAGACGTGTGCGGTCCATTTCCTCCATTCTTTACCACCAGGAATCGCAGCATAACGAAGCCAAGTACAGCCGCAGGGCTCATTGCCCAAGTAGAAATCGAGACCACAGAGAAGCAATCGGAGAAGAAGAAACATGGGCGGCAAGGCCAAGTTCAAAAAGCACACGGCGGCGGACCTCGAGCGTCGTCAGAAGCAGGTGAACAAGGGCGGAGGTAAGACTGGCGCCACCACGCGCGCCTCCGCCAAGCTCAACTTCACGTGCGACATCTGCATGGTACGTCGACAGTAGCAAATGACAGGCAGCAGCAGTTGAGAGCAGTTGAGGCTGACTCTTGCGTGTGGTATTGCAACAGAGCGCGTCCCCCGACATCAAGAGCTACGAGCAGCACTACGTGAGCAAGCACCCCAAGGCTACCTTCGACCGTGACGGCATGGTCGCCAAGGCCGAGGCGCTGCGTGACGCGCAGCAGGACCACACGGTGAATGGCTCGCACCACAAGAAGAAATAAGGCAATGGCTGGATGGATCACGGGGGTGGACGACCTCTCTTGTCTTTCCTTCTATAACGTGTTGAGCTCCCACGCCCGCGCTTCAGCAGTCTGGAGGCCTTACAGTTGAAGCGTCAATGCAGCTGACAGGTTGCTGAAGAGCAGGCGGGGGCTTCTCCGCAGCGGAGATCGAGCGGTGATTCTGCCGCTACGCCAGAACCCGAGCCCATCTTGTATTTAGTTGTAATATCTAGCTAGCATTTCCATCAGCAGCGCTCGTCGCAGCACTAGTCTCGCAGAAAAAGCATCAGGAGAGCACCACACTTCTTGAACACGTCCTCTTGATCTTCCGTCGTCTTCCTTCCACCAGTTTAACGCCGGCATTTCAACACTGGAAACCGTCAATTCTTGTCCTCTTTTTACTGTCAAAACGGCTGGAGCACGTAATTACCTCTCTTTCCGCCAATGGAATCGCGTGAATCCGCGCTCGCCCCTCCGCCGCACGCTTGCCCAGAGTGTTAACGCCCCCTTCGAGCCACTAGAACTCCCCAGGATGCTGTCTGCTACGAGCCGCTTCGCCGCCCGCGCGCTGCACACGACGTCCCGCGTGGCCGCCGCCGCCGACCAGGCCGCCGTCACGGCGACCAAGGTGACACTGAACCTGACCACGCCCTACCAGGCCTTCTACAAGGACGCCGAGGTGGACCTCGTGCAGATCCCCGGCGTCATCGGCGAGTACGGCGTCACGGCCGGCCACACACCCGTGCTGGCGCAGCTGAAGCCCGGCGTCATCAAGGTGCACGTGGAGCGCGAGAAGGACGTGCAGAGCTTCTTCACGGCCGGCGGCTTCGCGCTTACGCACGCCAACTCGGTCACGGACATCGCTTGCGCCGAGCTCGTCAAGGTTGAGGACATCGACCCGGAGGCGGCCCAGGCTGGGCTCACCAAGTACCAGGCGCAGCTGGCCTCGGCCCCGGAAGGGTCGGAGGACAAGCTCAACGCCCAGATCGGCGTGGACACGCACGCGGCCATGGTGGCGGCTGTTGTCAGCAACTAGACGACGACGTCGCAAGATGAGCTACCCCCACGCAGCAATTAATTACCAGTCAAGTCCGTCGCCGTGTTGTGAGGCGCGTTCGCTTGAGTCTGTTGCGTGTGTTGTGCTTACTGCTTCGGTTGGTCGCTTTGCTGGAGACTTGGATACTTCAGGACGACAGGTGGACAGCTACGGGTGGAAGCTGAACAGGGATTTTAGCAACACAGCGACTGCTGTAGAGCGGGGATCTACGCAACACGAACACGCAAGTAATTGAACAAGCTACTGCCTGGCTAGATGTGCTGTCCTTGGTGTTCATTTCCATGTTAATCAGCTTGCAGGTGCTGGGACTGCTGACATGAATCAGAGCAAGAGCTGGTCCTCGGGTACGCCGCTAACAGGACGAGATTGCAGCTCGTCCTGCAAAACGCTGAGCCTGCAGCTCTTTGACCATATGGTTCGACTTCTCTTCTCTTCGAATCGCTTCAAAAACGTCCAGTCATTGTGTTGAACTCTTCCGGTTTACAATGTACCATTATAGGCGAGGGTGGCCTTACGCGCCTTCGCTCTCCCACCGCGTGTCCAGTTGGCCACCTACTTGGAACGTGACCTCGAACGCCAACCTGTCAATGACCTGCATCGGTCCGAGTTCAATCTCTTCAACGTACAGCCTTCAGTTGGAACTTTTCTTGTCCTTCTTGCCGACGCTCACCTCGACAAAGGCCTCGAGCCTAAGCGCCCTGGTGGTTGCCCTGCAGCTGCAAAATGCGCGCCGTCAATTGCAGCGTCTCACTGACATCCGAACCGGTCTTGGGCAGCGTCTTGAGCAGCAGCATGCTGAGCGTGGCTCAACACACGTACGTGACGTTTCCGAAGGCCTGAACATCTTGAGTGCCGTTTGTGGCTGCTAGAGGAAGGCGTCGTGCCGCGCGTAAGCACGAAGAGCGTCTAGACCAGGTCGTTGACAGGCGAGCTGCTCGCAGCGCACCCGTTCTCGAACGTGGGCAGCATCTCGTGCTCACAACTGCCCAGCTTGAAGGCGGTGGTGTTGAGCAGTTTGTCGTGCCGTGGACTGCAATACGTCTTAAGGCTTATAGATGGGCGACGCGCTTGAGTTGCCACAGCTCCATGGCCGCCTTGTAGCGCCGATCGCGTCGTAGGTGAATCGTCGTCCGCCACATGGCTCCGATAACATAGCGGCGGGGGTCACGACGATGAGATACTGTGAGATTGTACATAGCCGCTGCATGGATTGCCTCGCCGCAAGTTTACCACGCACAAGACTACAGTGTCTCTCACATCAAAAGAAAAAAACAGATGAGCGCCGCTGTGGTCAACAATCGGCAGACACCTCTCCGTCGGACCGTGCTGTGATGCTCGCCTCACTCTCCAATTTCCTGGCGAGAACCCACATCGGCTGGAAATAAGCGGCCAGGGCGTGAGCGCACTGGACGACAGTGCTGCTGTCTATCTTCACGGTGCTGTCGCGTGGAGCCATCTTTTGCTGGTAGTGAGCAGCAGTCTTGACGCGCGGCGTGGAAGGAACGCTGCTCGCTGCGCAGTCAAGTTAGTGGGCTATGTACAGTGTACGTGCTGGAAAGCGACGTCGCAATGACGGCGTACATGGGAATCTGTACGAAATGGAGCGGGGCCGTTTGGCCATCGACGGCGGCGAACGACCACCGCGCTCGGAAGTACTTGAGCCGTGGGGCGTGCATCCGCACGGTGATGGAGAGCAGCGGTGTCGCCTGGACGCCACCTTGCGTCGTGGAAAGCTGAAGGTGGTCGATCCGGGGGCGTGGCCTCTCCTCGTTCTGCGGCACGTGGACGATTCCCCATTCGCCGTCGTTGTCGTCGTCGGAGTCGTTCGAGTCGGTGTAACAATCGGCGGAGTTGTGCCGCAGGTTGGGGGCGACGGCGGTAGTCAACTTGTTCGACAGGAGCTGTCGCGGGCGCGTGTTGAGTGTGCTGAGTTCATGGTTAGTTGAGAATTGGGTGTTGGTGTTGGTGGTAGTCCAGAGTGTGGACAGCACCTCTGTTGCCGCCGCCTCCGCCCACCATGTTTAGCTCGCTACCAAGCCCCTGCCGAGCAACCCGCCAGCCGCACTACCTCCCGTAGGCTGCGTCAACAAGTTGTCATGCTACATGGACTACGAGACGGACAGCGCCTAGCAGGCAAAGTGCAACGACTGCTGGGCACGCCGCGCACAACAAGTCTGAATTGCGTGCCGTTCCGCCACTAAGCTACATTCACGTTCATCAACACGCCCCCACCGTCGCTGTCCGCGCCCACACCCGCGCAGACGTGATGTCCAAGAATCGCCGCCATCGCTGTCCGCGCCCCACACCGCCGCTGTTCATTTCCAGCAAGTGTGGGGGCGCGGACATGTAGAAACTGCAGAACTTGAAGGTTTCTCCGGTCGCTTCGCACGGCGCTTCTACTTCGGTGTGTCGGCGCCATCAATATCCACCGCGCTCCTGCATTCGCTGCACACTACCAGCAGAGTGTATGGGCCAGGGCACGAGCGCGGTCAAGACTCATCAGTGTCAACAAAATGCTTGCATGTAGCGAGGCGTCTAGTTAACAATCCATATATCACCGTAATGGATCTCATTCCCGTCGCTCGAGGTGTCCATGGCGTGCTGCGTATCAAACCTCGATCTTCTGTGCCGAGTTTGCGCACCCGGCTGGTCTTTCAATGATCATTTGCCCCACTGGGCCTTCAATTCGACTCAAGCAACAATGCACTCCTCCAAAAACACTCTGTCATCTCGGTGTCGAACTTCTTCATCACATTGCGGTTCACGGCACCACAGCGTGTCCAGTTGGCCACGATCTCGGCGACTGTGGCCTTCAACGGCAAGTTGTCCATGGCCTGCGTCGGTCCGAGACCAATCTCGTACGTCGTATGCGCCTCCGCAGCGCTGCCCAGCTTGACCGTCTCTTGTCCTTCTTCCCATCGTCCACCATAACAAACTCGCCAAAGGCCTTGAGCTCGCCCTGGTAGTTGCCTTGCAGCTGCAAAATGAGCACCGTCAATTGCAGCCACTCTTCGTCCAGTCTCTCTCAGCGTCTTGAGCAGCATCGTTTCAGCCAGCGTGAGCATGCCGCGGATATACCGCCATGTGCCACCTGCTGGAGCATCATGCTGAACGCAGCGCAGCACACGTACTTGATGCTGCCGAAGGCCTTGGACATTTTGAGCTGCGCCTGCTGCTACTTGAGGAAAGCGCCATGTCGCGCGCGCAGGCCACGCAGAGCGACTAGATCAGGTCCTCGCCAGCCGAGCTGCTTACGGCGCACCCGTTCTTGAACGTGGGCAGCATGTCGTGCTCGCAGCCGGCCGGTTCATCGTGTTGAGCAGTGTGTCGTCCATAGTCTGCTTGAGATGGATGCAGCGGCAGATGAGTGGGGTGCACCCGTTCGAGCACCGTATACGCCTCCACCCATGGAGTCGGCAGTGAACTCTGCATCAGTTTTCCTGCCGTTTTCTTTTCCCAGTCTTGAGCCCTCAAGCCAGGTCAACTCCCGTCCTAGCCGCAACTATTCGCTGCAGAGTGTCCTCCCAAGTAACGCACTTACATTTCTCCATTTTGGTCGTCGGGTGCTCTCGCGCCAACTCGAAGTGCAGCTCCAGCAGCAGTTCCAATTGTGGGACCACCAGAAGGTCAAAATCCTCGTCAGACGTGTCACCTACAGCGGGCAGCAGCGACGGATCCGGCATCGAGTTCGTGTGGCCGCGCGCGGACTTGAACGGCTCGGCGTCGATGGCCTCAACCTTGACGAGCTTGCCGGTCTCCATCGAGTGCGTGCGGATGGCCTCATGCATCTCCTGACGGTCTCTGCCGGCCTTGACGCAGGATGTTCTCCGTGGCCTTGAGCAGCAGCTAGACCTTGATGTCCGCCTTGACCCACACCTGCAGACCGTCCGACACGTTGGTGATCAGGTTCAGGATGGCGTCAGGGGGGGGGGGGGGGGGGAGGCCTTGGGCAGCACCGTGCGCCTGTACAAAACAACGAACATTGTGAGCAAACGCCGTGCTAACCGACGAAGCCAATCGAAGAGACTTGCCGGTTGGCTGAGTCATCCAGCGTGCGCTTGACCTGACCTTCTTGAAGCTCATTTCCTCACCCTCAGCTCGTTCAGCTTCTTGATCTGCGTGTGCCATTTAACAGCAAGGTGGTCAGCCGAACGCGTGCACATGTGAGCCATGTGTGGGCCATGACACTGCGGCGGAACTTCTCCATCTCGGCAGTGTCGAGCATGCAGGATATGGTCTGAGGATGCCGTCGTCGTAGCTTTATTCCTTAAAATGCAATCGAGTACATAATCCGCAAGATTGGTCGAGCGCGGTGATTGGCTGAATAAGATACTATTGCCACTCACGCTTCTCCATACCGGAGGTCATCCTCCTTTCAAGCCATTTTATTGTACAGCACCCCGTCTATCTAGCAAACCTACAAACCTATGGTGGCAATAGCCAATAAACGCTGTCAACGCAAGGTTGAACTTTTCCAAGTCCCTCTCATTCCCGAGCTCGCCGCGCCGAGCACAGCTAGCAAAACAGCCTCCGCTTCTCGTCCGCCATGGTGAAGATCGTCCCCGGCAGCGACGGCACGCCGCTCAACCTGCTCGAGTTCGAGGAGTTCGCGCGCGAGTACCTGCCCAAGAACGCTTTCGACTACTACGCGTCTGGCGCGGACGACATGGTGACGCTGCACGAGAACCGCGCGGCCTTCCAGCGGCTGGTGCTGCACCCGCGCGTGCTGCGGGACGTGTCCAACATGGACGTGAGCACAACGCTGCTGGGCCAGCGCGTGAGCTCCCCCGTGTGCGTGGCGCCCTCGGCCATGCACCGCATGGCGCACCCGGACGGGGAGCTCGCCAGCACCAGCGCCGCGGCCAAGGCGGACACGTGCTACATCCTCAGTACCATCTCCACTACGAGTCTGGAGGATGTGGCGGTGGCTAATACCAAGGCCAATCCTAACGCTCTGCGTTGGTATCAGCTCTACGTGTTCAAGGACAGAGGTGAGGAAGTGTCTGGAGGGTGGGGAGAGGAAGTACTGTACTGAGGTGGCGTTTTGTTGATAGAGCTCACGCGCGGACTCGTCAAGCGAGCGGAGAAGGCTGGTTACAAGGCCATTGTGCTGACGGTGGACACGCCCATGCTGGGCCACCGCGAGCCGGACGTGCGCAACAAGTTCAGTCTGCCCAACCACCTCACGATGGCCAACTTTGCCGCTGTGGGAGGCGAGCACGAGCACGGCGTCAACAGTCTCAAGGACTCGGGGCTAGCGCACTATGTGAGCGAGCTCTTCGACCTGACGCTCAACTGGAACGACGTCAAGTGGCTCAAGAGCATCACCGAGCTGCCAGTGGTCGTCAAGGGCGTGCTCAGCCCCGAGGACGCCAAGATCGCAGTGGACATGGGCTGCGAAGGCGTCCTGGTGTCCAACCACGGTGCGCGACAGCTGGACGGCGTGTCGGCTACCATTGACGCGCTCCCTGCTATCGTTAAGGCGGTGGATGGACGAGCTGAGGTGTACCTCGATGGCGGCGTTCGTCGCGGCACGGACGTGTTCAAGGCTCTGGCGCTCGGTGCGCGTGCGGTGTTCCTCGGCCGCCCCGTGCTCTACGGTCTGGCTCACAGCGTACGTCGAAGGCTGTTCTGTTTGGACCATGACTTGCCTTCTAACACTGCTTTGAACAGGGCGAGGCTGGTGTGGCGAGTGTCCTTCGCATCCTGAACGAGGAACTGAAGCACGCCATGCTCTTCTCCGGCACAGCGAAGCTTGCCGACATTGGGTACGTGGAGGGTCATTTTATCTGTTGGCAGCGGCCTGAGACGTCTGCATCGGGCTAATCCGTGATTGCCCTTCTCGTTGTGATTCGCAGCCCTGCTTACGTTCGTCGTGGCGTTCCCCCGCTCCCTTCATCGCTGTAAAAAGACTTTGTATGAGCTGCCCCTCACCGGCGCAACTCTGTTCTGTGGACTTGAAATTCACCCTGGGCTGTTCTACCGAAGCGAATGTTCGGCCGATACATGTAGTTCACGGCGTAATAGCAACACGTTTGATCTTTCAATGTTTGCCGAGGCAGATGCTTGAATCGTGTTCAAGCTGAGGGGCTCACACACACACATCGATGATCCCTACTCGGAAGCCGGGAGGTCTGGGAAGCAGCGGTAACAACACACTGATACCAGTCCGCTCCTTGTTTACTTCACAGCAGTGACGGAAGTCCACGGCGAACGTACGCAGGGCTACAAGGAAGATGTCGGTCGATCTTGTGAGCGTTTAGTTGGTTATCCAAGTAGTAAACACAAGCACGCACCCGATATCAGCGAGCGAGGTAGTGCCGGAGAAGAGCATGGCGTGCTTCAGCTCGTCGTTGAGGATGCGGAGGACGCTAGCGACCCCCGCTTCACCCTGTTGGAGCAGATAGCGTCAGGGATACTATCGACTGAGCACGTGTCACGGATAAGCTTACACTGTGCGCAAGTCCGAACAGGACGGGTCGACCCACGAAGACGGCGCGAGCCCCAAGCGCTAGAGCCTAATGCAACCATCAACAAGACAAACCACCAAGTCAGCACTGCCATGTGCTCTCAAATGACCGGAGAGCCTGCTTCACCTTGAAAACGTCGGTGCCACGACGGACACCTCCGTCCATATACACCTCGGCGCGACCACCAACCGCCTCGACAATCGCCGGCAGTGCGTCGATCGTTGCCGCCACTCCATCCAGCTGCCGAGCGCCGTGGTTGGACACCAGGACAGCAGCACAGCCACTTTCGACTGCAATCACCGCATCTTCCGGCGTGAGAATGCCCTTCGCTACAATAGGGAGCTCCGTGACGCTCTTGAGCCAGCGAACGTCCTTCCAGCTCAACGTCTGGTCATACAGGACGCTCACGTAGTCCGCGTAGTCGGTCGAGTCGGCATTCTGGGGAGCGAAGTTGGCCATGGAGAGGTGGCTGGGCACACTGAAGTGGTTGCGCACATCAGCTTCGCGATTCCCCAGCACCGGAGCGTCCACCGTGAGCACAATGGCCTTATAGCCAGCCTTCTCCGCCCGACGCACGAGTTCGACCGTGATTTCTAGCAACAACGAGCAACAAACTCAGGCAAATCCACGTAGGACACGCGCCAGCCCAGTCTCACTTACGGCGGTCTTTGAAGACATAGAGCTGGAACCACCTCACTGCATGCGCATTGGTCTCACTGCTGGCCGCCGCCACATCCTCGAGACTCGTGGTGGACATGGTGCTGAGCACGAAGCACGTGTCGGCTTTGGCTGCGGCGCTGCTGCTGGCGATCTCTCCATCCGGATGAGCCATGCGGTGCGTCGATGAAGGCGCTACACACACTGGAGATCTGATGCGATGTCCCAAGAGCTTCGTGCTGGTGTCCATGCTGGAAACGTCGCGGAGGACTCGAGGGTGCAGCACCAGCCGCTTGAAGGCCTCGCGGTTCTCCTTCAACGTCTCCATCGAGTCGGAGCCGGACGCGAAGTAGTCGAGCGTGGACTTGGGCAGATACTCCCTCGCATACTCCTCGAACTCCAGCACGTTGAGCGGCGTGGCAGGGACGATCTTCACCATGAGCGATGTGCGGCGTATTCCACTGATTTGCTGATGGCCTATAGTTCAAGCAGGGATCAGTGATGAGCGTTAGCGTGGTCTCACATCACCTTGGGCTTCAACTTGGACCTGCAATCCTAAACAAACGTTCATATTAACAGCATGGGGCATCCTAACCTGGACGACTCGAGTCCTTCTCCGTTTGGGGAGCTTGACCTTCTTCTTGCCCTTCTTGCCGACGCTCACCTCGACAAAGGCCTCGAGCCTTAGCGCCCTGGTGGTTGCCCTGCAGCTGCAAAATGCGCGCCGTCAATTGCAGCGTCTCACTGACATCCGAACCGGTCTTGGGCAGCGTCTTGAGCAGCATCATGCTGAGCGTGGCTCAACACACGTACGTGACGTTTCCGAAGGCCTGAACATCTTGAGTGCCGTTTGTGGCTGCTAGAGGAAGGCACCGTGCTGCGCGTAGGTCACAAAGAGCGTCTAGATCAGGTCGTTGACAGGCGAGCTGCTCGCAGCGCACCCGTGCTCGAACGTGGGCAGCATCTCGTGCTCACAGCTGCCCTGCTTGAAGGCTGTGGTGTTGAGCAGTTTGTCGTGCCGTGGGCTGCAATGCGTCTTAAGGCTTATAGATGGGCGACGCGCTTGAGTTGCCACAGCTCCATGACCGCCTTGTAGCGCCGATCGCGTCGTAGGTGAATCGTCGTCCGCCACATGGCTCCGATAACATAGCGGCGGGGGATCACGACGATGAGAAGACACATAGTAATACGAGTGGTTGGCTGAAGCATGATCCTGCTTATGACCTCGGACTTGCAATCCTAAACAAACTTTCGGCGTCATATTCATGTTAACAGCATGGGATTCCTTACAAGGACGTGTCCTACTGCGTGGGTGGTGTCGGCTGCGACTCCGATGCGTCCGCTTGTGTGGGAGGGGCGTCCTCCTCCTGCTTGCCCTCCGACACTGGTGCTGGGGGAAAGGTGGTCGTGGTAGACGTCGCCGTCGTGGTCTTCGTCGTTGTCTGGTCTTCACTGGTCTTCGCAACCTTCTGAACAGAGGAGCCGCTTTCCACAGCGCCACTCAGCGGCCGCTTCGTCAGGGCACTCGCTGCTGGTGCAGTGGGGGCCGTCGCGACGGAAGGAGCCGCGTCTCCGGCAGCCGCAAAGCGCGCGAGACGCTGACTGCGGCGGAGAGATTCAGGAGGAGCACTCTCGCCTGCAAGCGACAAATGCGGCGGGTGGGACGCGCCCGGAGACGGCGGCGATGGCACAGGCAGCGAGATACCCGGCTTGCCGAACACAAGACCGCTCGGTCCGCCCGATCCAAACGCGCCAAAGCCTCCCGTGCCGGCACCAAGCTTGAACTGTCCACTGCTCTCCGAGGTCTTTGCCTCAGTCTCACTTGCTGCAGCAGGCTTGGCTTCAGCAGGAGCAGCAGGAGGAGGGGCGGGGGCCTTTGTCGGAGTGAAGCGCGCTGCGCCTCCCACCTGCTTCTTGATAGACCGCAGCGCAAACAGACGCAGCTTCTCCTCGGCCGTCATTCCGGCAGACTCACCGCCAGCGGCACCATCCATCGTCTCCTTCTGCGGTGCAGCGACCACAGGTGCAGGCGGTGCAGGTGCAGGTACAGCCGCAGGAGACGCTTGGGCAGGAGCTAGCACCGCAGGCTTCGCTACAGATACGATTGTTGACGGTGCAGCGTTAGTCGTTGATGAAATGGCATCAGTTGAAGCTGTCGCCGTTGTCACCGTCGAAGCTACCGTGCCGGTCGAAGAGATCAGAGGAAGCGGCGGTGCAACAGGAGCGACTGGGGCAACACTGAAAGCAGCAGAGACCGGCTTCGTCGGAACAGGCTTCGCTTCAGATACGACAGCGCTCGGCTGCTGAACCACCGCCTCGGTCTTCACAACCGGCTTCGGTGACGAAGACAGCGGTGCTGGGGCCGCGGCGGGCTTAGTCGGCGGAGTGGCTGTCATGACAGGAGGCGCATTCGGAGGCGACGCAGGCGGGGAAAGCACAGGCGTCTTCTCTTGTGCCGCTGTGGTTGAAGGGGCAGTCGCAGTCGCCGCGTGGTCCTTCAGATCGCTATTCTCCTTCTTCAGGCTCTTCAGACCCGACATCAGCCGCGCGTTAAAGTCCTTCAACTGCGTACTCTTCTTTGTCTCGAGCTCCAACTGGGCCTTCAAGGTCTGACGTTCCTTGTCCCACGACGCCGTTGCGCCACTCGCTGCTGCAGCGTTGTCCTGCTTGGCGGATTCGGCAGCAGCCAGCTTTGTTTCCAGCGTGGCCTTTTCAGCCGCCACAGCACTGATTTGCGCTTCGACAGCGCTGAGCTTCGTCTCCAGCGTGGTAATCGTACTGGCGCGGTCTTCCGCTTCCTTGTTCTTTTCGGCAAGCTGCTTGGTAAGAGACTCAGCCTTGTTCTTCCAGTTCTTCGCGAAGCCCTTGATGCGCTCGTACTGTTTGCCCCAGTTCTCGACCTTCTTCTTCTCCTCTTCCAGCTCCTTGCCTCCGCTTGAACGCAAAGTCTCGAGCTCCGCCTTCAAGGCGCTTTGCTCTGTCTTCAGCCCTGTAAGCTCCTTCGTGAGTGCCTCCTTCTCAGCAATGACCTTGTCGTGCTCGGCCGGGTCGACCTGTTGGTACTTCTCAACCAGCTGATCAACACGCTGCTTCCAGCGCTTGTTGGCTTCGTTGAGCGTTTCTACTTCCTGCTTCAAAGACGCCAGCTGCGTCTTTAGGGATGCCTCCGCGTTCTGCAGGGGCACCAGCTTGGCTTCGAGGCTGCGCACCTTCGCCTCTTCTTCTTTAAGCTTCGCCAAGCTCTTCTGGTTCTCGTCGCGCAGCGTTGCATTGCTCTCGCGCAGCAGACTCAGCTGCTCCAACTGAGCGACCCGCTTCGCTTCGTCAGCCGAAGTCGTTGTAGTTTGTAGACCAGAGGCAGTTGCCGACTCAGACAGAGCCTTAATCTCGCCACGGAGACGCTCAATAGCAGACTCCAAGCTGAAGATCTGGGCGCGGCCACGCTGCACTTCCTGCTGTGATAGTTCCAGCTTGGATTCGGCAATTTCGCTCTCCCGTCGCAGGTACGCGACCACGCTTCGGAGGTCGTCGACCTCTTTTTCATGCGTTTTGGATGCGGCAGCCCCTTCGCCCGCTTCCTGATTCGAACCAGGCGACTGGGTGCTCACCACCTTCAGCATATCTTGCTCGTGGGCACGGCGCACTTGGGTTGCCGCGCGTTCAAGCTGGGAGTGCAGCAACTTGTTCTGCTCAACGAGTGAATTCTTGGCCTCCACAGCTTCCTCAAGACGCTTCTGCAGCGTTTCCAACTGACGTTGCGACTCGTTCTCGACAGCCTGAACCTTCGTGTTCAATATTTGAATGTCCGATTCGCGCTCACGAACAGTCTTGCGGACTTCCTCTATCTCCCGGCGAGACGTAGACGACTTGGCGACCTCTGCTGCGTGAAGCTGCAACTCGCGCTCGTAGTTCTCCTGAGTCGTCTCCAGTTCACGCTTCATCTTCGCCATCTCCTCGCGCACACTGTTCATCTGCTGCACCGCGCTGTCGGCTTGAAGCTGGAGCATCTTCTGTTTCTCTGTAGCTTCGAGAATGGACCGCTTGTGCGCCTGCTCTGCTCGGTCAATCTCTTCCCGCAAAGTGCTGTTCTCAGTGATGTGCTCCTTCAGCTCAGCGCGAGCCTTCGCTAGCTCGTCGCTCAAGCGGTCACGAGTCTTTTCAAGCGTCTCAACCTTCTCGGCCTCACTTTGCTTCCACTTTTCACTGGCGCCAGACAACTCGGCCAGACTCTTCTCGCTCGCTTCGGCCAGAGCCTTGTACTTCGTCACGCTTTCGGTCAATGTCTTTCTCGAAACAAGCGATGCCTGCACTTCACGCTGAGCGTCACGGAGTTGAACCTCCAATGCTGCAACTCGCTCGGCAGATGCCGCACTTGCCCCCTTTCTGAGCTGCTCACGCATATGCGTGGTCTCCTTCTCCAGCAACGCTGACTTGCTCTCCAGAGCTGTCTTCTGTTCTTCAAGGCGCGCCAGCTGCTCCTTCAGTTGACCTTGCGCTTCCTTGAGTTTTGCCAGATCTGTCAATGCTGTCTGCTTCTCTCTTTCTACAGCCAAAACTTGCGCTCCCGAAGTCGCCTCCTTTGCGTCGAACTTCTCGTGGGCACTTTGCAGCTTCATCTCGAGGGCTGTTACCTTCTTTGTCAGCGTCTCCACCTCCCGCCGGTCGCGCTCCTCGCGGCCACTTTCCATGCGACGCGTCGATTCCATAAGCTTGAGCAGGTTTGTGTTGTCAAGCCGCAGGGTCGTCAGTTCCTGCTGTATCTTCTCCTCATTCTTGCGGAGGAAATCTGCCTCGCGAACAGCCGAGTCCTTTTCGACAGTGAGGCTCTGGACACGAGAAGATGCCGTCTCTAGCTTTGCCTCAGTATTCGCCAGCATTTGCTGGTGCTGCAGAATAAGCGAGCTGAGCTGGTCCGCCTTGGAACGCAGACGCACCAGCTCGTTCTCGGCGTTGGCGCATCGCTCCTCCGATGCTTCGTAGCGCTCCTTATTGCACGTAGCTTCCACCTGCGCTTGCATCTGCGCTAATCTAGACTCCGAGCTTTTAGCTCGCTCTTGGTCCAAAGATTCCTGCAACATCTTCAAGTTGGCCTGCTTCTCCTTCTTGTAATCCTCGAACTCCAGCTGCACTTCACGGAGCTTCCTGCTCTCAATGATGTCAAGCGAACTGCGGCGGTTGTGTGGCCTCTCCACCGATGCAGAACTCTCTGCAGCTCCAGTGCTGCTAACTGTGGCACCACCTTCCAGGAATTTAGTGTCAGACTGGGCTAGCAACACACGGTACATGTCTCGCTGTTTGACAATGGCTGTGATCATCTCGCGCTCCTGCTCTCGCTCAGAGCGCAGCTCCTGGATCTCCTTGCCAGCCATGGACAAACGCTTCTTAATCGCATTGGAGGCGCCAATCTGGTCTAGCTCATCATCCGAGTCACCAGTGATAATCAAATGAGCTGACGAATTTGTCGAACCAGCATCACTGATGCCACTGCTCATCTTGTCGCCAGTCGGTTTGTTCATTTCCGTGAGCTCGCGGATCACAGTCAGCAGTTGCTGGTTACGCACCTGCAGCTCTTCCACATCTTTGAATACCACCAAGTTCTCGGATCCAAGGTCGCTCGACGCAAAGTGGCCCGCCTGTTGGTATTTATCCTGGGAACGGAACAGCAGGTGTTGAACTTGGCGCGACAAGTCATCCACGCTCTGAGCAAGCGACTCGCACTTCTTTTCGAAGACAGTCTTCTCCTTCCAGGCGTGCTGCTCGTTGCTCTTGCTCTTCGCCAATTCCTGCATGCAGTGATCCAACCGCTCGCTTAGCTGCGTGTGGCTCGCCACGGTGCGCTCGTGATCCAACCGCAAGCCCATAAGGACCGGCGCCTTCTCCTGCACCTCCTTGACAATGCGGTCCATGTACATCTGCAGTTTATCCTTTTCGTTGCGCTCTGCTTGCAGGGTTTCTTCAAGCTCGACAATGTGGTCGTACATTTGCTTGGGGGTCAGACCATGCGCTGCCAAGTGCGCCTCGCCCGCAGCTGAGGACAGTTCAGCCACGGCACTGGCCGTCTGCAACGAGAAGATCTTTTTCTTCTCGAGCTGTTCAATCTTCTGCTCAGCGTTCTGGAGGGCATCCTGAAGTGCCTGGATGCGTGCCTCTGAAGCCTCCGCCTGCTCACGGAACAAATGCTCCACCTGCTCCTTCGTGCGCTCCGTTTCGCGGGCCAATGCCTGTTCCGAGTCCGTCAGCGACTTGCGCAGCGAGTCACACAAAGTCTGAAGTTCCGTCACACGAGCAGCGGCGTCTGCTGCCGACTCCTGGTACAGCGTCGCCAGTCGGCGCTGCGCGTTCAGCTCGTTTTGCAGAGCCTCCTCATCGTGCACCTTAGACGCGTGCAGCTCCTTGAGCGCCTCCTTGCTCTTAATCAGCGCGCTCTCCATCTTCTTGTTCGCCAGGCGCGCGCTCTCGAGCTGGCGCTTGGCCGACGTGAGCTCCTCCGTGCTGCGGATCTTGAGCTCCTCCAGGTCGTGCGTGTGCTTGGCCAGGTCCAGACGCAGCTCCTGCACCGTCTTGGTCTTGTCACTGAGCTGCGACTCGAGCCATTGCGAGTGCTGCTGGGCCGCCTCCGTCTCCTTCTTGGCCCTCGTGAGTGCGTGGGTCAGCGGCGCCACCTGCGCCTCCTGCTTGGCTGCGCGCTCCAGCGCCTGCATCTCCTGGCGCTGGGCATCCACCAGCAGGTGGTTGTGCTCTCTAACCGTAGTCTGCAGCTCCTCCACCTCCGAGAGGCGGCGCTCGGCCAGTGACGTGGCCGTCTGCAGCTTGAAGCTCAGCGCATCATTCTCCGTTGTAAGCTGCAGCAGCTGCTGCTTGAGCTCTCGGGTTTCTTCTTCCCGTTCGGTCGCGAGCTTGGCCACGCGGTCAGCCTCCTCCACTGAGCATCATACAGTTGAAGAGCGGTTCGGGTTAGTCAACAATTTCAGCATTTAGGGGATACTGCAAACGTACAGGCCGCCTTCTTGTCTGTTGCGAGCGTCTGACGCTCACTCTCGGCGATAGAGAAGTCGCTCTTGAGGCTCAGGTACTTGCTCTCCAGCTCATGCAGCAGTTGCTCTGTGAAAACACGGTTTTCAGCGTAAAAACGTCAGTACAACCACGAATAAAAGCCGTTGGCATCCTGGGCGAACCACGCCACGCGATGTGGCGAGAGGGGCCTCGATCCAGGCGCAAGAAATAGAGGAACACGCAGGGCAGAGAGAAGCACGCGCACACGCACCCTGGTTGATGCTGGAGGCGGTCAACGCGGCTGCATCGCCCCCCGTCGTCATTGGAGCTTTTTACCTTTTGGCGCCCACAAAATGGACCCACTATGCGATCGCATATCATATGCTATTGTGGAGTTGATTAGTGTGTGCCACATAAGATGTTCACTTCAACGTCGGCAGTTGGTTGCCACGGATGGAGGAGTGAGCCACTTTCAGATGTTGGGCTGCGTGGTTTCACCATTGCGCGTTCTTAATAATAAGATACTTGTCGATGTACACAGGGCCTGAGTATATACTCGCGTCTGAAGCCTAAGGTCTTTGCGGATACGCCCCGATGGAGTTTTCATCCAACCGTGCACTTCGATTGAGCAAGCGTATCATCGTGTTTAGGTTCCGTAAACGCTCGAGCAAGATGTGATGTTTATACTGGACCTCGATAACGAGCTCTGTGTTGTTATACTTGGCAGTCCTTCCAGGTTAACCTCTGAGCTGGGAGGAAATGATATGGATATCGTGAATCAGCCTGCCACTCAACACTTGGCACGTGTAGCTAGGGCTACAACGTTCAAATTTGACTCACTGGCTTCTGAGCCGCTTTGTTTCGACTTGCTCCAGCCGCTCGCTCTTCTGAAATTCCGGTAAATGTGGAGGCAACGGTTCCGAGTCAGGATAATTTTGATACGCTTACTCCGCTCAGGGTGACAGATGAAGAACACTTCCATCTCATGTCGTGGACACTGGAGAACTACTATGAGCAGACGATGGCTAATGACGAATTCTTTGAGCACGTGAAACCCATGTTTATTGATACAAAGAATATGTATCCTTGGAAGAACGGACATAATTGCTGGTTTCGTTGTTGGTGAGAGCGCGCGGTACATGTTCGGTGCTCACGTCGAAGAGGCTGTGGATGATCTGGATAACGCGATAAAAACGGCGGATGACACCGAAGGGTATCTTACACATAAGCGTGGTATTTCGTCCTCCGGTGTGGTGAACCGACTGTTTTGTTGGCATCTTGCTCAAGTTATCACTAAGACCACTCTCTTGAACACATTCGTGGGCTGGAAGCTTGCCGAGCAACTTGATCCCGAATTTGTGCAACATATTTCCAAGTCTTCCCTCGATAGATGGACATTTTCTCGAGTTATGGTTCATCGCGAAACTTGTCCATGGGGGTGTTGAGTGTTACACGCTGACAGACGATGCAGAGTATCTGCGACTCGAGTGTCGTACTTTGACCCAAATGATGCGATCCCACTGAACAGGTCCGCACAGTGACTAGCCCCGAAAACATGGAACCAAGGCGGCTATGATGCAGTGCTCGTGAAAACCAGTACTGTACATGGCCAACAAAACTCAATGGCAGGGCAAACGAAGTTGAAAGTACGTGTTCGGTTTGTCCAAGTGACAAATTCATTCAAAGACCAGTTCTTCTCAAATCTCTTGGCCAGGCCTTTCCAAACGGTTTGAATCCATGGAGGCGTATCTTGCGGTTCCAGTCCGGAATTAGGATATATCCAACCCCTAGTGGAGCAAGTCCAGGGTAACGTCGTGGAACCAGCATCCTTGTCGAAGAACACACCAATTGTTCGCGTTGACGTCGTGGGCTTAACAGACAAAGAATCCTTTCACGCTGAAGACGACGATAATTCTTCTCACGCGTCATCATTGAGCTGACCCACACGAGCCGATGCTGGGGCTTGTCTTCACGCCGCCAGTTGGCGCACGCCACTCGGGTAGGATCTCTAGTTATCTTCCCAGCGGCATATTCATCAAGGAATAGAACTGTTTTATCCTCCAGTGGCTCCAACAGAGGTGCCAGTTTTTCCGGATGAATGCTGCACCTCCACTTCTCATTTGCCCCACGAAAAGAAATGCAACCCAGCCAGACAATATCACTCACGGCACAATGAATCCACACGTCGTCCCAGTCACTTCTATCCAGAGAACACGCAAAGGCGAATGCTGCGCAGGACTTTCCTGTTCTTGGAGGCCCCACGATCCACAACTCAGCGTACGAATTGCCGACGCACACCTGAAGACTCTGCCACTCATCCACAAGCTCGGAACGACAGTACAAGACTAGATCACTGTCCTCGGCGATAAGACCACTGCCATGTACATACGTAGCCGAGATCCGAAGAATCGGGTTGTCGTCAAACACGAGAGAGGGGAGCAGCCCGTTGACTTTTCCCTGGGAAGCTTCACCAGCAGGTGGACCACGTTGAATATCGGGGCCTTGTCAAAGATGTCCTTGATCACGAGTATAGGATTGATCTACGAGTTACTAGCTCGCTTTCCAGCTGTGTTCGCCTCGCTTCATCTGTCCAGTCAAGCCATCCGTCGGACGGCCAGTAGCAAACAGGTCTAACTGGGCAGCCTTGCACCGTTCGACTAGCTTGGGAGCGATAGCTCCTTCGACACCATCAACACGAGCCTTGGAATCCACCACCACCACGATGGCCGCAGTCTGCACGCTACAGCTCTCGCTCCGGCATTGAGTGGTTTTGTGTTTTTCGAGCCACGGATTGGTTAAGATCCGTCAACATTGCATCCAATCCCAGGAGTCCGAGACCGATCCTTGGCAACATGTCGATGAAGGGCACGACTCTCAAGACGTGGCGGCTGGGCGAGAAGCTCGGCTCGGGCGCGTGCAGCGACGTGTACGCTGGTAAGTAGAGAATTTTTTCTCTTGAAAACGCTGCAAGTTCCGCGTTCTAACCCCTCTTGTATGTTGTTTTATCGATCAGTGGAGTCAGTGGTCTCCCTCGGGAGCGACGCCGGCCGCCAGTTCGTCATGAAGCTCTCACCGCTGCCGCAGCTGCCCGCCGCCAAGCTCAAGAACAAGAAGCGGAAGAAGACGCCGGCGGAGCGTAATGCCGACGCACTGTACGCCGAGCATTTGCTGTACAAGAACCTGAGGGACCAGACGGGCATCCCCTACGTGCCCTTGGGCGCCTACGGGGAGGACCAGGTGCAGTTATAACTCACTAGGAGAAGAGGTTACAGGTGGCTGATGGGTGTGGACTGCAGGGATTTCGCTTCTTGGTGATCGAGCGGCTTGGACGCACGCTGGAGACGGTGCTACGGGAGCAGGGGCCAGTCCGGTCCGCCACGGCGGCTCGGTTGGGTCAGGAAATTGTGCGTTTGTGTTTGGTGTTGAGTGTGTTGATAGTTAGATGCTTACTGGGGGTTACGGGGCTGCTAGTTGGAGACGCTGCAGCAGATGCATGTCAAGAACATCCTCTACGTGGATGTCAAGCCCGAGAACTTCATGCTGGACACAGGAAAGGAGAACAAAGTCTACTGCGTGGACTTTGGCATCTCGGATCGCTATGTCACGGCGACAGGCAAGCACAAGGACTATAAGGAGGGGACGGTGGTGGGAACACCTACGTTCCTGAGTATGAATTGCCACAACGGCGCAAGTGCGTTTGCTGGCTTGGATTTGTGGTGGTTATCAGCTTCTAACTGTCGTCTGTCTGCAGCTTCTAGTCGCCGAGATGACATCGAGTCGCTGCTGTATGTTCTCATCTACTTAATGCGCGGCGACCTCCCGTGGCAGCAAGCCTCGAGCGATGCCGAAGGTGCCACGATTAAGAAGGCAACCTCGGTGGACCAGCTGTGTGCTTCGCTACCTCGAGAATGGAGCTCCATGCTGAAGAACATTCGTGATTGCGGCTTTGAGGATAGACCAGACTACGATTTCTTCGTGCAGCAACTCTCCAAGCTGGGTGGCGAGAAGGGTCGCACTACGCCGTTCGACTGGGGCTCACGCAAGACAAGCAAAGCGGTGCCGCATTTCGCTGCCTAGCATCCTTCTACGCATTACCTGTTTCACTGACACTGATTCTTCCGTTGCTATGACAGACTGCTAAGGCTGTAGCCTCACACGAGTCTACTACTGAGAGTCCCGTCCGCAAGCGCGTCAAAAGCGTGGACGAAGGAGTCAAAGCGCCCCCCGTCCCAGTTAAACCAAAGAAGGTCGCTCCTAATGAGAAGAAGAAGGCAACTTCTCGCCACAGCAAGACAGCGACCAAGAAAGCTACAGTCCCAGTCCACGACACCAAACCGAAGCCCAACAAAGAGCACGAGGTCGAAAACGACTCCACCGAAGAGGACGAGGTCGAGGTCGAGGTCGCGGATGACGTGCAGGCCCAAGACCGCCAAGTGTTCAAGGCCATCGCAGGCCACGCAGCAGCCACCGCCGCTGTGAAGCGCTACAACCTGCGCTCCGCATATCGAGAATAGATCACCAGGTCGTCCAGCAGAGGAGAAGTTCATCAACTACATCAGCATTAATCATTTCTAAATCCACACATAAACAGTCTGGTTTTGTCATTTCTAAATCGTGAAATACGCGCAACATGGCGGACGACGCTGGCCGCGTGACGTACGAGCTGCTGCGCTGTCACGGAGATCCGGACAATGCGCAGACCCACAAGGAGATGCTGAGGGCGTTGAGCTCTGTGCGCGTCGACCGCCAGAGCGCCGAGGTGCTGCAACGTCTGCACGCGACGGAATTCGGTGGGTTCATCTCGCTGTTGGATGTTTTATCGAGTACTGAGCTATTGCTGCAATGCATAGCGTTGCTGCGTGGGGAGCACAAAGACATTCAAGTATCGAAGAGACGTAGAGAGCTGCGAGACAAGTGGAGACTCAAGCAGAGTGACGCAGCGACACTCGAGGATGTGCAACGCCGCTATCCCAAGCTCTTTGAAGGGGTACGGAACCTTTACCATTAGTGGTTGTGGGGCTGTGATTAATGTGCTGTGGAAGGTGATGGAAGAGAACAAGAAACCAGCAAGAGGGATCAGTAGTGGTGTTGGCATGACGCAGCATCCATCAATTGCCAATCCACTTCCACCAGTTCCTGCTCCTGTAGAGGTGCGACCTGTGACTGCTCTACCAGTGGTGTCTGCAATACCAGCAAAGGTGAATTATGGCTTTAACTTTAACAACGACGTGTGGAGCGGACCACCTCAGGCTGCTGGGTTCTCCATGCCGAAAGAACCACCGACACCACAACCCAAGCCTGCACTGAGTGACCTGCTTAGTAAGAGGTCGCGATTGCCGCATGAGGATCCGGAGTTGTTCGGTGCTGACACTCGTCCAAGTCCGGTACAACAACGAAACCCGTTCCAGACTGCTACTGAACGACTGCAGGTGATGATGTTTGTCTCTGTGTGATGGAGCGAGTGTTGTGCTAACGGTTTGTACTTGTTCGGCTGTTTCGCACCAAAAGCATGACCGCATGACAGGAAGAGCCAGGAACCTCGACGATGACCAGCCAAACGACCGAAGTGGGCGGCGGCGGAATCCTCGCGGCCCCCCACGCGGGACTTATCACCCCGTTAATCAAGATCTACTTCTCGGTGGAGACAACGATGGCTATACTTCGGGGTCATCTGCAGTGAGCAAGAAGTTTGTGTCGCCGATGAACGATGGTAGCGGGAGCAAAAGGTAAGGAAGCATCTACCCATTGATCTCCAGGCAGGTTTACTGTGTGTGGAGTTGAGCCTGACTGCGTGACATTTGCCTTGACTTCCATCAGTACTAAGCAATCGGCACCACCTGATGACGAGAATATTGATCCACGACTCAAGAGCTGTGATCCAGAACTAATAGAGAAAATTGAGATGGAAATCGTCGACAATGGAGATCCCATTACATTCGACGATATTGGTACGCTAGATGTTCTTGAGAACTATACGCATGCTCTACTGTAGATCAACCAGCGTGACCACTGATAGCTTGTGCTTTCTAGCTGGCCTGCAATTTGCGAAAAAGTGCGTGAATGAGCTGGTCATTTGGCCGATGGCACGACCAGACATTTTCACAGGGCTTCGTTCTCTCCCGAAAGGTGCATTCTGTGTGTGTATGGGTCATACACTGCTGGACGTGATGACTTAAGCCGCTTTATTGTGTATGCTAGGTTTGCTGCTATTTGGCCCTCCTGGCACAGGCAAAACATTGATCGGCAAAGCTATTGCACGACAGTCCGGGGCGACATTTTTCAGTATCTCGGCAAGCTCACTAACAAGCAAATGGGTAGGGAAGAGTACATGCTCATTGTCGAGTGTTCCAGGGAAACTTAACTAGCTCTGGTTTCGTGCAGATTGGACAAGGAGAAAAGCTCGTTCGTACATTATTTGCTGTTGCTGCAGTGAAGCAGGTATTGCACTGAATAAGGTGCTTCCAAATGATGGAGCCTTTACTAACTGCTTTTCTCGCAGCCCTCCGTGATTTTTATCGATGAGATCGACTCACTGTTGACCCAGCGAAGGTCGGTGGCCGTTTTCCCGTGTTGGAATGTTGTCTTCTGAACATTTGTGTTACTGCAGCTCTGAAGAGAATGAAGCAAGTCGGCGGATGAAGACGGAGTTCCTTGTCCAACTTGATGGCGCTGGCACGAAAGCGAAGGATATCATCCTCGTCGTTGGTAAGTTTTCTTGCTTACGTCGCGTAGTCGTGATGGTCTAATGCTTCTGGTACTTGACTGGCAGGCGCGACAAATAGACCGCAAGAGCTCGACGAAGCCGCACGTCGGCGATTCGTCAAGCGCTTATACATCCCGCTTCCATCGCTCGAAGCCAGACTGGACCTGATTAGCCGGCTGCTCAAAGACAACAAGAACGAGCTGGCTGACGAAAATAAGGCCTTCATTGCGGAGTCTACGAAAGGTTCGTCTAGAGGCTCATGGCTTGCATCGTTGCCGATTGTGAGCTGATTGAAAAAGTCATATTATTTTACCGCGAGAACAGGGTACTCCGGTGCGGATGTGAGAGCACTTTGCACAGAGGCTGCGATGGGGCCAATCCGGACGTGCTCAGATATTCGCACGATGGACGCTGATTCCGTTCGTCCTATTAATTTGGACGACTTCAAAGAAGCTTTGCGAGGGGTGCGTTGCATCGAGGAGTGCTACATGTATGAAAGCGACCAGCTTGTGCTAACTCTATTTCTCGCTGCTTGCCTAGGTTCGCTCCAGTGTAGCGACGAAAGACCTCGCGTTTTACAGGGAGTGGAATGAAGAGTTTGGAAGCTTCGCATTCGAGAGCCACGATTCATCCTGAATGTAACAAAGAGGTAGTACTACTTCTGGTGTCAATGGTTACATGTTAGGCTACTCGGAGCTCTGGAGTTTCTGCTAGAAGGCGCGAGCCTACTTGTTCGTTCGTGTGCTCACCTAGAATCGCGTCTGCGGGGGTCGCAAATTGAAAGCAAAGCATGTAAATGGAAAGCAGACGTGGGCGTAATAGTCGTGGTAAATAAAGTTGCATCGAGGCAGCGCTGCTCGGAATTCAGGTTCTCAAGGCTCAGTATTCTGGGTCGTCGAACGGCATATTGAGTCTTCTTCGCTTCGCCACGGGCTCCATTGAAGACCCGGCACTGCGGGTTGATGCGCGCACGATGGTCAGTGCCATGGACGGGCAGCTTTCAATCTCTTCTCGGAAGTTCTCATCGTCAATAATCTCGTTCGTGTGATCCAAGAAAAAAGCGAGACAGTACTCTTTCAGATACGCAGCATTGAACTTCTCGGCGGCGCAAAGGAATCGCCCCACGTTTCCAACAGACAGCACATCCTGTGCTGCGACCTCGCAGAGATGCTTCAGTGGCAGCAACAGGTACTGCTCCGACAGCGTCAACAGGTCAATGAGTTGCTGCACAGCACCAACCGACAAAAAGTCAGCAACCACAGGCCAATGAACCACCAACATATGTAACTGCACGTACGTTGGAGTTGAGCTTGACCATATCCAAGACGCGGTTCGTGTAGATGAACTCAAGCATCTTGGACACCATCTCCGGCGAATGGTCTTCAATCCGAACAACTCCGTCTTCACTTTCTCGCATCGCTCCTGGGCGGAACATGGCCTCGAAGATCTCACACCTCGTCATCAAAATCAATCGATGGGCACGCAGGATCTCTCTGTCTGGTCCAACCTCCAGCGTAATGTCACTCCCAGTGCCGTTCTACCAGCAACAAAAATTAAAAACATTGTCAACTCCTAAAAAAACGTAAAAAAAAAACCCTTCCAAAACTCCGTCTCCTCACCAAGAACAGTTCTCTCATCGTGGCAAAGTACGCCTCGTCACTGTGACTCGGCAGCATCAACGTCGTCGGCGCCACTCGACGCCGCACCAGAATAATATCATTCTAATACACCAAAGAAGAAAAACAATAATTAGCCAGCCACAACAAGAAGATAATAAGAAAATAACAATAGAACCTTTTGCAAATGCACCGACTCAGGTGAATCCTCGGGGTCCAGTCGATTCGTGAAGAAGAAGTCGAGGCTCTCCCTCGGCAGTCCGTGGTGCTTGCTGTAGTGGCGGAAGAGGGACGAGAAGCGCTGCGTCTTCTGCATCAGGCACGAGTACATGTTGTTGGCGGCGACACGCACGATCGAACGCTCTTTGCCGGTCAAAACCAGGTCCTCCGCCGCCTAATTCAGGAAAACTTCGTTAGCACAAACGAGATTTTTACGTTCATTTCGACTGGAAGTTCAGCACCTTCACGGTGAACTCCACGTTCTCGGGGCGCACGCTGCGGTTCATGTGTACGTTAGGAAGCTGTGAGGCGGGATTGGGAATGACGGGGGCGGCGTTGGGGGCGAGGAGACGGGTCCGTCCTTTTAGTCGGTTCTTCTAGGACTTGTCTTGGCCCGTGCAGTTAACGAAAAATGATGTTTTGCAGCTATATCTATTTACAAAGGGTTTGTGTAGAACCACGTGAAAAGAGTGACAGTTTACTTCAACTTAGAGTGTTGATCAGAAGTGGGGCTGTTGAGGAACTGATTGTCGTGAACACGGCCAATGCGATATACTGGGATTCGTTCGCAACTTCGTAAACGCTTACACGTCGAGAACATGAATGCCGAGCGTGCTCGAATCCCACTGACGCGTCTCAAACGTATAGTCTCCGCCTTCCAACACGCTGTCCACAGCCTTCGCCACATCCCAAATGATACGACAGCGACCGCGAACGACATGGTCCAGCTCCACGATCACATCGAAGATCGGATTGCCAGCACGCTGAGTCTGCAACTTGCTCTTGCTAGCGGACTTCGCCGCAGCACCGTCGCCCACGATCACCTGCTGGGAACCGCCCACCAACCCCTTCAGGTCCGGGTTCTTGATCAACGCGCGGAAGTCGCCGTGCGCACTCGCGATCAAGCGAGGACCGCGCTGACGCACCGTGGACGCAGCCAGCACCTCGGCCTTGCGTCCGATCTCGTCCACGATCAACGTCTCCACCGTGTGGTTCTGCACGCACTCCACCATCACCCCCGCCTGCGCCTCCAGCGACCGCACCATCATGCGCCGAGCCCACCCCACGCACGCGTGCGGCACCAGTCCGTCGCCGCCGATCTCGTTCGACGTGTCGATGATGCACACGTTCTCCATGGTCTCGGACACGCAGCGGGCCACGTCTCGGATGAGCGTGGTCTTGCCACTCCCCGGGTGGCCCAGCACCAGCACCGACTTGTCAGCGTGTCGTTCACTCAGTAGTAGATCCGTGAGCACGCACGCAGCATTGAGCAGCGCTCGGCCAACACGCATGGTGAGGCCGTAGACCTCGTCCGTCTTGCTTCTCATGACGGAGATGCGGTGGAGTTGTCTGTCGATGCCAGCTCGGTTGTCGTCTCCGATGCGCATTTCTCCTCCGAGGTTCGTGACAATCTCATCGATCGTGTCTTTCGAGACGACCTCATTATTCTTGCTGAGCACGACTCGCTGCTTCTTGCCGGTGTAGACGTGGGGAATTCGTCCGACGTCAAGGCAGACATCAACAAGTTTGGTGCGGTAGTCTGCGATGTTCATGATGGTGTCTCGGTATTCTGTTGGAAGCAATTCCAGTAGAGATGCTAACTCGCATTGTAGTTCGAGCGGCAGGATACCGTCAGGTAAGCGTACTGAGTTTGATGTTCTGTCATTGTAGGACGAGAAATACTCGAGGCTGCGAGGCTGATTATCTGCGTCTGGGTCGAACCAAATAGCTTGATGTCCTTGGTTTTCAGTAGCATACCGCCACCGCATTTTGGTCAGGCCACCCCATTTTGCGGTGTCCGTGTACACTTTCTCGAGATCACGGTAGCACTGTGCGTAGAGTTGTGCTTCGTTAGCCAACGTCTTAAGCAAAGATTCTGGTAATGGCGTGCGCGCCCACTCAGCTGGGTCTACCCGCTTTACCTTGGCCTTGAACGATTGGGTTGTCTGCGCTATACTCGATGACGTATCCGTCGACTCGCAGTGCTTCACGATCTGGAACATACTCGCTTGCAGCTCAGATGTATTGATGGCATTCTCGTACACGATCTGGAGATCGGTACAATTCGCGAGCTCCACGTCGGTGAGTCCGTTGTGGTGTAAGTAGAATGCGGCACGGTGTACGTTGTGCATGGCCTTGACGGTTGCTGGATCGCTGAGTAACATCTTTAAGGCAGGGAGCACGTGGGCCTGACTCAGCGAGTCTAGCTGCAGCACGACGGCTGTATCACTGGCGTCTGCGCCGACGACACTAATCGCGACTAATTGGTCATCGTCACACTGTACTGGTTGGCGCGATTTCTCTCGGGTAAACTGAAAGTGGACACCTACAGTGGTGACTGGGCCTTGGACTAGCATGTTGTTGTTGTGCTTGAGCAATTTTTGCAGCGCTACATCCGAAGTGATATACTTGATCACACGCAGGGAACTTGCCGCCACTCGTTGAGCACTTGATGGGGTATGAACGGGTGAATTTGGATTCATTTCTCGGTCCAGCTCGGGGTTGAAGCCTGGGCTTCTTGACTGTGTCGCCTTGTTTGTGGAGTTTAGTGAGTTCGGATCGGCGAAGGAATTGCGCCATCTCTCACTTGTCAAAGTGTGGATAGTTGGAAAATTGCTGATCATCCCCGGAATGCCGCACGCTCCATTGTAACATCGCGTATAGAGCCGCATCGACTTGGTCAATGAATGCTGCATGTGCGGTGCCAAGGGCGACTTGGCCCACGCCTGCGGTTTCAGCTCCGCATTGAATTTCGCGACCTCCTCCGCCATTGCGACCGTCGTTTTACTCCCCAACTGCGTTATAACTTCCTCTAGAGTCACAGTCGTCGCGTTTGAGTGTACTACTCGTTGGTAGAGCAGCTGCAGGTCCACGCATTTGACGGGGGTCACATTGGTGGCTTGATAACGTTGTAGCCATCTCGCCACGCGCTCCCCATCGAAGAGCACCTTGACGATAGAAGGGTCCTCGAGCAAATGTTTGAGTCCCGTTGCAACCTGACTGGCCCCCAACGCGTCAAGTTGAAGCACCACCGCCACGGAAGGCGGCGAATCATTTCCAATGGCGACAGCGACAACTCGGTCCTGATCCGATTTGGCGCTGTCCTCCTGGGCGAACTGGAAATGGACTGCAACCACTTTCGCACTGGTGGCCACCGGGTTGCTGCCGTGCGCGGCCAAGAGCGCGTCGAGTTTCTTCTTGGACGCGATGTACTGCACCGAAGCCTCCGCCATCTTCAACCCACCACGTGCAATGTTTTGTACACTATTGCTTTTTTTAATTTTAAATTAATTAGAATGAACCCTATCAACAATTGTTAACCACAATTTGAAACATGCCGCAGGTGCAGTACTTCACCACGCCGCCGCCGCTCACGACGCTGCTGGCCGACCACGACGGCAAACCCGTGAATACCAGCGGCTAGCGGGTCGGGATTCACTTCCAGTTCGCGCAAGAGCGAGACGCTTTCACGGATTCCGATCGGGTGGTGGCCGTAACCACTGGAGACCAATTACCCGACGGGGTTGCGGAGGTGCTGCACATCGAGTCGCTGGATCGCCGGCAGGTTTTCGAAGGGCTCAAGAAGCTGCTGGAGGATGGAAACACTTTTAAAATCATTTTCAACGTCCGACGAATCGCGCGGTGGCTGCATCGCTACGGACTCTCGGACGTCGCCCTCGTGAATTGTGTGGATCTGCAGACTATGTCCCAGTCCGTGACCGGGAAGGGAGGGCAGGTGTTGGTCTTGAGGAGATGGCACATAACTATTGCAAGGCGTCGGTGCAATTGGCACGGGAAGTGGCGGCAACCGGTGCCAAGACGGAGTGGACCAAGTCGCCATGGACCAGTCCATGGTGACTGTGCTGGTGAAGACCATGATGCTGCGGGTTGACTGTTACTTGGGTATGCGCCGCTCACGTGGCGCTTCACAACAGGTTTTCACGTCTACTGCTGAGGGTTGGGAGAATGCTGTCAGGTAGTTGCCATCAAGTTTGACGATCTCGCGTCGAGTGTTGAAACCTAAGCGTGGAGGGCTGACTCGAGGGCTCACTCCTCGTGACCAACTAGCGAGATTGGGGCTAACCAGGCAGAACCAGGAGCGTGCAATTAAGGCTATCCCGGAGCTGGCGCCTCTGTTTATCGAGAACAGCAACTCAGATCCGTACGCGGGGCTGGTTGTTGGCGTCCACTTCCAATTTACAAGAGAAACAGAGCACAAGGAGGGGTCTTGTGTGTGGTCGCCATCAGTATTGTCGGTGCAGATTCGACCGATTCGACAGTCGTGCTGCAGTTGAACTTGCTTGGGAAAATGCGAGCGCTGCATTGTCTGCAGATGCTGTTGAGCTACGCGGAGATTGTTAAGGTGATGCATGACGTACATTGGGCTGCCTGGTATCTCCACCAGAACGGGTTGACCGGCGTTCAGCTCAAGAATTGAATCGACTTGCAGCTCATGTACGAAAGTATCGTTAGCACGACCGAGCTCCACGCCAGCACACTGCAGGTTATGGATCACTGCTATTCCCTACAGTTGTCGTCGGGGAGCTCGGCACAAACAATTTAGTCGTTCAAGGCGAGAGTAAAACCGGTAGATCCATCAAAATGGGCGGCCAAACACCTTTCAGAAGTATTGCTTCGGGCTCTAACTACTGAGGCGCAGCTGTATGCGCAGTGCCATGCCAGTCCGAACAAATTCTCCGTCTCACCGACACAGTGCGTTGCCATGACAAGCGCCCGTTGGAGTAATGCCATTCAGAATCACGGCAACCCCGCCATTTGGTTCGACACGTCATCAGACTATCATCCACGTAGCCTCGAATGTCTGAGGTTCGACAAGCCAAGCCTTTGGTTTGGTGGTTCATCGTCGCAAACGATAAAGCTCCCAAAGTTAGAGCTTCAATGCCAACTTGACCCGCTGTTCGAGCTTCTACCAACAGATTACCAAGACGCCATCATGAACATCGCAGACTACCGCACCAAACTTGTTGATGTCTGCCTTGACGTCGGACGAATTCCCCACGTCTACACCGGCAAGAAGCAGCGAGTCGTGCTCAGCAAGAATAATGAGGTCGTCTCGAAAGACACGATCGATGAGATTGTCACGAACCTCGGAGGAGAAATGCGCATCGGAGACGACAACCGAGCTGGCATCGACAGACAACTCCACCGCATCTCCGTCATGAGAAGCAAGACGGACGAGGTCTACGGCCTCACCATGCGTGTTGGCCGAGCGCTGCTCAATGCTGCGTGCGTGCTCACGGATCTACTACTGAGTGAACGACACGCTGACAAGTCGGTGCTGGTGCTGGGCCACCCGGGGAGTGGCAAGACCACGCTCATCCGAGACGTGGCCCGCTGCGTGTCCGAGACCATGGAGAACGTGTGCATCATCGACACGTCGAACGAGATCGGCGGCGACGGACTGGTGCCGCACGCGTGCGTGGGGTGGGCTCGGCGCATGATGGTGCGGTCGCTGGAGGCGCAGGCGGGGGTGATGGTGGAGTGCGTGCAGAACCACACGGTGGAGACGTTGATCGTGGACGAGATCGGACGCAAGGCCGAGGTGCTGGCTGCGTCCACGGTGCGTCAGCGCGGTCCTCGCTTGATCGCGAGTGCGCACGGCGACTTCCGCGCGTTGATCAAGAACCCGGACCTGAAGGGGTTGGTGGGCGGTTCCCAGCAGGTGATCGTGGGCGACGGTGCTGCGGCGAAGTCCGCTAGCAAGAGCAAGTTGCAGACTCAGCGTGCTGGCAATCCGATCTTCGATGTGATCGTGGAGCTGGACCATGTCGTTCGCGGTCGCTGTCGTATCATTTGGGATGTGGCGAAGGCTGTGGACAGCGTGTTGGAAGGTGGAGACTACTCGTTCGAGGCACGTCAGTGGGATTCGAGCACGTCGGGCGTGCAGGTAGTACCAGGTAGTTGATGCATTGATAGACGAATGACCCAGTGGATGGAAGTAGACCTGGGTTGAATGCGTTAACACGTATTCTTCCTAGATCTTTTGGAAGGTGTTGGTTTTTAAGCACATAAGTGCCAGTCATACCATATCGCAATCATAATCCGAAATACAGGAAACTTGATGATGCATACTGGGAAGTAAAAAATCATTTATACTATTAGGGACGGACTGTTCAATCTGAAACAAAACATCACTTTGCCAGACGTAATTCAAAGGAACCAAGCACAGCACAAACAGATATCCACGAGATGAAAGTGTGGATAAAACAGCGCAGAAAGTTCAGCAGAAGCGACATCAAACAACATCCAAGCCCGCCAACTCAACCAAGTCACAACTCACGACAGCCTCTTCCACGATATATCATTCACAGGACCAAAGTAGGTCATTAAGAATGCCATAGACCTTAGGAATGTATTAAGCTATTCTCCCTATGTCAGGCACTTTGGTGCTGCGCGGCCAACAATCATATACTGTGTCCAATTTTCTTTGCTAATGCGTCGATGGACGGGTCGGGTCAAGCATCGTTTCAACTAGAAATTCAGGCGGATATGATTAAGCAAACATCGCCAGAACATTTTACATGTCCAGCAACACCACACCTCTCGTGCTTGCATCCCACTGACGTGCCTCGAACGAGTAGTCTCCACCTTCCAACACGCTGTCCACAGCCTTCGCCACATCCCAAATGATACGACAGCGACCACGAACGACATGGTCCAGCTCCACGATCACATCGAAGATCGGATTGCCAGCACGCTGAGTCTGCAACTTGCTCTTGCTAGCGGACTTCGCCGCAGCACCGTCGCCCACGATCACCTGCTGGGAACCGCCCACCAACCCCTTCAGGTCCGGGTTCTTGATCAACGCGCGGAAGTCGCCGTGCGCACTCGCGATCAAGCGAGGACCGCGCTGACGCACCGTGGACGCAGCCAGCACCTCGGCCTTGCGTCCGATCTCGTCCACGATCAACGTCTCCACCGTGTGGTTCTGCACGCACTCCACCATCACCCCCGCCTGCGCCTCCAGCGACCGCACCATCATGCGCCGAGCCCACCCCACGCACGCGTGCGGCACCAGTCCGTCGCCGCCGATCTCGTTCGACGTGTCGATGATGCACACGTTCTCCATGGTCTCGGACACGCAGCGGGCCACGTCTCGGATGAGCGTGGTCTTGCCACTCCCCGGGTGGCCCAGCACCAGCACCGACTTGTCAGCGTGTCGTTCACTCAGTAGTAGATCCGTGAGCACGCACGCAGCATTGAGCAGCGCTCGGCCAACACGCATGGTGAGGCCGTAGACCTCGTCCGTCTTGCTTCTCATGACGGAGATGCGGTGGAGTTGTCTGTCGATGCCAGCTCGGTTGTCGTCTCCGATGCGCATTTCTCCTCCGAGGTTCGTGACAATCTCATCGATCGTGTCTTTCGAGACGACCTCATTATTCTTGCTGAGCACGACTCGCTGCTTCTTGCCGGTGTAGACGTGGGGAATTCGTCCGACGTCAAGGCAGACATCAACAAGTTTGGTGCGGTAGTCTGCGATGTTCATGATGGCGTCTTGGTAATCTGTTGGTAGAAGTTTGAGCAGCGGTTCTAGTTCACACTGCAGCTTGAGCGGTTTTATATCCACTTCTGCGTCACCCGAAGCAGCAACACTGTTCGAAACGAGGCACTCCAGACTCCGAGCTTGGTTGTCCACCCCGGGATCAAACCAGATAGCCTTGCACCCATGGTTTACGACTGAGTTCTGCCACCGTAAACTTGTCATAGTTGCACAAGATGCTTTCAGCGAAGCACTCGGCGATATTTTTACGTAGCATTCGACGTACAATTTCGTGGTCTGAGCTAGTGTCTGCAGTAACTTTGCAGACAGAGGCGTATGCTTCCATTCGATGGCGTCCACCGGCTTCAATTTGGTCTTGAAAGAATACATGCTTTGAACCAGTTTTTCCGATGGGTCAGGAAAGCACTGGGTCGCGATCTGGAGGATATCTGTGTTCATTACTCGCGTGTCGACGGCATTTTCGTAGTAAAGCTGCAAGTCGAAGCAGTTCACAAGCTTGGCGTCCTGGAGACCGTAGCTGTCAAGCCAAAAAGCAGCTCGGTGGATGTTGTGCATCACTTTAACTGCCGCCGAATTACTGAACAATGTCTTCATCCAGGTGATAACACGGGCCTTTTGGAGTGAAGCTATCTGCAGCACAACTGTTGGATCACTAGGTGCAGCGCCCGTGAGAGTGATCGCTACCAATTGTTCCGGGTCAGACTGATCATGATCATCCGAGTCCGAGTGAAGGCGATCTTGTGTCGCAAATTGGAAGTGCACGCCGACAATGGCCGATTGGAACGACATGTTCACTTCACGTTCATCGCCAACGAGCTGAATGGAGGTCAGTGGCAAGTTCGCAGCAGCTGCATGCTCGCCATTAGGCACTTGCGCCGCCAAATCTTCTCTGTCGTTTTCGCGTGCCGTCCCATTGGAAGTCACACTACTATTTCCCACGGAGGAATAACTTGCGCCCCATAACTTTCTTGTTTTCGCTGCAAGCGGCGACACCTCTGCCTCACACCTCGCGAGACTAGTTCCAAAGTTTCCATGATAGCAACGCACCATAGTTTTCACAACATCAACCAAATGCCTCAGCAGTGGTGGATTCAATGGCGACTTCGTCCATGCTCGAGGTTTAAGATTCGCACTGAAGGTGTCCACTTGGATACCCATTTTCGCAGCGGAAGAGCCATAGTGCGACGAAATTTGGGTCAGACTTGCACGAGGAGTTTTTGCATCCGTCTGTGCCTGGTACATCAACTGAAGGTCCAGACAATTGGCGAGCAACACACTCTCACGTCCGTAGCGTTGCAGCCACCGCGCCACTCGCGCCACATTGATCATCACTTTGATGGTGTCCGCGTCTTCCAGTAGCTTTGTCAATCCTGCAACCACCTGCCGCTGCTTCAGAGACTCAATTTGCAATACGACCGCCATCCCGTCGGGTGAATTGCTACCGACGGTGACTGCAACGACGCGATCGGAGGCGGAAAAGCCATGTTCCGGATCTGCAAACTGGAAATGGACACCGATCACTTTCGCCCTGGACAGAACCGGCTTCCCTCCATTGGCGGCCAGGAGACTTTGCAGCTGCTCGGTGGAGATGACGTACTGTCTTGGAATGGACACAGACATGAGCCTTCTGTTGGAACCTGTACCGGTTCCAGGCGCACTCGTACGCGTGGCGATTCAAAATGAAGACTAAATGCATTGAACGTTAGAGCCCTACCTCATCGGCTCCAACCAACATTTACTAGACAACGGGTTCAAGCCCATTGTCGTACAGTGACCTGATATCTCAGCTCCTAAGCCTCTTCCTGGCTTCTCAGCTTTCTTTTTCTCTTCAACTTTCCAGGTCCCAGATGTGCATTCCAACACGCCCTCCTCGAAGATCACTCTTCGACTTAATCAGCAGCGCCAACTCCAATGTCCAGGAGCAGTCGCTTGAGACGTTTCTTCTCCAAAGGCTTCGTGAACGTGTCGGCGGGATTGGCCTCTCCCTTCACCTTGTGCAACTTGATGGCTCCTCTCTCCACTTGCTCGCGCACATAGTGCCATCTTAATTCAATGTGCCGAGTTCGACGGCTGTACGTGGGATTCGTAGCCATCATGTACGCAGCCTGATTGTCAATGCCGAGTTGCAACTTCATCGAGTTGTACGGCAGAATCTCCTGCAAGATGTTCCTCATCGCAAGAGCTTCCATAGTCGCCTCGCACGCGGCCACGTATTCAGCCTCAGCCGTGGACAGCGCGATGATAGATTGCCGGCGTGACATCCACGCAATAGCTCCACCCGACAGTTTGTACACAAATCCTGTACTACTTTTCCTTTCCTCCAGGTCATTTGCCCAATCACTATCACAAAATCCATGCAACTCAACTGCATCACCTGTTTGTTGTTGTCTGGTATACGTAATTTGTAACGGGGTACACCGACGTGTACCCATGTTACATAAAGAGTGACGGGATGTCTCTCTTTTGTGCCCATGGTACGTGGTACCGGTTGGCGGTGAGCCAACCATTGGGCACTTGTTTAGCTTTTACTATAGTTGACTTAGAGTTTGTAAGGATCAAGCTTGACTCACCTATAAATATATTCAGTCTTTAAACGTACCGTCTAAGTCGTAGTCGGTTCCCTTAGACCGGGAACCGGGAACTTGTTGTTCACCGAGAGCTTACGCTCTCTAGCACTTCCTCTGTGCAAGGTGCTGTGTGCCCCGTCACACTTGGTAGCACTTGTAGTCAATCCACGCCTACGCGGGTAGGATTGGACTACCTGAATCCTCTGTGGTCTCAAAGACTGAACCACTATGGAACGAAGTGAGTTTCCTCACTTGAACGACTCGCAGTTCGAGTCCGTTCGAAAGATGGGAGGCATCTTTGGGAGGGATGTCCTCCGAGGCTTGGCGTCGGTGACGCCAGCCGAGCAAGTCGAACGCGTGAACGCGTTCGACACGTATGAGCGTGAGCTCATTGCTCACGTGCAGGGAAACCTGCAGGCCTCTGTGGCCGAGCCGAAGCCGGTCCAGCCGAAGCCTTTGCGGCTGGCTGTACCTGCGTTCGAAGGGAAGGAAGGTGAAAACCTTCACTTCTGGATCCGAGAAGTTGAGATCGCCATGAGGGCGGGTCTCATCTCGGATCAGGGACTTCGCGTTGCGTTCGCGTTGTCCAACCTAAGCGGTCGTGCCAAGAATTGGGCGTACACGCTGGAGACGACGTCTCCTGGATGCTTTGCATCCTGGAAACAGTTGTGCGAGCGGCTTCGCGCTGCGTTTCTCCCGGCGAACGATGCGTTCCGCCAGCGCTCACGCTTCCTCGCCTGTAAGCAAGGGAAGCGCGAGCTGTACGAGTACGTACAAGAGATGCGCACGTTGGCATCATCGTTGGTGGGGAACCCCCTGCCCGAAGACGTCAAGACGACGGTCTTCATGGACGGCCTGAAGGTCGGTCCCGCACGCACGCAGTTATTCCGCGTGCATGCATCCACTATGGAGGAGGCGATTAAGATCGCCCTCCAGGAGGAGTACAGCCATAAGCAGGCTGGTACTCCGGTTGTTGCGCAACTTGTCGTTGCGAACAACGAGCCAGAGCCTATGGACTTAAGCTCTGCTGAGCTTGGCTCGGTCCGCTGCTATAAATGCGGCGGACTAGGACACTACCAACGCGTGTGTCCTTCGACTGGGGTGGGGAAGAACCCATCCCTCAAACCCCGAGGGCCTAACGGTCGCTGGCGCAAGCCGCGACCAGGTGGCCGAGGGAACTCCGGCCACCAGTAATGGCGGATTCCCCAGAGGGGGGAGAGTTGAGTCTCCGTGACGGGTGTGCGGGTGGCGCACACCATGGAGGCTTAGCCTACGAGAGACATTATGTCTCGAATCGGTGATGGCAACGCTGGGTTGCCGTTAGTACACGTGAGTGTACGGGGATGTTAATATCCCTAGGAACGTTTAGTTCCAGGGGCGTCGAATGCTTTCGTACGCCGCCGGAGCGATTGCCAACTCTCTGTGAGAGAGCATCGGCAATGGTCTGCATAGACCTTGCTGTCAGGTTCACATACCTGAACAGCTGCGACCCGTACGTGGTCGTGGACACGTACGGCGTCCGCTTGGGTGCGCCGTGCCATGAACGCACGCACCCTGAAGCAATTGGTGTCGGAAAGCCATCTAGGCTAACCGGCACCCAGCTTCTGGCAGAGCATTGGTGAGTCATGATCCCACCTCTGCCAGAACACGCGGTATCCGAAAGGATTACCAGGACGCAATGGCGTCCGCCGACGTACGGAAGTCGTCGGAGTAGCTGCAGCTGCAACAGGTGTTGAGACACCGTCCACTGCGGGAAATGGACCGCCACAGGCAATGCCGGTGGACAGGACTAATAGTCCAGCGAGGGGAGCTGCAACGCCAGCAGCACCCACCGCTCCTGATCGTGGCGCCATACAGGCCTCGACTGTATCAGCGCCAGGGGATGTCAGCTCCCCAGTAGAACAAGTCCACGTGAGGCCAAGACGGTCGAGACCGTGGCCAGGGCTGAGGTTGCCGAGAGCACCTCCTGTGTGGGTAACAATGTTCCACACGGAGTCGATGAGATTCCCGACTCTGCCCTTGAGTCACCACCGGCCGTGGGTAACGAAGAACCACGCCGGGGTAGGCATTGACGACGTCGTCGCCGCCGTAAGCCGAGTCTGTTGAAACAGACTGGAGTCGCCACGAGCGACTCGGAGTAATCAACGCTCCTTAGGCACGGCCGGCCGAAGATGCTATCACATCTTCGACGGCGAGACCTGTCAGGTCAAGGCGGCGGTCATAAGTTTGACCGCCCTGCCGGAGGTGTCAGTTTCTGAACCTCGAGGGAATGTCGCTGCACGACTTCCAGGTCATCATGAAGGCTGGGGAGATGATACTCCTGTAACCGGAGACCTCTCCTGAAGAGTTGAACTCTTCTTCTGTTCTGGACAGGAACGTCCTGGAAGAGTTCTGTTGACGTAGTTACGCATAACTACGTCAACAGGTCGCAAGACCATGTCCATCGCGGGTAACCCTCGCGGACCGCCAAAGGCTTAGCCGATGGACAGGGCATCTTGCCCGGCATGTGTGGCTGCGCTGTACCGCAGCGACCATCGCCGAGAAGTCGTCGCGCCGTACGGGCTTCGACTTCAGTAGTGCGGAGTGACACTACCGGACCGGTGGTTTAAGTCCACGGCCGAGATCGTGGCCAGCTGGAGGTTGCTATAAGCACCTCCTGTGTGGGTAACCAAGTTCTACACGGAGTCGATAAGACTCCTGGCACCGCCACCAAGACGTGGGTAACTTAGTTCCACGTCCTGATGACCGCCGACGACACCGTCGCCGCCGAAAGTCGGGTCTGCGCACGTACCAGACCGGAGTCGCAATGAACGACTCGGAGCTATGCTCCTCAGACACACGGTCGGCTCGATGGTGCAGCCGGTTATCAGCTGCTACCAAAGGCCGAGGTGTCAGTATTGCTGACCCTTGTATGCCAAAGCGCAAGCTGCGCTTGGGTTCCGAAGAACCCAGTGTTTGAATTCACGGCACGAGTCACATGGTTGACGTCGTGCCTGGCGCAATGTATATCGCCCGGTCGCCCAGACCTTAACTGAAGAGGAAGACGCGGGTTGCGCTTCCTGTGTGGGTAACATAGTTCCACACACTAGGTGAGCCCATGGTGGCTTCACCCGACGTGGGTAATATCGTTCCCACGTCAAGTCGCACAGACTCAAACTGTTCCCGGGCTGGATGAATTCCAGCCGCGGTCGACTCGGTCACCCCGGAGGGGGATCAATCGTAAGAGGGGGAGGGGTTCGGAAATACCTCTCCTCCCAGGTCTCTAGAGAGACTAGCTTCCTCACGGAAGCTGTTGTTGGCATGAGCCAACAACTGTTCAGCATCAGTGCTGCACGCTTGCGGCACTCGAGGCAGCCGTGGTACATTGAACACGCGGCGTACCTCTGGCGTACGGGAGCACAGCCCCGTACGCCGACGCGGTCACATGTGGTGATGAGTGCCGTGCATGCTTGCACGCACTCGGAACATCTCAATGTTCTAGTGGTAGCCGTAGTACACGGCGAACCACTGACGTATGGGCTCACAGGCCCGTACGCCATCGTGGTCTTGAACAAGACCGAGTGTCGTGCAGGCTTGCACACACTCCGACCGTGCCCTGGTCTTGGCGATGCACGAAGCAATCGCCAGCACTAGAGTGAAGGTGGTAGAGAGTGCATGTAACTCTCCACCATGCTTCAAGTACCGATGGGTACCTCGGTGTCGATATCCGACACCGAAGCGTCTATGGTACGACGACCTAGACGCGGGGTGGAGCTTGCTGCTCTACCCGAAATGCTCTTATTGATGAGCAGGCTGCTAATGGCAGCCGTCGTATCACTACGACGAAGCACGATGCTTAGTGCTTTGGTCAACGAATGACCTGAGCGCGTGTACGGCGCCGATGCTTCACGCGCTCAGCCATGACTAGCGTAACCCATGCGGGTCCGCTATCATGGCAGGAGGTGAGCTGCGAGCTCCCTCCACTCTTGGGCTATGTGATGCCCGGGATGGTGTCGACCCACACGGGAGACACAAGACACACGAAGTGTCAGGGACGGCACACGGCTCCTCCCAAGTGAACTGCAGGTGGTCAAGGAGAACCACCGCAAGTTTGGATGCAGTAGCATCCCGTACCGAAGCACTGTGCGCTTGCTATCACCGCAACGCGAGTTGCTAAGGACGGCGGCTTCGCGGCCGACATCGTCCTCTGTGCAAGGAAGCACCTCGCGGTGTCCGCCACGGACACAAGTCACTGCGTGACTGTCGAGAGGGCGCGCCAGCCGTGCTGTGGCTGCGCCCGGGAATTCCCAATTTGGGAGTTCCAATTCTCTCCCTTCTGATTGGAGAATAAGGTGTGATTCTCAGATAAGTGGGGGAGGATGTAACGGGGTACACCGACGTGTACCCATGTTACATAAAGAGTGACGGGATGTCTCTCTTTTGTGCCCATGGTACGTGGTACCGGTTGGCGGTGAGCCAACCATTGGGCACTTGTTTAGCTTTTACTATAGTTGACTTAGAGTTTGTAAGGATCAAGCTTGACTCACCTTTAAAATATATTCAGTCTTTAAACGTACCGTCTAAGTCGTAGTCGGTTCCCTTAGACCGGGAACCGGGAACTTGTTGTTCACCGAGAGCTTACGCTCTCTAGCACTTCCTCTGTGCAAGGTGCTGTGTGCCCCGTCACATAATTCCATAGTCAACCGTTCCAGCTAGATAGCGCAGCACTCTCTTCACTGTTCCGACATGCTTCGCCGAAGGATGCGCCACAAAGCGACTCAACTGGCTCAGCACAAATGCCAGATCTGGTCTCGTACTTGTCGTCAAGTACATGAGCATTCCTATGGCCTCTCTGTACGGGAACTCGGTGTTCACTTCTTCCTCGTCATTAGTGGGGACCAGGCGAGTGTTCACCTCCATTGGATTTCCGACTGCATGCGCCTCAGAGTATCCAAGCTTTTCCAGGATTTCACGCGCATACTTGCTTTGTCGAATCACGATATGTTCTGCCGTCTGCTCTACCTCGATCCCGAGATATTCATTCAGCTGTCCTTGGTCCTTGATGCCATACGCCTTGTCCAGATCCACGAACAAGTCCTTCTTGCACTGCTCGTTGTTGGTCGCAACAAGTTTGTCGTCGACATAGACAAGCACATACATGATCGTGTCCCCATCGAAGCGGTAGTACAAGCATGGTTCCGTTAGTGACTGCTGGTAGCCATGCTCACCAAGCCACTGGTTCAGTTCCGAATTCCACTCCCTTCCTGACTGCCGCAGTCCATAGAGTGCTTAGAGGACGACGTACATATGCCCATTAACTAAAAGGGGACCCATCAATAGAGCTCAAATACTGACGAATTCGAAGCCAAGCGTTCAAGTATGCCGTGTTAATATCACCACCATAAACTTGCAAACCGAGCTTTGCAGCCAGTGCCAACAGCAACCGGAACGTCGACATCCTTGCCACCGGGGCAAACGTCTCGCGAAAGTCGACACCAGGACGTTGGTAATTCCCCAGAGCCACTATACGTGCCTTGAACCGGATCACGAATCCTTGGTGATCAGTCTTTGCCGCATACACCCACATCGTCTTGATCGGAAGGGCCTCATTTGGCACCTCTTCACTTGCAATCTCCTGTATGACCCCCTTTGTCTTAAGTGCTGCCATTTCCTCCATCTCTGCCATGAGGAAGAACTCCTTCCACTTGGATCGCAGCATTTCACGACGGTTCCGCGGGATGTGGACATCACTCCCTCGGATAGGTTTCCTATTCCGATCCAGAACTCGTGAGGTAGCTTGGACAGCATTGACGACATAGTCATCAAGATAAGCCGGTCTTCTGCGTTCGCTAGCCTCTCGAAGTCCGCGGCGTGCCTTCTTTGGTTCCGCCTTTGCAGCTTCTTGCTCCACGCGCTCTTCTTCTGATTGAGTTTCGTCTCTGTGTGTGCGCTTTCCAGTCTGCTTTAACTGGCTGTCCGCCAAAACTGCACTCGCATCAATCACTTCACGATCAGTACTATGTTGAACACTTAAAGTACTCGACTTGCTCTCCTTCTTCTCGTTGTCCAGATCTTCCTCCAAGTTCAACATGTTCGACGAATTTCTGTCCTCGTCATCCTCCGATGCAAAGACACTAGCAATTGTAATCTCCTCGTTACTGAGATCTTGATCGTCTCCTTCGAGATCTTCTTCTGCTATCGACGATCCTCGTGTTCCAGCATCCGACACAACTTCATCTTCAGCCACATCAGAAGCAGTAGCGTCGTCCGAGTCCAAGTCATCGCCTGGGACGGGTTCGCTGTCTGCGTTAATCGCTGTCTCCATGTTGACACTGTCGGCATCCACACCATCTTCGCCATCGGCAGCAGGTTCCTCATGTCCAGCCGAAACAGTTTCCTGGCTTTCAGTATGCTCAACTTCTTCACGGGCTCCATGATAACGTCGTACACGGCCGGTATCCACATCTGCGTCATCCACTACGTCCGTAATTCCCTCGAGGTTATTGTCAACATCCTCAGGATCATAAAGTGAATTAAGTTCAATAGTGTCCATGATCTCAGACTCGTCAACTACATCCTCGCCCTCCTCGAGTCCAGAAGGCATTGTACTGTTGATCTCGACAATCGCCATGCTCGATTTGCATGCATCGTTGTCAGGCACGGGCTTGGTAAAGTGCAGCGAACTCAAGTCATCTTCATCCAGCTCAGCATCGTGTCGATCACGATAGACAACATCTTCCGCCACACGTAAGTCGGTCACAAACTTTGCCGTGCGCTCATCGGGGTAGTACACCTTACAACCTACGACGTCCTCCGCATAGCCCAACGCGTAGCCAATCTTTGCGTTGTGGTGGTGTTTTCGGCGTCCTGGCGTCACAGGGACGTGCACGTATGCCAACGCTCCGAACTTGCGAATGTGATGCACATCCGGCTTGATGCCAAACATCTTCTCGTACGGGATTCCCTGTGTTCCCTTATTGTACACCCGGTTCTTTACGTAAGCTGCATTGCGAAGTGCCTCAGGCCACAGGCTAACCGGAAATCCTGCCTGTAACATCGTTGCCTTAGTCATCTCCACCAATGACTGATGCGTGCGCTCGCAAAGGTTCAACTGAGAACTCTTGGGTCCAACCCTGATGTGTTCAATCCCTTGCGACGCGTACCAGTCTACCATGGCGGTGTTGACAAACTCGCCACCCTTATCTGTCAGGATTTGCTTCACCTCGAACGAGATTTCACCCATACTCCGACCAGCTTGCCGCTCCGCCCAAAGAACGTACTCTTTCAGGTGATGGTTTACCTTCGTGCTCGACTTCGACGTCAGCAACTTCACCGTCACGTAACGCGAATAACCATCCATTATCACTAGTACGGCTTCGAATCGAGTACCATTTGACTTACTTGGGATCAGTAGGTCCGCATACACAACTTGATTCGGTCTCTTGAGAGCGCGATCAAGTTTCTTCCGATGCTTGCTTTTCTTCTGCTTCGCTAGATGACAGGCATCACATGTGTCCAGTTGACGCTGGGTGAGCATCATTCCCCGCACCAAACCTTTATCAACCATGGTTTTCAGGTATTGAGGGCACGTGTGGCCCAATCTCTCGTGCCAGAGTGACAGCGGTGCCACCCCTTCGGCCACAGTGTAGTTGCACACTGCTCGGCACTCCGGACCGATGTTCAAGTTGCCTGGGATCGAAGGATGCATCACCCGGAAGCCCCACGTAGCGTCATGCTGCGTCGCGACTATCACCGTCCTTCCTTCAATGGAGACGTGGAAGTTCATCGTCGCAGGGTCGACAGCAAACTCAAATCCTTGGTCACGTGCAAACCCAGGCGAGAACAACCCGAACTCAGCACCGGGTATATAAAACACGTCGTCAATGTACACCACCGTCTGCTCACCATCCACCTCAGTGACGATTGCCACAGTCCCAACCCCAGCGATGCGCGATGCCAAGTTCGGCGTGATGCCGTGCACGCTCTGCATCTCAGTCGTGTCTTCTGTAAAGGACACATAGTACGCACGATCTCCAATGACATGCGAGTTAGAGGCTGTATCGAAATACCACCAATGACCTTGTGCCTCTGCAGGAGCACCTTGGTTTGCATCCGCCAGATTGTCAGCAGCTGCACCATCAACTGGTTCTGCTCCAGCACTCTCTGCATCTTCTTGTACACGTAGCTCTGCTACACGTAACTCTGCTACTTCAGCATCAACTTGCTGTTCGTCAGCAGCTTCATCCATCGGTTGCTCAGTCACCGCACCGGCAACTACTCCCGAATTATAATCACGAGCATCTGTTGGTTCGTCACCGATTTGACAAATCGTGACGTTGCTCTTCGGTTTGCGCTTTTGCTCATAGCCAGTAGCACCACTCTGCTTGCTGTCCTTGTTCGGACAGTTTGCCCTGAGGTGATTTTCACTACCACAAACAAAACATGCCCTTGGCTTGCCCTTTGACTTGCCCTGCTGGCCACCTTTTCCGTGGTCACCACCTTTCCCATGATCGCCACTTTTTCCACCATCATGCTTCCGGTCCCCGCTCTTCCAACTCCGTTTACCGCGGAATTCAGTCTGTCGGGCTGAAGCTGCACGAATCAACTCGCGAACTTTAATTGGGGTGTACACACTTGGATCTGCTCCATAGCGGATCGATGACTTTAAACTCTCAAACTCTGTCTGGTACGGCAGACTCTCGAGCATCATCTCGACCATGTCCATATCCTCAATATTGTACTTCAAGTTCGTCAGCTCTGTTCGTACACTGAACATCTTGCACAGGTGGAGATTTGCATCTTCTCCAGGTGATAGCTTCATTTGCCAAAGCTCACTCACCAGGCGACGAATCGTGTAGGCTCGAGTCGCTTCACTCTGTTTACCCTCAAACAGGTCGCAAAGTTCCGCCCACATATCCGATCCGGTCTTCTTGTCGCTGATTTGCTGTAGGATCTCTGGAGGCACCGACGTCCCTACCATGCGCTTAATCTTGACTTGTTTGAGCCTGAACTCCTCCTCCTTCTCTGCAGAAGAGGTCTGGAGCATTGCCGCGGTCATCGTGCCGTCCGCGATGTCCTCCAGGTTGCTCTCCTCAAACACTGTCAACATGGCCCACTTGTACGTCTGCCAATCCTTGCCGTCCCAATTCTTGGGCACTCCATCGTTGGTGTACTTCATCGGCTTCGACATCATGGAATCCGATGACCTCCCGTGCTTTGGGCTCATAACCCTGTTGGAACCTGTACCGGTTCCAGGCGCACTCGTACGCGTGGCGATTCAAAATGAAGACTAAATGCATTGAACGTTAGAGCCCTACCTCATCGGCTCCAACCAACATTTACTAGACAACGGGTTCAAGCCCATTGTCGTACAGTGACCTGATATCTCAGCTCCTAAGCCTCTTCCTGGCTTCTCAGCTTTCTTTTTCTCTTCAACTTTCCAGGTCCCAGATGTGCATTCCAACACCTTCAGCCGACGGCGGGGATGTTCACGCAGGAAGCACCAACGGAGTGAAACTGCAGAGGCGCTTTTGGGCCCACGTGAGTCTCCGTAAGAACTGGGCAGAGAAAGGGGGTAATTACAAAGTGAAAAAATCCGGAAAAGCACCAATTGGTGTCAAACCTTTTTTTTTTGGTGTTTGAGGTATATTGTGTTACTGTCCCTACTGCTAGAGAAGAACTAATTGGTGTCAAACTTGGCACACATACTCACCTTTCCGTCTTCATCAACATGGTCACGTGTGGTGTATCAAACCTGTGCTGTTGTCCTTCATATCGACGTCCAGGTGAATTCATACTCTTTGCCATATTAAATGACGTTGTGTGGGTCGCAATGTCCTTCTTTGTGTATCGTTGGTGTGGAAGCGGGTCACAATGGCCTACTTTGTGTATATTTCATGTGGCGCGGTCGTGGTATCACCAGAAACGATTTGGCCATGGGAGATAACGACGAAGCTACATGGCGATCAACTACATGTGCAGCAACGGAAGATGACTTTAACGCAACCTTGTCTGCACGACAGCATGGTGCAGACAGGTCGGCACTGAGGTGACGAGTGACACGAAAAACATTAGCCTCGCGACTCCCATCCGCTCACCGAAGATACCTGACCGATCAGGATGAAGAACGCATTCAAATTCTCGTTCGCGAGCGCGCTGAAAAGAACGCAAATTTCAACTTTGACGAGCTTACCGTACTTTTTCACGCGACAGCCACACGCAATTCTAAGGTTGCCCCAAAATAATTTCCAAACCGCAAATGGTTAAATCGTTTCCTTAGAAAGTATCCCAACCTTCGTGAATTAGTTATCCCAACGCGACGCAAAACGCCAGGCACAATATTGATCACACCCTTGGGGAATCCAGCCTCTACGATGAGCTCACCCACGCGCAGGGCAGATAGCGGTGTCTGTTCAGCAGGCTTCAGCACGATCGTGTTACCCACAGCACGGGACCCAGCTTCCACGCCGTAAGCAGCAACGGGAACTTCCACGGGGTAATCTGATCGCAAACACTGATAGGCTCGGTCTTGGTGTAGCAGAGGTATGGTCTCGACGTGGGTATGGCGGAGCCGTCGATCTTGTCGAGCCAGCCAGCGTAGTAGCGAAGAGTCTCGATGACGAGACCCAGGTCAGCGGTCTTGGCCACCGAGCACGGCTTGCCGTCGTCGAAGAGTAATTCATCGACGTTCTCCTCGATAAGCTCGGTAAGTCTGTAGCTAATACGACCACAGCCTGATCACCATGAATTTGCAGAGTACTAAAATTAGGTCAGCTTCCATTGCACAAATTTCCATACAAAATGCTATCGAGGCATGTTTTTCACGCTGCTGTTGTGGGAGGGCATTTGGCGTTGAGCGAACGCAGCCAGCGCGATGTGACATTGTAAATACCAGTCGTTCCGACTGTGTTGGTTTCAAGTCCGTCTTGTTTTTCCCGGAATTAATGAAAATCGAGTCCCCCCCCCCAAAAAAAAAAAATCAGCTATTTTTGCCCAGTTCTTACAGAGACGATTCCCGCAGCTATTCTGGGATGCCAAAACATAGGTTTAGCTGGTGCGCACAGATTTAGAAAAGTACGTGCCCACCCGCAGCACTTTGTTCCGCATCTATAGCAATATGAGTTACGAGGGCAACGACGAGAGCATTGTGCTCATTCTGATGCTTGCACTCACCACCGAAGGCCAGAGAGAGAAGCGTGATCGTTAGCGCGGCCAACACTACCTGACGAGAGCCGACCTCCACCCCGAGCCATGATATGGAACGGCATGGGAGGCGATGTACGGTTCTGGAAATGACAGAGCATTTATCACTACGGCCGGATTTGATGTTAGCTGCTTCCACTACTCGCTTCGCACTTTGAACTCAGGTAGGGTGCAAATAGGCAATGACATGAGTTGGCACCTTCATTTTCACCTATCGCCGGAGGAGTGTGGGATGCTGTCGAGTGGCTGTCCTCTTCATTGCTCAAAGCTCTTTCTTCGCCAACGTCGTTCTCCACAGGCACCTTTTCTTCGATCCGGCGCTGGATCTGACGGGCCACCCGGACATTTTCAGGGCACCTTGGATCCCCCGTTGGCTTCTTGACGTTGAGCAACGCTTGAAATGTCTTCTTGAGCGACACCAGTTCGCGCTCTGCGCAGTTGGTTTCGACCGCATAGTCTTCGTAGCTGTGCCGCACTGACTCCCATTCATTCGCACCCGTCGGCAGAACATCACCAATGAACTCCAGGAGGACGTCCACATCCTGGGGGCTGTCATTCTCGACACCTGCGACCCTCCCGCGCCTTGTCATGATGCTTGTGGTTGGTGATAACAGCTCAAAGGCTTGAATAGGTTCTTCTACGCGCCTCTAAGTTGAGAATTTCCAGCTCCTGCTCGCTCCGCTGCTGTTGCCCGGGCTCAGTGTCCACCGTGGTGGGCAGTCTGGAGTCTTGAGCTTGACGCGGGACAGACCTTGATGCGGAAAAAGAGTGTGGCTTGTTAGTTGAAGTTATTAAAATTGACAGGTAGAGCGCTTAAAAGAGGTCATTTTATCCATGTTCGCAGGTTTATTCTGCCAAAACCCAGATTCATGATCTGAAAGAGGGGGGGGGGGGGGGGGGGGGGGGGGCTCTTTCAGATTTTGAGTCTGAGCCTTTAATCACTTGAAGAATAAAATGGTTTTTCTTTGTATGGGGTAGGGCAAATCTTGGATCTGAACCAGTTCAAATGGCTGCGGGAATCGCTCCAATAGTAGAATAGGCAAAAGAGAATTATAGTACGATGAATACAACCATAGATACTTGGTACTACAAGTAACACATCCGTGCACAAGTAATTGAATAGCTCACCCAAGACGCACTATCAAAGTATCAAAACTAGCTGAGCAACAGGACACCTCAGCCTATTGACACGTCTCGAATTCATAGTCTTGACAGCGACCGCGAACGACATGGTCCAGCTCCACGATCACATCGAATAGCGGATTGCCAGCACGCTGAGTCTGCAACTTGCTCTTGCTAGCGGACTTCGCCGCAGCACCGTCGCCCACGATCACCTGCTGGGAACCGCCCACCAACCCCTTCAGGTCCGGGTTCTTGATCAACGCGCGGAAGTCGCCGTGCGCACTCGCGATCAAGCGAGGACCGCGCTGACGCACCGTGGACGCAGCCAGCACCTCGGCCTTGCGTCCGATCTCGTCCACGATCAACGTCTCCACCGTGTGGTTCTGCACGCACTCCACCATCACCCCCGCCTGCGCCTCCAGCGACCGCACCATCATGCGCCGAGCCCACCCCACGCACGCGTGCGGCACCAGTCCGTCGCCGCCGATCTCGTTTGACGTGTCGATGATGATCGCCACGTATTGCTCCTCAAAACCCGCGACGGTTCTAGCCCAAAGTATGCACTCGTTCAGGTCGAGAATCTACCCTTTGAGCTCCGTGGCGTGGAGAAACATCCCTCCTTGGCTAAACGCCTGCAGAATACTTTGGCTCAATCGGCGAAACTGTACGCTCAGTGCTACGCGGAATCCAGCGTCCAATCACCTAGAAAACAATTTGCAGGAATGACAAAAGCCCGATGGGAATATGCGGTCTCGCATGAAGGCCACCGTGCGATTTGGCTGGACCCGAATACTGACCATCCGCGTTCAGCGCAGAGTTGTCCACTGCACTCTCATATAGCAGCTGCAAGTCGGCACAGCTCACGAGCTCGACGTCTTGCAACTCGTAACGATGAAGCCAAAAACGCACTTTGTGGACACTGTGCATCACCTTGATGCAGAATCACTCAGCAACGTCTTTAGCCCTGCAATCGCTCGAGTGTTTGCTGAGAGACGCTAACCGCAGCACCACTGCAAGTTCGTCAGGTGAAGAACTCGAGATGACAATGGCGACCAATTGGCCAGGCTGGTTTTGGTTCACGTTGGAGCGTTGTCGCGCAAACTGAAAGTGCGCACCGACGACTGTTGTTTCGGGCGGTCAAACTTGTTGCTCGTCGTGTTCAGGATACTCTGCAATTCAGGTTATTTTGCAATTAGCTTGGCTCGCGGCATCTTCACGACAGCAGTCTTCCGAGTCTGAGCTGAGGTCTGTGGTTTCGGCGTCTTCGCTGTGGAAGTCTTGGGAACGGAAGCGTCTCTTTTGGTCGTAGGGTGCCACATTTTCGGTCGTGGAGCGGTAGAAGACATACTTGGTTGCAGAGGCACCGAATTGGGGGAGCACGAATAGTCCATTCCAGTCAGAGAAGACGACCACGTGACAGTTAGTCTCAGAACATGATCAACCTGTAGGTTCTTCATCGTCGTGTCCCATGCAAGTACACCTCCATTCATCGTCATTCCGAAATCCCCAGCAGTTAGGCCAGAACAATGGAATTTGACGACAAGCAAGAGTTTGCAGAGTGGGTGGCGGATAAAGCCCGCACTAACCGCGTTCACTTGGTGCTGTGTCACAGCGACGGCAAAGAGTATCGAGAGGAACTGCTCAAGTGTGCGGGTCGATGGCCAACCAGCCAGCTGAACAAAATCGACGAAACTCACGCGGACAGCATTAGCAGTGCTCTCGAGCACAACAGAGAAGGCCTGACGGATCGAATCTCCACTCTGCGAACACAACTCGCGTCGATTACCGACGCACTATTCTCCGTGAACGCTCAAGGCAAGCCAGGTAGACGCTTTTCGGCGGTGCAGATCCTGAGGGCGTACGTGAACGAGCTGCAAGAAGACGAAGAGCTGTGGTCAAAGATCGAGTCGCCGACGAGGTTTGCCCTGTCGTTTCCGCTGCGCAGGAAGCGGGAGATGCAGCAGTTGCTGCATTTACTGGGGCAGGATGTCAAAACGATTTGGGGCGACGCCGTGGAGCGCGTGTTCTCGCTCATGCAGACAGCTCACCAGGACGCTACGTCCGGCAAGTTCGGACTCGCGGCAATTCAAGATTCGCACGAGAAATCCCGCGATCGCGCGATATCAAAGGCCTTCCGAGCGCTGCTTCAGCATTGGAGCACCCGCAAGTCGCCTCGTCAAGTTACCATCACCCCCTCTCAACGAGGTGGGCAGGTGGTCTGCCAAGTGGAAGACACCTCGACGCACCACGCGGGGAGTCCGCTCCACTTCTTGCGAGAAAGGCCGGCTCTGGGTGGCTCAGCGTTCGCAGAGCATCGGGACTCGTCCATATCGGAACGTTGGGTGGAGTCTCCTCCTACTTCCCCCGTTGCACCTCGTCGGTCGTGGACACTTTTCGACTTTGTGGATTCCGATGCGCTGTACTAAGCAGTGGTCGCCGCCTCCTGCCATCGCTCCGTTCTGTTTGTCTCCTTCCTGTCCGAAGCAGGTGGTAGGTTCTTGTCTTCAAGTTGAAAATGCGTATGATACTCTTTGTTTGCCTGCACGGGTCGTTCTTCACCGTCCATCTTCGTTCCTGTATTTTTACAAGACTGTCTTCTAGGCGCCGCTACGAAGTCTTTAGGCCATGAAGAGGCACTTGAGTCCCAATCCATCGACGCAATGGCCAAACGCCACGCGCTCGACCTGCAAGTGCTCCACGATCGCCCCAGCTACAAGAAACCCAAGCCGATCTCCTCTCCACACGCTCCGCGAAAAAGCGCGAGCAGGCTATCGCGTCACGAAATCTTGGATCAAAATTTCGTCCTAGATGAGGAAGACGACGAAAATGCGGTTAAGCGGGGCAAGCCATCGCAACCTTCGAGTTCGGCTAGCAACCGACGGGGTTCACGTCTGCGTGGAGAGGAACTGTCACAATTCGAGACCTGGTTGAAAGCTCCGGTTGAAAAGCCAGCTGTACCAGGTGCAGGAGCTGCGAAACGCGTCCCCGACGGGGATTTGCTCATGTTTCGAGACAAGCGAGTGCTCGCACAGCCGCCGATTTTTCCTGTTGAGGAGAGAACTCGAATGAAAGTTCAACGGGGTTTTAGTCGTCGTCCGCGGTCGTCCGAAGAGAGTCCGCCTCGAAAGACTGCGCGCTACGTGGACTCGAAGGACAGTTTGGCTCGAGGTGCCGCTGTGTCGCTGCCTCCGATCATGAGCCCGACCAACAAAGACAAAGCTGTCATGGAGCAGTTGCTGGCAGAGTGCAACGGGTGCGTTAGAGATTGAGGTTACGGTTCATGAAGAAGAGCTTGCTGACTCGTGTTTTGTCTGGCAGGAAGGCTTTTGGTGGAGGTGCTTCACCGGGATCTCCAAAGCTGCAAGATAACCAGCACTCTGGTAGAGTGGCAAATTCCAACGCTGGCTTGGTTCTCCCTGACCAACTTTTTTACGAGCAAAATTCGTTTGAGCCGCTGTCGAAGATCGACTTGAGTGACTGGGTTATGTTTTGCAAAGAGGACAGCTCAGTGCTTACTCAGATGGCCACAAAACTCTCTCGACGTTGCACAGATCTTGATCTGAGTGGCCTTGTGACGCTCACAAAGGCAAAAGGTGCGTAATGAACAGAATATTTGCCTGATCCTACAGCAATAATACTCATCACAAGTGACTTTTGTAGATTTTGCAACACTGCTCGAAAACTGCTCGAAGCTTCATCGCCTGGCGTTGACCAAGTCCGAGAACATACCGGTGAGTCCGTTCGTGCAGCTTTTGCTAGGAGACAACCTGCATACTAATCCGAGCCGTCTCTGTATGGGTCGAGGCTGCACTTACTGTAGAAAGCAGCTTTCCATGCCATAGCGCGCAGGTGCCCATCAGTGGACGACTTATCCCTCGCAGAAAGTGATTCCGTGACGGATGATCTCGTTGGAGCAGTAGCAGAGTCTTTTACGCGGCTGGTCAGCTTAAACTTGGACGGATGTGAGCACGTGACGGACTCGGCTGTGCTGCAGTTGTTGAAAAAGATGAAGCGACTTGAAAGGCTTCGTGTTGACTGCTGCATTTTCGTCTCGGATGCGGCAATGGTACCATTGGCGAAAGAACGCGGACCACACTTGAAAACTCTCTCCGTTCGCCGTTGTCGCAAGGTCACCGACGCCACAATGAAGGAGCTGTTCTCGAACCAGCCTCGAGCACTTGAAGAGCTGAGCCTGAGCTACTGCGTGGACGTCACAGATGCGTCGTTTGAGTGTTTGTGTTCCGTGCCCAGCTTCTTCGGCAATCGCGCAGTCAGCAACTACCCGAGATTGGCAAAGCTTGATGTCTCTGGGTGCACTTCGCTGACCAATTTGAGTTGTTCCTGGATCTCTGCAGCGTGTCCACTAATTCAGAGTCTCAAGGTTTCAGGTTGCATCGGACTCACTGATAAAGGTCTCCTTGCCTTGGCTGGGTTACTGAAGCTTGAAGAGGTTGATTTCTCCGGCTGCAGGGGCTTTACTGATGCAGGATTTGAGAAGTTTTTCCGAACCGATGGCATCAACGCGAATTTGAGTACATTGGCAACAGAAGTCCCCGCTAAGAACCATTTCAAGCCCCTTCAACGACTGACGTTGTCGAACTGTCCCAATGTCGGAGAAAAAGCGATGCTCGCGGTGCTCGGCACGTGCTCCAAGACGCTGACATTTCTCAATTTCTCCAACGTTGCTCCCGTCTCTGCCTCAATTCTCGTCCGAGTTGTGAAAGCGTGTCGGTATTTAGCCGATCTGCGCCTTGCCGGTCAAGAAAACGTATCACGGGCGATGCTAACAAATTTGGCAAGCTACAACAAGGTTCTGCGCGTCCTGGACCTTCGCGACTGTGTGAGCGTTGATGATCTCACACTCTACCCGCTGGCAGTGATGCAGTCACTAGAAGTGCTCTACCTTTCGGGTTGTGCTAAACTCTCGAGTCGCGGGCTTCAAAGCTTACCAGGAAATTTGACCCACTTGGAGCTTCATGGCCACCCAGTCGACAAGCTTGACACTGCGTGCTGCCGTACTCTCAGTGATCGATTGCGAATGCTCGAGGTGCTCGAGCTTTGCCACAGCGAAGGTGTCGCTCCTGCAGGTATCGCTACGATCTGGAACAAGTGCAGCTTCTTGCGCCACCTCAACGTGTTTCAGTGTCCACTTATCCAAGTGCCAGAGCTCGCCAAACTACTCCACAGTCGTGCAGACAATCCGTACGGCCTTGAAGTCATTGTAGACAATGAGGAGTCCTTCAGAGGGATCGCAGCTTCAGACCCAGAGGCAGCAGAAAAGGCTCGAAGGCGAGAGAAGTTGCTGGCACACTCGACCAAAAGTGCCGAGCTGGCGACGCGGCTCCAAGCTCGCTTCCGTGTCCGATATCGCGCGCGCGAGAAGCAAGCTGAGCAGGATGATCGCGAATGGGAACAGTTTTGCGCTGCGCTGGACATTCAGCGCGTGTTCCGGGGCTACCAGTGTCGAATGCAGTATTTCTTTACCCGAAGCAAGGTCACCAAAGCAATCGTCCTGATCCAGTACAGATGGCGAAAGCGGCGACACGACCGTCGCGTTCGCCGGGCCCAAAGCTACTGGAGCAACCGCTCCGAGCTCAAAGTGTTTTCCGCGTGGAAAATGGTGTGCTTGGAGAAGAAGCGAGAGCAAAAGCGTGCTTTGGCTGCGCTGAAGGCGGCGAAGGCCTTTAACTTTTGGGCAGAACGCAAGTTACCAGGCATCTTCGCTGTGTGGAAGCAATTCGTCCAGCATAAGCGGGTACGCGCGAAGAAAGCGTTGGTATTCTGGAAGTGCCAGTCGATGCCTCGCGTAGTTGAAGCGTGGCGAACTCACACAGCTCAGGAGAAACGGCGTCGAGAATTGGTCACCAAGGTGTTCTTGAACACGGTCTCACTCGAGACCCACAACTCAACGCCGCAGTTGGAGGGCAGGGTGCGTGATTTAACCTTCCAAGCTTGTTGTAGCTGGTAGACTAACAACGGGAAATTCTCTGCGTTGAAATTTGCACCAGGAATGTGCAAACATGGCGGCGAAGAGATTGGTCTGGCGGATTTGGCTGGGGTTCATGCGCGACCAAAAGCTTTTCTTGCTCAAGGCGACCATGTCCATCGTCTGCGGGGTACGAGCACTTGTTTGTTAGCTTTTGCAGTGTCAGTCCTCATTCTGTGTGTTTGTGCAGAGCTTGACCCATTGGTCCTTCCGCCAGTGGCACCAAAACGCGCAGCGAGAGCGCCAGCTTCGAGACAAATACCGGCGTCTAGCAGGCAAGATGTTCCATCGAGACAAACTCCTCGTATGGAATGCCTGGACAGAATTCGTGCGGGAGCAGCGTGCCAAACGCCGCGCTTTCGCGAAATTCTCGAGCAATATCGTCACCAAGTGCTGGCTGCGGTGGCGCCGACATCACGATGAACTCGTGGCACTTCGAGCCGTCTCTGGTCGAGTAGCAGCACGACTTCGTATGATGAATGCTGCGCGGGCTGTGAGCACGTGGTACGAGTTCACGCAAGAGCAGGTCGAAATACGCAACCGACAGCGTCGAGCGCTGGCTTTCTTCATGAACGGAACGCAAGTCCGCGTCTTCGCCTCTTGGGCGGCCCACACGCAGTATGCGAAGCACTGCCGTGCGCGTGTCCGAGCCATGATGGAAAACGCGAAGTTGGCCTTCACTTTCACGCTGTGGGTCACGCACCTTCGCGACGTGCAGCACGCACACTTCATGGCGACGCGGCTGCAGGCGTACTGGCGAGGCGTGGCCTCTCGGCGGCAGATGGAGAACCACTACTTGTACATGGTTTGGGCCACCGTCGTGATCCAGAACGCGTGGCGTGGCCGACTTGGTAAAGCGCTTTTGCTGGCTGCAACCCGCAAAGCGCGGCTTCGGGAGTATCTGCGTGCAGAGCGCGAAAGGGACGCCATGGCGGTCGAGGAAGCACATATGCGCCAAGTGGAGCGTGACTTACGGATGGTAATTGTACTGCAGCGTCGGTGGCGCGGAGTTGCAGCGCGTCACTTGATCGAGGAAGTCCGTCGAGCGCGATTCCTACTCCGTAAGCAGCAAGAAGCAGAAATGCAGGAGCTTGTTCGGGTTCAGGCGAGACGCAGACAACTGGAGCGGGAACGTCTCGAGCGCACGAAGAGCCTCGCAGCCATTACCATCCAGCGCCATATACGCGGGTACTTGGCGCGACGTTGGTTTGCATCGCAAAAGGAGCTGCTAGTCCAGATCCGCTGCGCTGCACACGTGCAAGCTATGTATCGTGGCCGCATTGCTCGTAGACGCACCGCTGCGCTCAGACGGAGCTACATCACGAGGATGGAGGTGCTGACACGACGAGCGGTGGAAGGCAAAATGCTGCGAACTCTTGGCGCACCAACACGCCCGACTCAGCGTGGCCTCCGCAGCTTTCTTGCATTCTTTGGCCTCGATCCGGTCACCTTCCTCACAGACATCCGCTCGGTTTTCCGCGAGGTGCGTGAAGACTTTGACGAGTTGCGAGCCTTCTTCAGCGTGGTAAAGAAGAAGGTGGACGCCAACGCGGCCAAACAGCTTGAGTCGCAAGCTACGGCTCCTCCGCCTGCGGTGACTGAGAAGTCTAGACGTCGAGCATTTAACTTCATGCGGCTGCAGAGCAAGTCGCAGGCTGCCAAACGCTATCTCGGCGACTTTGAGACGATGGTAAACAGCGCTGCAAATGACAAACAACGCGAGGAGGAGCGCGTAGATCGAGGCGGAGCGGTCCGAGTCGTTTTGCCTGGCCACCCTCGCTGTGGCGAGACTGCGTTTGTGCTGAGCGTGGCCGACAGCGTGGCTCAGGTCAAGATGGATCTGGACGGCGAGCTCGAGTTCTTCCCACTGCTGATCCCGGCGACTAAACTCGAGCCTGCCAAGCGCGTTCTTCACCGCGTACCCGAGCTGGCATTCTCTGCTGCGTACGCGATAAGCGTGGGTGGTCCTGACGGCAAGATCAGCGCCAAATGGAGGCAGGAACTCGAGGCTTATGCTGCGTCCATCGCAGATGAATCCAAACGCTACTGTGCCGCTCGCGTGATACAGTGCATGGCTCGCGTGTACTTTGCTCGCACGCAGTACCAACGCGAGCTCGAGCTCCAAGGAATCAATGCCGCCAGACGGCAACAAGGGCTGCTGACTGTTCTCAAAACGCTGCGCTGTGCCAACACTCGAGTAGCGCGGATGCTTGTGATGCTGCAGCTCGTCCGTCCGATGGATGTTCCGCCTGGGCTTCCCGACAAACCTTTGGACATCCAGAAGGTGGTCAACCGCGTCCAGAGGTTCATGGCTCGACGCCGTGAATTGGAGCAGGTGTTGATGCGACTTGCTCCCGTCGAATACAAAGGATCTCTGGTGAACGATAGCCAGGGGCCCGTGTTTCTGCCAGCTCCGTACACGCGCTTGATCGATCGATTGATCCATTATCCGATACGCTGGGTGCAGCGAGCTACGACCGTCGCCGTCGCCAAACGACTCGCTAACCGAGGACAAGCTGAACTGGCTGCGTTTATCGGCGGGGCTGAGTTCGCGAAAAGCTTTGAAGAGGAGCACGCGACAGCTCGGGAGTTCTTCTTCCCTCAACTGGCAAACTGCTCGTTCTGTGCTTCCGAAGGCTGGGCGCTTGTGCATGGCGTGTTTCAAGAACGGAAGATAGCGATCTGGGAAACAGAGCAACCGGATATCGATAGACCTCAAAGGTTTCGCGCCGCCTTGGTCCCGCACGGCTGGGGAGTAGCTCATTTCTTGACCGGTCAAGTACATCCTGGTAAAGCAGCAGGAGAAGCTGCAACTGCTGGTGTGGCCCAGGTAGTGACCAAGTGGAATTGGCTGGAGAGGAACTCGGTTGAATCACGCTTTAAAAGTCTCCAGATCGTGAAAACGCTCAAGGCTCAAGAACGCGAAGAGCGGCTCGAAGCCCAGCTCCTGGAACGTCAAGGTGCTTGGAACACCGATCGCTCTCGCGAAGGTCCGCGCGGATACGCCAAGCGTCATGCAGACCTGAGCGTTCTGGAGGAGAAGACCATCGTGTTCCTTGCTGGGTTTGACAAAGAAATCGCCTGGCGAGACCGTGAGGAAGCTCGACTGCTTTTGGAAGAAGCGCGTGGAAATGCTCAGGCGACCAGAGAGCGTGACGAACTAGCTGCTCAAGGCCGTGCGCTTCACGTACTACAGCAGCAGAAGCCCGAGGCTGTGGTCGAAGTGCAGGTGGTGGCAACCCCAAAGTCTCCGCTCGAATTTCTGGCTGTCGGTGCTTTTGTGGAGGTGGAGCTGGACGACGAGAACTGGTACGAAGCTCGCGTTGAAGCGGTAGACCCGTACGATGCCTGCACTGCCGAAGTTCTTTACACTGAAGACAGCAAGCGTGAAATAATCAGGCTCATTGAGCTCACAGAGTCCAAAGACGAGCAGCTTCTATCTCAACACCGCAGTCAAATGACAGTAGCTGAGGTCACTGCCGCTGCAAAGCAAAAGGCGGCCGCAGACGCTATCCCCTTCCGACGCTGGAGGGCTGGAAAAGCTGTGGATGTGTTCTGGGAGGCCCCACTAGACAATGGCGCTCCGATCACGCAGTACGTCGTGGAATGGAAGGACGAAAGCGGCAACGAGGCGCTCGCAGGCAAAGCCATCGTGTCGGATGGCAGTTCAATAGCTTGCCGTCTTTCTGGGAGCTGCGTTGCCAGTGTCGAACCCTCTGCAGGCGACCAACCACCTGGAGACGACAAAGAACAAAATCCTCCACCGCGCGTGCCAACGAGGACAACCTTGTGGCCAATCCTCCCCGAGTGCGAGCAGTCAATGCGCGTTCGTGTTGCGGCTCAGAATGTCCAAGGAGTGGGTCTAGCCAGCGTCTTCCTGGAAATGCCCGAAGAACTTACAGAAGTAAGCTATCTCACCGCTGTGCGACTCACACGACCGCCTATTGACACCACCCCGCTCGAAGCACGTGAGACTGCCGCCATGGAGATAGAAGACGCCGTAGCGCACCAACTTCGAGTGGAGCTGACCTGTACCGTGTGCAAAGCCGCCGGCTTCTGTTCCAGTGAAGAAGTTGGCGAGCACATCTGCCGGACGCACGCGGTTCCGCTCATTTGTCCATTCCGCTCCTGTGCTCACGTCTGCGCTTCCGAGCGCGCGCTCCGCTATCACCTCTGGAACGCGACAGTGAGCCACCCCACACCCGACGAGAAGGCCAGCGCGTTCTTCATGGAGATACTCGAGCTTTCACGGCAGTACTGCTTCCGCAAGCCACGACGACACATCGTTCCTGGACGCGCTCCGGTCCGCCGTCAAGCATCGTCAGCACTTGCAGCAGCACGAGATGAGTACGAACGAGTTGAAGCGGAGCAGGCGAAGATTGAGGAGGAAGTCTACATTGAAGGCAAATGTCAGGACGCAGTGAAGGTCTGGCTGGCTCGCGGTCAAGACCTTCAGGCGCGCAACTTGGCTAAGCGTGCAATGCTCGACCGACGGGATCGCGAGAACCGACTGGAAACGCCACCGCCACTTTTCGGGGTGGACTTTGAATTTCCTGAAGTGAACGTGGGGCGACGCAATGCAGTCTTGGAGACGATCCGGTTGCTGGAGCTGGACTTGGAGAGCTTCCGAGTCGAGACCAACACGCAGCTGGACATCTTGCGCCACGAGGAGGGCGAGTTGCAAGACTACGTGGCACTCAAGGCCAAGCGCATCAAAGCGAGCGGCGGCGAAGAGTGGCAAAAGCAGTCGCTCAAGCGCGAGAAGAAGAAAGCGGAGGTGTCGCTGGCTCAGGTTCAGGAGAAGTTGGCCGCATTGATCGCGTCGTCCGAGCAGCGTATCGCCATGATGGAGAAGGAACTGGATCGCTTGGGCGCCATCGAGAAAGCTTTCGTGCCGTTTACACACCAACTCATTCGGACGCTGCGAGTTCGTGCACTAGTGCAGGAGACGCACAAGCAAGGCTCGGACGTTCTAGAGAACCACCGCACCCTTCTTGCGCAGTACCAAGACGATCTCCGCAAACTCTTGGGACGCATGGACAGCGAGGTGGAGACGCTAAATGCTTGGGACGCCATGATATCGACGCGGAAGAAGCAGCTTGAGGCACTGCAAGAAGAACTGCGACGTTTGCAGTTGCTGCATGTAGCAGAGCGGCAGAAGCTGCGCCAGCAACGAGATGAAGGTGACGAAGCCTTCTTGCTGGGAAAACTGAGGAAGGACCAGGCGCGCATCGTGTACCATCGTGAACGCGCTGAGCGAGAAGGAATGGCACGAGCCAAAATGACGCGAGTGGAGCTTGCCATGGCAGACGCAAAAGCGGCCCGCGAAGCAGCCGAGGCAGCCGCCGCTGGAGAAGAGCTGAAGATGCCGCTGCAGTCGCTGCAGATAGCCAACCACGACCTCGCACTGCATGAACGATTCCTGACTGGCAAGGCTACAGATGCAGAATACTTGCGTGATGACGCTGGGAAGTCACCAGGCAGGTCTCCTGCTCAAGCTGCCGTGTCACCTTCAAATGGTACTACCAGCGCAACCTCCGCTGGCCAAGCCACCTCCGAGTCAAACACCAGCGCAACCTCAGCACCAACGATGGTTGAAAGTACACCAGAACCTGGTGGTGACGCTGCTGAAGTTGGTGACGCGCCCTCAAACTCGAAGTCTAAACGGCGAACGCGTAAGGACAGCAAGCCAAAACTTCGTGAGCTGCCACACACGTACGTGCGCTTGGAGTGCTCCTTCGTAGACGGCAGAATCCGAGGCCAAGTGCTTCTCGAATACAACGACGGCTCTATCTACGAAGGTCCGTGGGTCGAGGACGCTAGCGCCAGTGCCACGAAACCTGCGATCTCCAGTGCTGGTGCCGAGCCTGATCCGCCACGAAAGACTCGAAAACTCTCACACGGACACTGGGGGAAGTTCACATGTCGAGATGGCACAGTTTGGGAAGGCGAAGGTGTCGACAACTTCTTCTCGCCCTTCACAGCCAGTGGGGCGAACTTCCGAGTGACGTCTTGTCCGGCCTCGTACATTTACGAAGGCTCTGTTCGACGTGGCAAATTCCACGGACTGGGAACGCTGCACATACGCATGCTTTTTTATCGGGGCGAGTACGTGGGCGAGTGGAAGGACGGTCAGCGTCATGGCTACGGCATCGAGCGGCTTGACAACGGCGAGTTGTTTGAAGGCTACTGGGCGCACGACCACCACAATGGTCCGGGTGAACTCGTGCTAGCTGATGGTTCTCGTTTCGATGGGTTCTTCCGCCGAGGACTCTGGCACGGGAGCGGCATTCGCACTCTCGCGAACGGCGATCGGATCTCTGGTGATTTCCACGATGGCTTCTTGGACGGCCCAGGAGCTGTTGAATATGCTGACGGGAGTCACTACGCGGGTGCAATGTGGCACACTAGGCGGCATGGCCATGGTGCTCTTGTGTTTCCAAACGGTGACAGGTACGAAGGCCCTTTCGAGGACGACGAAATGCACGGGGAAGGCACCTTCATTTCTCGCAGTGCTAGCGGCGAAGGCACTTTGGGCGGAAAGAGCGAGCCGTTGGAGCGTCTTGGGCGCTGGGAACATGGCGAACGCGCAGCTTGGCTCAGTAAGCCAAGCTCTCAGCTGGCAACCGCTACGTTCGTGCAGTACTTCGGCGTGTTGCATCGAGAAAACATCGCTGGGGAGCTGGAGCTCGACCTGCTGCCTACCAAGTTCCGGACGCCGTACGCGGTGATGATAGCGCGGCAACTGCCCACGTTGCCGGAAGGTGTCGACCCCGAGGACGCCTTCGTGAAAGCTGTGGTTCATCTGCTGGCCAAGACACAGAGCGTCATGGTAGGGGCCGAGGTGCTTGAGAAGACGTCCACTGAGCATGCAGCCGTGCAAAACGCGATCGAGGCCCATGAACCCGAACTGGAGAAGCTGCGCAATGAGCAAGAACTGTGTGCTCGCACAATGCGAGAGGCCAAAGCGCGCGTCGCCACCATGGCTGCCGAACTCAGTGATGCGGAGGCTCAGGAAGAGACCATGCAGGTCAAAGTCGAGCAGTTCTGGAAGCAGGACCGGCAACAGCTCGAGCGCAAATATCGCGAGGCTGTTGACGGCTTGCACGAGTTGGAACCGATGGACTGGTATCGTCTGCGGTCAGCAAAGCTGGACAACACGTTCATGTCGGTGCTCAAAGCTCTTTGTGTGCTTCTCACCTTCACCTCGAACTTCCAGCTGGAGCTGGACGAGAAGGAGAGACTCGAGAAGCTGGCCAGGTACGAGAAGCAAAAGCGCCAACTGGGCGACAACACTACCTTGAAGGCCCCCGCAGAGCCTGCAGAGTTCCCGTCACGAGAGGATATACTGCGAATGCTGTCCAGCAGCGACGACAACGTGGTCCTAGGCGACCGCGAGGGGCTTATTCACAAGTACGCCGTCAAGGCGCTGTACATTCTGCCGCTCTTTGACGCCTACTCGTTCGCCGATGGGCCTCGCCGCGCTCGACTGCTCTCGATCACGAGCGTCATACACCACCCGCGGCTTCGGCCGAGCAACTTCCAGCTGCACACGATCTCTCCAGCACTAGCAGCTGCCTGCGTGTGGGTACGTGCGGCGTATCAATATGCCTCGAGGGCAGCCGAAATCGCCCCCACGGTGCAGCGTGTGCATGCGCAGCGCTTGATGTTGCTGCGAATGCGTGAAGAGCTGGCTGCCGAGAGAGCAACAGAGCAACACGCAATTCAAGCTGCTGACGAGGCTCGCTCCAAATTAGAGGCTGGGCAGAGTACCATGACAACACTGGAGGAGAAGCGTGCAAGGCTTCGCAAGGTGCTAGACGATCTGGACGCGCTGGATCAAGCTGAGAGCGAGCCCATGGCCAAGCAACACATCACTCGTCCACGAACAGGTCCGAAGTCCGCTTCGACCCAACGCACTGGCGAGCCAGAAGTTAACGGCGACCTTGGACAAACTGATGTAGACGTTGGCGAAGACGTATCGGGGGCAACGGACCCAAGCCACGTGCCGAAAGAGACTGTCCTTGGGCAAATTCTGTCCGACGCGGCTCTGGCGCAGGAGTTCTCCATCCTCAAACTCGAAGTGCACAAGGTCGTGAGTCGATACAATGCATCGGGTAAAGTGCCGTTGAGTGAGTTCCCTGCGGCGTTCGAAAAGTCGATGCACAAGCCCATTGTGCCCGGCACTTTCGGGGTCAAGAAGCTGCGTACGCTACTTGGGCTGCTGGAAGACGTCGTGGAGATTGTTCCGCCTCAGCGAGAAGGTGAAGTGGAGACTGTGCAGCTTTGTCCCGAACCATCGAGCAGCGACGAAGAAGCTGACGCCGACGACGGTGCTCCGAAGCCCAAGCGCGTGCACTACCCAGCACTGCCACGCCTTGCCCACTTCTGTCGGTCCTGTCCGGGCTTGAGCTTTGCGAAAGAGGGCGAGCTTCGCACCCACGAGGCCACCAAATGGCACTTGTGGAACCTCTCGGCAAAGCGCGAAGGTCGAAAGCCGCGCAAGTGGACGGTGGCGTCTTCGTGCTGGAGCGAAGTGTACGACGCAGCTTCGGGCGACGTTTGCTACTACAACCGCATGACCAAAGACGTCGTCGCGGCAGCCGACGGACCTCCGCCGGAGATGCAGGCGGACGATATTTTGCTGGAGCTGCTGATGGACGAAGCTCAAGTTGCTCAGGAAGAGAAACCGGGTGATCACTGGGAAGAAGTCGCCGACGAGGCTGGCAGCGTGTATTTCTACAACCGGCACACGGGTGAAACGAGCTGGACGCACCCAGCAGAACTCGAGCAGCACGTTGAAGAGAAGGCACCCGGGGCTTCATGAATACTGCACCACTACAAAAAAAACAGTTAGCAAACTCCATTTGTTGACAAACAAGCATCGTTGTTTTTGGTTTTTGAGAACCGTCTTCTCAGATTTTGGGAAACATGACATGGGGGCGTGAACGCCCCAATTGTGCAGGAAGTAAATTCCTATGTTTGATGCTTAGATCGGTTCATAACAGTCACTACACGCAGCGGGTGGGCGACAACAAGAGAGGCGAGGCCGACTGAATGCACTTAAATATGGCAGCGGCAACTGCAGCTGCCCCGGCCTGACCTCCGTTGCTCATAACACGTCGTCTCTAGTTCAGTAGCGACGCGATCGCGTAAGCATTCTTGGGCTCTTCCTCCGCTGATTGGTCTTTGGCCAACGACAGCAGCGTCTCGACCACATTCGGATGCACCTCTGCATTGACCGAACCCGTAGCAATCGCAGCATTTCCAACATCCGAATCTTTCTCCGAAGACGTAGCGTCGCCAGAATCCGTAGATTTGTCCGAAGAAGGAGGCGACCGGTCTCCGGTCAAGTGCACGGCGCAGAAGCCGCCCTTCTTGGCTCGGGCCGAGCACCACGTGAGGCTGCAGCGACGGCCCCCGCCGTGGCTGTAGCACAGGCCGCCGCTCTCGGAGCTGCTCTTGCAGCCGGCCACGCGGCAACGACGGCCACCTCCGTGGCGTTTGCACAGGTCGCGGCTCACAGCGCCGTTGGAGCAGCCGTCCACACGGCAGCGGCGGCCGCCCCCATGGCTGTAGCAGAAGCCGCGGCTGCGCGAGCTGTTCTTGCACATGGGGAAGTCGCACTTCTTGGGGAAGCAGGCGCGCTTGCTGCTGAGGCCGCTGGGCGGCGATTTGGCGTCTCTGGGGGTACTATTTCCGAGGTCACTCAAGCGAGGGAGTGACAGCGTCAGCAGGCTGTTGGGCGTCCACGCCTTGTCCTGGCTCGAGAGCATCATGGCCGGTGGCGGTGGCGGTGGCAGGAGGAGGCCGCGCGAGGGCTGTGTGGCCTGCTGCCGCTCGGCGAAGGCGCTGGCGGGCCCGGGGGCGTCCAGCGGAGGCAGCGAGAGAGAAGCCTCGGCCGAGAGACGCGTCTGGGGCGGCGCCTGCTGGTGCAGCAGGTAGATCCACGTGCTCTCCTGCTTCTCGAACTCGGCGGACTGCTTGGTGCGCATGGCCGTTGGTGGTGCGTTGGTTGCGCTTCTTGGGGGCGGGCTCCGATACACGGCGGTATTTTTAGGCCTGCGGACGAGTGCGCCGATTGGCAAATGATGGCCAAACACGGAGCGGCGGAGACTGCTGGTCTCGAGTATGAGTGTGTCGCGAGTGACTTGACTTGAGTATGCGCTCGTATACAGGTCGGGAAACAAAGAAGGCTTCTATGCACGCGGGCAAAAGCGGACGCGATCGACTGTCGCCTTCTGCTTTGTGGAGGTGGAAGGCCGACGGCGGCGAGGGCCGAGCATGACGAGCATGGAGGATGTGAGCGCTGCTGTCGCTTGGGTGTCGCGGTGGGTGTTTGCTGCTTGCTGCGAGGCCTGCGAGCTCATACTTAGTTCAGTGTGAGCAAGCCCTCTGCAGGATCGGGCGGGAGCCGGGGATGTAGATGAGCGCGCAAGGAAGGGGTGTAAATTCGATTAGTGCGGGACCCGTGTGCCGCGGAGGATTTTATTTTATACGGGTTGTGGCGGCGAGCCCTTCGTCTACATCCGCATCTTGACAATCTAGTTCTGGTCTGCACACGCCTATCGTCATTTAAAGGGGTAGAGCCGGACCATATAGTTTGCGCATTTAACTTCAGCTTGCATACAAAAAGCAAGTCTAATACCTGTAGACACCATAAACTTCAAGCAAATCGTGGGATCGACGCTCGTCGACGAGACCTTCGTCTGCAGGACCAATTTGCAGCGCCTGCACGGGCGAAAAAGGCTCCGGCTTCGTCGAGTGAGCGCACACATGAATCACCATTGCTGTTGCTGTTGCTGCTGTTGTTGCTGCTGTTGTTGTTGTCGGCGAAGTCGGCTTCTCTCCATGCCAGCGCTAATGATGCCGACGGCGGCTGGACGATGACGCTCGACATTCGTTTCGAACGGTGATGCGCTCTGCGCAGAAACGCGGGTGAGTGACGAGGCCGCTGAACACGGCAAGTGGCTGGAATCTCGCCGCCAGCTGCCTTTGGCCGGGTCTCCGCTATCGCTATCGCTATGAGGTAAGGGCCAGCGCGCAATGGTCTGCACGGGGCCCAAGAGGAATCCTCGCTCAACGGCGCTTGCATCGGACGCGTGTCGAGTGAGCTGTCAAGAGCGAGTCGTCAACGAACCGAGCGCAGCGTAACACTCGGCACGTGCCAGCTACCCTCGGAAAGGAGTGTGCGGTCTGCTTCCGGGCTCGCTCGTCGATGGCTGCAGACTGTCGACACCGCCAAGCGCTTCGACGAGACCACAAAGTATCACTCAAGAGCGCGAGTCTCCTTCAACGGATAGAGCGTCGATGCTCAGTTCTTCAGCTCTGCATCGGCAGCGAGGTTGTCATCTTTCTGCTCCGCCAATGGCACGCGATGCGCGAGGCTGAGTCACCCGAATTTGCATTTGCGGTGAGTTAGCTGGTTCACTGAGGTAGGTGACCAACTTGGTCCTCGCAGCGCGATGCCAGCAGCGCGCGCGTCGACCTGTGCGTTTGTCCATGTAATGAGGGTTGCACCGAATACCCATCGACTCGGTACACATACGTCCTGGCCATCATTGGCGTCCCCAGACAAAACGAAGAAGTTGCAGCACATGAAGTTCTCCGAGGTGAGCACGATATCATTGAGTGCAACTGGTACATGTCGGCACGCGAGTCGGCGAAGACCTTCTGGTCACTTGTGGCCACAAGTTGTGGCCTCCATGTGCTGCACGTTGTCCTGGCAAAAGCTAACTTTTCGCCATTTACTCCCGATGTTCGCATTGGCGCTGCCGGTATCGCGCTCGGAGACCAACGCCAATGAATCAACATGCAAATTCGGGTGACTCAGCTTCGCGCGCACCACCTTGCAACAAAAAGATGACAAACCGCAGAACTGTGGACCTGGCCATCAAAAGCTTTACCAAGAAGCGAAAATGGACCCCAGGTTTGTCAATAAGACAAAGCCTCCAATGATGCCAGGATTCAATAGCTTCTTAGTTAAACACACACAGAGGACCCAGTTAGACTTTGTGGCTCGTCGTCGAAGCCAGAAAATAGAAATCACCGCGCTGGTCTGCAGTGCAGCATCGATGTTTTGGTGGCACCGAAGCAGCAAGCCAACGACGGCAACTTTGGTCCGAAATTTTAGCGGCCTCGATCGCACCGGGCTCCTTCCTTCCGGGGGTAGCTGGCACGTGCGGTGTAGCGCATCTTCAGAGTGTTACGCTGGGGATGTTCGCGCTCGGTTCCTTCTCGATTCCTTTTTGACGGCTCACTCGTCACGCGTTCGACGCTGAGCGATGATTCCTTTGGCCCCGTGCAGACCATTGATGCCGCCGCCCGCTGTCCACAACCGATAGCGAAGCCCCACGGTAACACAGCCAAAGCCGGCAGCCGAGGAGATTCCTGCAATCGTCGCTGGCATCGTTTGCGGCAATGCCAATTTGGCATGGAGAGAAGCGACCGCGCACTGTCAACAACCACAATGACGACCCAAGTGTGGAGGGAGCCAGGGAGAGCTGTTTTGCCAAGGTAGAACCGTACAGGTATGTACATGTAGTATAGCGACTCGGGGTCTTGCTTGAGCGGTTGTTGTTGACATCTAGCAATGGTGCCTCAACCCAGCAAATGCCCCCACTTTGTACTGAAGGTCAAAGACGATTGCAACCTGTACTGGACGTTCGTTTGCGCATCATCACCAGCGATAGTATGTTTGGCACGCTGATCCTCTCAGAGGCAAGCACATTCTCTCGTTTCTCCTCAGAGGCAAAAGTTTCGCCTAGATCACTCGTTGGCGTACTTACCTGCTACTGCTTTATTCTCACGTTGTCACAGGCCCAAGTCGTTTCCAGCACCCTCAGTGTCTGATGAACTCGATACCCCACGGGTCGTTCACACTGTACTGACCACAAAAGTTTCATCCCAAGACCGTGAACGAAAACAACTGTACCATTGGCGAGGTACGGTACGGTTGCTAGCCTCAACGAACAACAGCAGCGTGTCTCGAAGCAAGTGCTTCCCGGCACGGATACCCGTCGCATGCACGGTCGTCTGCACGGTTCACAGCCAGCTCACTGTGATTGCCTGGACTCGAGTTTCGAGCCAGCTGCTCACCTCGTGGTTACCTGGAGCATGGAGGATTTCTCTCTCCTCCACGCGAAGAAAGAGCCCTGGCGATCACCCCTGATCTTAGCAATGGGCTACACGAAGTGGTGGTTTCTGTGGCTTCTTCTGTGGCTTCTGCTCAGGTTCTTCCAGTCTGCTCCGTTCTAACGCATTCATGGCCATGGACAGATAACGGCGAATGATCTCGCCTTGAACAGATAACGACGGATGATATGTATCCTTGAGCAAATTCGGCTTTCCGATCAGTAGTGATTTGTTATACCTTTTCCATTGTGTGGAAATAGTAGTATGTGGCTGCGCTCAGCACTTACTTATCCGTTAGCTTGATTTGCGGACGCTAAGTCCTCCGAGCCGGGAGCCCGTGCTGCCGAATCCCAATGCAGGCAAGCCCTCGCTGCTCTGTTTCGGATGTTCTATTGATTCTATTGACAAGGCCAGCCAGCGAGACCCTGACACTCAAAGAGCAATGGAAAGGCCTTGGCTGTCGGCATAACCATCGCGGCCAGCTGGATGACGCCCCGTTGTTCACGCACCACGTGGAGACTGACGGCCAGTGTAATCAGTGTGGTGGTCGCCATTGCTGGACACCACGTGAGCAGTAAACACCTCACTTGCCAATTAGGCACTCTCCGATCACTCACTTCACGCGCGCCATGGAACCTCCCCAGTACAACCGCGCCTTCCTGGCCAGCAGCGCTGCCACCACCTCTACGATGGTTGGCCCCCTGTTCACCCGAGGTCGCGTGAAGAGAGGGTTTACCAGCACAGATTGGAGGCACACCACCCGCGTTGCGGAGACCGACCCAACCATTCGACTGTCATCTCCGACTGCACCATCCGTGGCGACGCGACGGGTGCCAATACCAATGTCAATGCCAATGCGACTGCCAGCTAATCACTCGGTGGTAGCAGACCCCCTTCGCTATATGGCTGATCCCGAAACAACGCGACAACGTAGCATCGTTGATGGCGTCCGTGACTTTGGTCGTTGCGCTGCGTACTTGGTGCCTAGCAGCGCAATCGTTCGACGGCGCAATCCAAAGCCAGTGGGTCATGGCGGCAAGCGAAAACCTGTTCGTCTGAAAACTGCTCGTCGTCGGGAGCAGTGCCGCGCCAACCAAGCACGCTATCGCTCGAGGCAAAACGACGCAGTCAAAGACCTCGAGGAAGCCGTCTCGAGATTGAAGCAAGAGAAGCCATTGCTCGCGCTGCAGCGAGATCGAGCGCTCTACAGCACCAAGCACAGCGTGTTTACCTTTGCGATGGAGTATTTTCACCTCTTTCGCAACGGACTACATGCTCCGGCCCACCGCGCGCAAACCGGTCGCGGCGAACCAAGTCCTACATTCCAGCAGCAAGTCGTCTTTCTACGATCTTCTTTGGCTCCTGACGTCATGCTAGGCAAACACCAAGGTGTGGAAGCACTCATGGAGCAATGGCGGCGGTACTCGGCGTATTTTGACGACTTGTGCTTTCAGCTGGATCACATGACGGAATTGTCGAAGGACCTCGTCCAAGTCTCAGCGTCTCTCAGGGTGACAGCGACAAACGCAACGTTTGAGAACGTGTTCCCGCAACTGCTGGCTGAGGAGCGAGGATACCGCAGAGACGATGCGGAAGACCTCAAGGCGGCCGAGCTAGGGTCGAAGCTGCTCGGACGGCGTCTGCTTCTTCCTTGCAGGTTGTACCTCGAGTGGGACGAAAGTAGCTGCCAGCTCGTGCGCTTAAACATGGACGTGGACTTCCTGGCACCAATCAGCCGCGTGTTGAATTCGCTGGAGGATGCTGCCTACGTCTTAGACCAGGCCCTTATCTCTGTCGATGGTTCGATTGGCAAGCGCTTCAGTTAGGCTCAGAGCTCCTAGAACCTTAGCTTAGTACACGTACATTTGAAGTGAAGTCTGCTCTTCGCACAACACTGTGGTACAACTAAATCGGACTATGGATACGCCTTAACCGACCATGCACCAGGTTGTGTGCGCTTGAATAACACGCTGGCGTTGCCCCTGCGGTGCAGCCTAGAGGCTACTGAGAAGCAAAAGCCGCCACCTTATCTGCCAATTGGTATTAATACAAGCGGTCAAAGACGGATTGCAACACACATAGGACGTTCGTGTGTGCGTCATCACCAGTATCTCGGCGTTCGGGGAACTTGATAATGTACCTCGCGAGGTCGTCCACACTGTACTGACCACAAAAGTTTCATCCCAAGACCGTGAACGAAAACAACTGTACCATTGGCGAGGTACGGTACGGTTGCTAGCCTCAACGAACAACAGCAGCGTGTCTCGAAGCAAGTGCTTCCCGGCACGGATACCCGTCGCATGCACGGTCGTCTGCACGGTTCACAGCCAGCTCACTGTGATTGCCTGGACTCGAGTTTCGAGCCAGCTGCTCACCTCGTGGTTACCTGGAGCATGGAGGATTTCTCTCTCCTCCACGCGAAGAAAGAGCCCTGGCGATCACCCCTGATCTTAGCAATGGGCTACACGAAGTGGTGGTTTCTGTGGCTTCTGCTCAGGTTCTTCCAGTCTGCTCCGTTCTAACGCATTCATGGCCATGGACAGATAACGGCGAATGATCTCGCCTTGAACAGATAACGACGGATGATATGTATCCTTGAGCAAATTCGGCTTTCCGATCAGTAGTGATTTGTTATACCTTTTCCATTGTGTGGAAATAGTAGTATGTGGCTGCGCTCAGCACTTACTTATCCATTAGCTTGATTTGCGGACGCTAAGTCCTCCGAGCCGGGAGCCCGTGCTGCCGAATCCCAATGCAGGCAAGCCCTCGCTGCTCTGTTTCGGATGTTCTATTGATTCTATTGACAAGGCCAGCCAGCGAGACCCTGACACTCAAAGAGCAATGGAAAGGCCTTGGCTGTCGGCATAACCATCGCGGCCAGCTGGATGACGCCCCGTTGTTCACGCACCACGTGGAGACTGACGGCCAGTGTAATCAGTGTGGTGGTCGCCATTGCTGGACACCACGTGAGCAGTAAACACCTCACTTGCCAATTAGGCACTCTCCGATCACTCACTTCACGCGCGCCATGGAACCTCCCCAGTACAACCGCGCCTTCCTGGCCAGCAGCGCTGCCACCACCTCTACGATGGTTGGCCCCCTGTTCACCCGAGGTCGCGTGAAGAGAGGGTTTACCAGCACAGATTGGAGGCACACCACCCGCGTTGCGGAGACCGACCCAACCGTTCGACTGTCATCTCCGACTGCACCATCCGTGGCGACGCGACGGGTGCCAATACCAATGTCAATGCCAATGCGACTGCCAGCTAATCGCTCGGTGGTAGCAGACCCCCTTCGCTATATGGCTGATCCCGAAACAACGCGACAACGTAGCATCGTTGATGGCGTCCGTGACTTTGGTCGTTGCGGTGCGTACTTGGTGCCTAGCAGCGCAATCGTTCGACGGCGCAATCCAAAGCCAGTGGGTCATGGCGGCAAGCGAAAACCTGTTCGTCTGAAAACTGCTCGTCGTCGGGAGCAGTGCCGCGCCAACCAAGCACGCTATCGCTCGAGGCAAAACGACGCAGTCAAAGACCTCGAGGAAGCCGTCTCGAGATTGAAGCAAGAGAAGCCATTGCTCGCGCTGCAGCGAGATCGAGCGCTCTACAGCACCAAGCACAGCGTGTTTACCTTTGCGATGGAGTATTTTCACCTCTTTCGCAACGGACTACATGCTCCGGCCCACCGCGCGCAAACCGGTCGCGGCGAACCAAGTCCTACATTCCAGCAGCAAGTCGTCTTTCTACGATCTTCTTTGGCTCCTGACGTCATGCTAGGCAAACACCAAGGTGTGGAAGCACTCATGGAGCAATGGCGGCGGTACTCGGCGTATTTTGACGACTTGTGCTTTCAGCTGGACCACATGACGGAATTGTCGAAGGACCTCGTCCAAGTCTCAGCGTCTCTCAGGGTGACAGCGACAAACGCAACGTTTGAGAACGTGTTCCCGCAACTGCTGGCTGAGGAGCGAGGATACCGCAGAGACGATGCGGAAGACCTCAAGGCGGCCGAGCTAGGGTCGAAGCTGCTCGGACGGCGTCTGCTTCTTCCTTGCAGGTTGTACCTCGAGTGGGACGAAAGTAGCTGCCAGCTCGTGCGCTTAAACATGGACGTGGACTTCCTGGCACCAATCAGCCGCGTGTTGAATTCGCTGGAGGATGCTGCCTACGTCTTAGACCAGGCCCTTATCTCTGTCGATGGTTCGATTGGCAAGCGCTTCAGTTAGGCTCAGAGCTCCTAGAACCTTAGCTTAGTACACGTACATTTGAAGTGAAGTCTGCTCTTCGCACAACACTGTGGTACAACTAAATCGGACTATGGATACGCCTTAACCGACCATGCACCAGGTTGTGTGCGCTTGAATAACACGCTGGCGTTGCCCCTGCGGTGCAGCCTAGAGGCTACTGAGAAGCAAAAGCCGCCACCTTATCTGCCAATTGGTATTAATACAAGCGGTCAAAGACGGATTGCAACACACATAGGACGTTCGTGTGTGCGTCATCACCAGTATCTCGGCGTTCGGGGAACTTGATAATGTACCTCGCGAGGTCGTCCACACTGTACTGACCACAAAAGTTTCATCCCAAGACCGTGAACGAAAACAACTGTACCATTGGCGAGGTACGGTACGGTTGCTAGCCTCAACGAACAACAGCAGCGTGTCTCGAAGCAAGTGCTTCCCGGCACGGATACCCGTCGCATGCACGGTCGTCTGCACGGTTCACAGCCAGCTCACTGTGATTGCCTGGACTCGAGTTTCGAGCCAGCTGCTCACCTCGTGGTTACCTGGAGCATGGAGGATTTCTCTCTCCTCCACGCGAAGAAAGAGCCCTGGCGATCACCCCTGATCTTAGCAATGGGCTACACGAAGTGGTGGTTTCTGTGGCTTCTTCTGTGGCTTCTGCTCAGGTTCTTCCAGTCTGCTCCGTTCTAACGCATTCATGGCCATGGACAGATAACGGCGAATGATCTCGCCTTGAACAGATAACGACGGATGATATGTATCCTTGAGCAAATTCGGCTTTCCGATCAGTAGTGATTTGTTATACCTTTTCCATTGTGTGGAAATAGTAGTATGTGGCTGCGCTCAGCACTTACTTATCCGTTAGCTTGATTTGCGGACGCTAAGTCCTCCGAGCCGGGAGCCCGTGCTGCCGAATCCCAATGCAGGCAAGCCCTCGCTGCTCTGTTTCGGATGTTCTATTGATTCTATTGACAAGGCCAGCCAGCGAGACCCTGACACTCAAAGAGCAATGGAAAGGCCTTGGCTGTCGGCATAACCATCGCGGCCAGCTGGATGACGCCCCGTTGTTCACGCACCACGTGGAGACTGACGGCCAGTGTAATCAGTGTGGTGGTCGCCATTGCTGGACACCACGTGAGCAGTAAACACCTCACTTGCCAATTAGGCACTCTCCGATCACTCACTTCACGCGCGCCATGGAACCTCCCCAGTACAACCGCGCCTTCCTGGCCAGCAGCGCTGCCACCACCTCTACGATGGTTGGCCCCCTGTTCACCCGAGGTCGCGTGAAGAGAGGGTTTACCAGCACAGATTGGAGGCACACCACCCGCGTTGCGGAGACCGACCCAACCGTTCGACTGTCATCTCCGACTGCACCATCCGTGGCGACGCGACGGGTGCCAATACCAATGTCAATGCCAATGCGACTGCCAGCTAATCGCTCGGTGGTAGCAGACCCCCTTCGCTATATGGCTGATCCCGAAACAACGCGACAACGTAGCATCGTTGATGGCGTCCGTGACTTTGGTCGTTGCGGTGCGTACTTGGTGCCTAGCAGCGCAATCGTTCGACGGCGCAATCCAAAGCCAGTGGGTCATGGCGGCAAGCGAAAACCTGTTCGTCTGAAAACTGCTCGTCGTCGGGAGCAGTGCCGCGCCAACCAAGCACGCTATCGCTCGAGGCAAAACGACGCAGTCAAAGACCTCGAGGAAGCCGTCTCGAGATTGAAGCAAGAGAAGCCATTGCTCGCGCTGCAGCGAGATCGAGCGCTCTACAGCACCAAGCACAGCGTGTTTACCTTTGCGATGGAGTATTTTCACCTCTTTCGCAACGGACTACATGCTCCGGCCCACCGCGCGCAAACCGGTCGCGGCGAACCAAGTCCTACATTCCAGCAGCAAGTCGTCTTTCTACGATCTTCTTTGGCTCCTGACGTCATGCTAGGCAAACACCAAGGTGTGGAAGCACTCATGGAGCAATGGCGGCGGTACTCGGCGTATTTTGACGACTTGTGCTTTCAGCTGGACCACATGACGGAATTGTCGAAGGACCTCGTCCAAGTCTCAGCGTCTCTCAGGGTGACAGCGACAAACGCAACGTTTGAGAACGTGTTCCCGCAACTGCTGGCTGAGGAGCGAGGATACCGCAGAGACGATGCGGAAGACCTCAAGGCGGCCGAGCTAGGGTCGAAGCTGCTCGGACGGCGTCTGCTTCTTCCTTGCAGGTTGTACCTCGAGTGGGACGAAAGTAGCTGCCAGCTCGTGCGCTTAAACATGGACGTGGACTCCCTGGCACCAATCAGCCGCGTGTTGAATTCGCTGGAGGATGCTGCCTACGTCTTAGACCAGGCCCTTATCTCTGTCGATGGTTCGATTGGCAAGCGCTTCAGTTAGGCTCAGAGCTCCTAGAACCTTAGCTTAGTACACGTACATTTGAAGTGAAGTCTGCTCTTCGCACAACACTGTGGTACAACTAAATCGGACTATGGATACGCCTTAACCGACCATGCACCAGGTTGTGTGCGCTTGAATAACACGCTGGCGTTGCCCCTGCGGTGCAGCCTAGAGGCTACTGAGAAGCAAAAGCCGCCACCTTATCTGCCAATTGGTATTAATACAAGCGGTCAAAGACGGATTGCAACACACATAGGACGTTCGTGTGTGCGTCATCACCAGTATCTCGGCGTTCGGGGAACTTGATAATGTACCTCGCGAGGTCGTCCACACTGTACTGACCACAAAAGTTTCATCCCAAGACCGTGAACGAAAACAACTGTACCATTGGCGAGGTACGGTACGGTTGCTAGCCTCAACGAACAACAGCAGCGTGTCTCGAAGCAAGTGCTTCCCGGCACGGATACCCGTCGCATGCACGGTCGTCTGCACGGTTCACAGCCAGCTCACTGTGATTGCCTGGACTCGAGTTTCGAGCCAGCTGCTCACCTCGTGGTTACCTGGAGCATGGAGGATTTCTCTCTCCTCCACGCGAAGAAAGAGCCCTGGCGATCACCCCTGATCTTAGCAATGGGCTACACGAAGTGGTGGTTTCTGTGGCTTCTTCTGTGGCTTCTGCTCAGGTTCTTCCAGTCTGCTCCGTTCTAACGCATTCATGGCCATGGACAGATAACGGCGAATGATCTCGCCTTGAACAGATAACGACGGATGATATGTATCCTTGAGCAAATTCGGCTTTCCGATCAGTAGTGATTTGTTATACCTTTTCCATTGTGTGGAAATAGTAGTATGTGGCTGCGCTCAGCACTTACTTATCCGTTAGCTTGATTTGCGGACGCTAAGTCCTCCGAGCCGGGAGCCCGTGCTGCCGAATCCCAATGCAGGCAAGCCCTCGCTGCTCTGTTTCGGATGTTCTATTGATTCTATTGACAAGGCCAGCCAGCGAGACCCTGACACTCAAAGAGCAATGGAAAGGCCTTGGCTGTCGGCATAACCATCGCGGCCAGCTGGATGACGCCCCGTTGTTCACGCACCACGTGGAGACTGACGGCCAGTGTAATCAGTGTGGTGGTCGCCATTGCTGGACACCACGTGAGCAGTAAACACCTCACTTGCCAATTAGGCACTCTCCGATCACTCACTTCACGCGCGCCATGGAACCTCCCCAGTACAACCGCGCCTTCCTGGCCAGCAGCGCTGCCACCACCTCTACGATGGTTGGCCCCCTGTTCACCCGAGGTCGCGTGAAGAGAGGGTTTACCAGCACAGATTGGAGGCACACCACCCGCGTTGCGGAGACCGACCCAACCGTTCGACTGTCATCTCCGACTGCACCATCCGTGGCGACGCGACGGGTGCCAATACCAATGCCAATGCCAATGCCAATGCGACTGCCAGCTAATCACTCGGTGGTAGCAGACCCCCTTCGCTATATGGCTGATCCCGAAACAACGCGGCAACGTAGCATCGTTGATGGCGTCCGTGACTTTGGTCGTTGCGGTGCGTACTTGGTGCCTAGCAGCGCAATCGTTCGACGGCGCAATCCAAAGCCAGTGGGTCATGGCGGCAAGCGAAAACCTGTTCGTCTGAAAACTGCTCGTCGTCGGGAGCAGTGCCGCGCCAACCAAGCACGCTATCGCTCGAGGCAAAACGACGCAGTCAAAGACCTCGAGGAAGCCGTCTCGAGATTGAAGCAAGAGAAGCCATTGCTCGCGCTGCAGCGAGATCGAGCGCTCTACAGCACCAAGCACAGCGTGTTTACCTTTGCGATGGAGTATTTTCACCTCTTTCGCAACGGACTACATGCTCCGGCCCACCGCGCGCAAACCGGTCGCGGCGAACCAAGTCCTACATTCCAGCAGCAAGTCGTCTTTCTACGATCTTCTTTGGCTCCTGACGTCATGCTAGGCAAACACCAAGGTGTGGAAGCACTCATGGAGCAATGGCGGCGGTACTCGGCGTATTTTGACGACTTGTGCTTTCAGCTGGACCACATGACGGAATTGTCGAAGGACCTCGTCCAAGTCTCAGCGTCTCTCAGGGTGACAGCGACAAACGCAACGTTTGAGAACGTGTTCCCGCAACTGCTGGCTGAGGAGCGAGGATACCGCAGAGACGATGCGGAAGACCTCAAGGCGGCCGAGCTAGGGTCGAAGCTGCTCGGACGGCGTCTGCTTCTTCCTTGCAGGTTGTACCTCGAGTGGGACGAAAGTAGCTGCCAGCTCGTGCGCTTAAACATGGACGTGGACTTCCTGGCACCAATCAGCCGCGTGTTGAATTCGCTGGAGGATGCTGCCTACGTCTTAGACCAGGCCCTTATCTCTGTCGATGGTTCGATTGGCAAGCGCTTCAGTTAGGCTCAGAGCTCCTAGAACCTTAGCTTAGTACACGTACATTTGAAGTGAAGTCTGCTCTTCGCACAACACTGTGGTACAACTAAATCGGACTATGGATACGCCTTAACCGACCATGCACCAGGTTGTGTGCGCTTGAATAACACGCTGGCGTTGCCCCTGCGGTGCAGCCTAGAGGCTACTGAGAAGCAAAAGCCGCCACCTGGTGAGGAACATTCGGAGGATGTTCAGGTTTCCTGGAAGACGAAGGAGTTTTGTAACGACCGGATATTCTGGACCAAGACCAGAGCACGAGGAAGTGCAACTGTCGCACGAAGTGGCCTGAGTAAGCTAGCAGTCTAGAGCACTTTCCGTTTCTCCTCTGATCGATAAAGCAGTCTCGCTCCTAACTACCCACTCAAGCTCTATTGTCCAAGCAACGCCAGGATGTCCAGCCAAGGTGTTGTTCCAGGTGCTCTGGTGTTCGTCGGGCCGGTTCACGTACCAACCCTCGAAGGCTTTGCGTACCTGTCGATCGTCCGGATCCAAGGTTCGGCCGCCGTTGTTCGACTTGCGGGGCCCGATGCCAGTGAAGAAACACCGGAGTTTGAAGTCAAGGTGTCGGTACTACGCCATCGAGTTGTTGAGACTCTGGAATCTGAATTATGGCCAGGGTCTTATGTTGGGCACCCAATTGCGTTCGTTTATCCAGAAGGCGACACTAGTGATCAATGGACGTACGGTCTCGTGACCAGCTACTCTTTTCACGACGGATCGGCCCAACTCCACGTCCGCCACAACGACCAAACCATGCGCATTCGACTATTGAGCACCTCAACGGTTATCGCTGCAGACCGCCTGAACTACGCCCTACGAACGGGAGAACATTTGAATGTTAATGTCCTCAACGCACTTGAACTTCTCGACAAACAAAACCAGGTAATTATCGCGTGCGGAAAAAGTAGGTCTGGACTACCAACCAGCGTTACTACAACGATGTTGAGCATTCCGTACTATCCTGAAGATCGCGTCCCTTTGATACGACCGGACAATCTCGAAATTGTGTATGTCCGTCGCCAACACATTGTGGATTGTGAGCTAACTCGACGCGGAAGTCAACCTCCCGACGTCTTCAAGGATCCGCTTCTTATTGACATGGACACCAAGAATGCTGCCGGACTCAGCTACACCAACGCCCCTCGAGTCACTAACGATGTTGATTTAACTTTCAGTGATTCAGATGACGAGACAAAAGCAGACTCTGCAACGACCAGGCAAGCCGATATTGATTTATTGCGTCTCCAAAACAGGCCGCTACGAAAGCGCGCTAGAGAAACAGAGCTCGAGTCCCGGGGTTTGCATCTGTCTGATGACATCGATTTTCCTGCCTTCGACACGCGTTTGGATACTCACGCATCGGCATTTCGACCGTCCCAGATCGAGCGGCAAGTTCACGATGCCGTCGCTCACTCTTCCCTGAAAGGTAAGAACGGTCAGGCAGTCCTTGAATTTGCCCAACAAGGCCCTCGAACCCGATTCCTCGCCACTCCTCCTGTGCTCCGTGGAGCGTACGACTTCAGTTTCGGCATCCGAGGTCTCTCACTGATGCATTTCGGCCGTTTTTACGAAGAAGTCGAGACTCAGACTTCGCCCGGTACTCTCAATATGACCAGCTTTGGGCGTTCGAACACGCTTCAATCAGCAACGCCACCTGCCAACATTGGTGAAATCGTGGAAGCGTTTGAGACGCTGCTCTACTTCGCGAAGGGTTTCTACAATTCCTCTGTTTACGACTTTCTCAAGGCAGGTGCCACATTCATCGAAGAGTACGCAGCATTTACACGCCCCGATGCAGCGACTTGCAACATGCTGGTATTCTGGATCAACTCGAAACTGGGAAAATTTCGAAGCCAAATTATGCTTTCCAACCTTCCAACTGCCACCCTCATCAAACAAGAATTTGCTAGACATGACGGTCACCTGATGGAGCTGTACCAATCCCACCAGGACCGTCGATCAGGATTCACGCCTGCTATCGCTGTTGACCGGCCACCCTCGAGCTCCCGACCTCACCTACAACGTGAACAACGCCCCTCGAAAGCAGCTCCGATTCCGAAAGATCTGCGCGCCATTCTACCCCGGCAAGGCAACAAAGTTATGTGCATGCGCTACCTCTCCAAGAAAGGGTGCAGTGGTCCTGCTCCCGGGCAGTGTTTTGATCCTAATCGAGCTCATTTCAAACCTCTAGCACTGCCAGCCGATGTGAAAGCCTGGATTGACAACAATTTCATGGGTCTAGCACCCACATTTCAAGATCTGTGACGCCCAGTGTCACGGTCCGTGGCACGGGTGACAGCATCCGAAGCGCAGGCTTCCTGTATTGAGTACGATCATAAACAAGCACCAGCTGACACAGTACATCTAAAGAAGGGAGCACAGGCTCCCGGTGATCAGCCTCCAGATGCACCGGCATCACGATGTGGCGTTGGGTTTTGGTGCCGAACTGTCACGGTTTGGCTGACGTTGCACCTTTCAGTGAACGGCGATAGAGCGTCTTGATTGGCGGGTCTCATTTCCCGCGCTATAGTGACCTAGGAACAATAGTGACCGAGGTCTCGGCTGGGTCTAATAAAACCCCGGCCGAGGTTAAAAGCCTCGTTTGTACCCATTTCGTGTCGTACCCTCGGCTGTGTAGAGCCGGCTATACGATTTCCCACAGAGATCTGTTTACACTTGATATTTGTATAGAGATATAGGACTAGCCAAATGATGACCTACAGAGGCTCCCAGAGCTGTAGGATAGAGAAATAAATCAGCTGTCTTCCCCACAAGCCACCAAGGGTCAAGTCCGTCTTCGGTAAGTCTAGCTAGCTTGTCTTAGGGTCTGGATACGCTCGGCTGCGTGGGATGCCTGTCAGCGAGCTTGAGGTACATTGAACCGAGAGTTTGTTGCTGGTCAGTCCAAGAGATAGGAGTGGCCGAGAGTTGGGGGGGACAAGGAGTGTCGGTCCCTATATATTGGTGGAACCCGAGTGTTCCCAAGTGTATTTCACTACCCGCCGAGGTTACCCTCGGCAAACCCGTATCAGGCGTGACTGCCGGTACCCTTCCTTCTGAGGGACTGCGGGGGTTCGCGCGAAAGCGCAATATTGCATTCTAGCCCTCGCTCGTGGCTAGTAGTGCAGGTTTTAAGGTTGACCGAACTCAACCTTGGTATACAGAGGCGCTTACAACCAACCCGGTGTAAGGGATCGTTCCTGGTCTTCAGGTGTTGATCCAACGTTCGCTGACCTTTCGCGAGGGAAGCGTGTGTTGTTGGTGGGACTCATACCGTTCGGTAGTGAGATTTTCTGCGTGTTCCTACACGACAACTGGTGCCGCGACCCGGGATTGGTGTGACCTTCTGTGTGTCTTGGTTGCATATAGGTTCTGACCTTAACGAGCATGTGAGAGAAGAAAGAAGAGAAGAAGAAAGAAGATGGCGAAAGAAGCGAAGTCAGCGGTACCAGCAACGCCGGTGAGGTCAAGTGGAACGCGTACCGAGGGTTCGGGGCGTTCCGGTCCGTCGTTTGCGACGCCGAGTACGTTGGCGTCGATCAACGAGCGTTCGGACAGTTTTGATGAGCCGATGGACTATTCTGACGCCAAGGAAGATGACGAAGAAGATGACCTGGAAGAGAAGGCAGCTATGCCCGAGCTTTCGGAAGCCGCTGCAGTATCTGCAGGACGCAGCGGAGGGGTGAGGTCGCTTGCGCGAAACCTCACCGAAGAGTTGAACGAAGTGGCTGGTCCCGAACCAGCCAACGGTTACGACGAAGATGAGTCCGACGATCACCGATCGTCGGCGATGGCCGAGGATGCGAATTCTCGGCCGAATGGCGGCCGGCCTCCTCTTAACGGAGACACCCCGGCCGCCAACCGAGTTCTGGGTCGATACCTAGAACTCATGAAGGTGAAGAGCAACTGGATGCGATCCTTCGCTCCAGAGGTTGTTCGCCAAGCCATCTGGATGGAGCTCGGTGGCGAGTTGACTGTGCCCGTGGAGTCGTGGAATACTCGGCAGGTGGCCGAGGACACGGTGCAACTCCTACGCGCTATGGGATGTGAACCCCAAGTGTTCCCGTCGGAAGCAGACCTCCGAGGATGGGCACCCGAGGACGCTGCTACAGCGCTTCGCAAGTGGAAGCAGAAGCTTCGGTCGGCCTTCGGGGTGGCCGAGGCGGGAGTTAGCCGTCCACCGAATGTCCGCCACGCATCGGATCCGGTCGACCCGTCTATGATTCCGTTGCCTGTGACCCCTGGGAGACGCCCCAGAGGGTCGACCGAGGCCGGAATATTTTCAGCCCAAGGTGCGACGTCGACATATTTCCAAGACTCTCACATGGTGACGCCGAGGTCGGTCAGTCGCACAGAACGACTGGCGAGAGAGGCCGAGGGATATCGAACCGCTCCGACTGCTGGACGAAGTGCAAATCGGAAGCCCAGCCGACGTTACGACCTCCGCGATGACTCGTCTGACGAAGATTCGTTCGACGTCGGAGACACCGGGGGTGACTTGACGGGAGAATGGGCACGCCAAATTCGTGAGCTGAGCGCTGTGGAGAATGACAGTGCGACACCGAGGCTAGAGATCGCTACGCATCTCCCACTCGGAAACATCAAGCCGTACTTGGGACTCCGCGATAAGAGCGAGAAGTCCATGCAGTGGCTCCGAGCGTTCATATACGAGATGAAAGGGACGCACACGCCGCCCAACGAATGGTGCATGGCGTTTGAATTGAGCCTCCAAGATGGTGCTCTGCATTGGTACCGACAGCTGCCCCGCAAAACGAGACGCACGTGGAAATTGTTGAGCGATGCGTTCATTAAGTACTACTGTTCGAGGTTCAACCAGGCTGCGAAGGCTCGGTACTACTCGGCCAAGCGAGAGGAGAAGGAGCATGTCTGCGACTACCTCAACCGACTTAACGGATATGCTCGCAACGCCGGAGTGCAGTTCGAGCATGGCGGTCGTGATGCGAAGGACCACGTCGAGCATTTCTTGGATTCGTGCGAAGACCGAGGTCTAGAAGAGCGTCTGTGCCATGTCCGAGTTAAGAACATTCACGACCTCGAGGATATGATCAATGATATCCTTCGTCGCAGAGAGCGAAAATCTGGACGCGAGTCCTCGGTCCGCCGCCCTCGAGGGCAAGAGGTAGCACGCCGACGCGATGGTGGACGCTCCGAGGATCCGCGGGACGGCTATCGCCGAGACCGACGTCACCGAGAGGACGACCGTCGTCGAGAAGACCGTTACCGAGATGATAACCGTCGCCGGGACGACCAACAATATCGACCGAGGGTCACTCTCACTGACGCACTGACCAACATAGTGACAGCACTGAATGCGGGACGCTCGGTGGACGCGCGTGGAGGATACCCGGAAGCGTACAACGACGGATATGATGACACCGAGGAGTATGGGCCGGAGTCTCACTCTGGCGATGACGACCGATACTCCGAAGGGTACTCGGACGACGGATACGCGTCGACCGAGGACCGAGGCCACGTGGCTGCCGCAAACGACTCTGAACGTCGCAATGCGGCTGAAGGAACGTTCGCTCGCGCCGACAACCGTCGGCCGAGGGCAAGTAACGGCCAACGCCCGTATGACCGAGACGACCAGCGCCGAAACTCCACCGGACGCGATGGTCGACGCCAATATGGTCCATGCGCCGCCTGCGGAGGGCTCACCCATTCGGGTCACTACTGTTTTAAGCGATGCAAGATGTGCAAACAGGTTCATGATGCCGGGAAGTGTGAAGCCTTCCAAGAACTCACGAATCTCCTCCGAGCTAAGGTCGAGAAGAAGGACCTCTCGCCGGAGTTGCAAGAACTAGTCTATGGGAGTCATTTAAACTAGGCAGCCCGCCAACTGAAACTGGGTTGGTCCCAATCGGGCTGCCACAGTTAGCCAAACCTGCGCTGGATGCGGACTATATGTTCGCATTCGCAGGTGTGAGCAAACGGCCTGATGACTTGAATATGGAATATGTGAAAACGACGGAAAATGTAAAGGAGAGAGGCGTAAGCCTCGGTGAGAGTGAAGTGAATGGACGACGTGTGGACGGAGACGGAGTGGAGCTAACCGATGCTTCGATCCTCAGCATGGCCAAAATCGACCATCCATCCCGAGACCTCGGCCAGACGATTAAACTGTTATCTGGCGAGAGAATGGGGTGGTGGTCATCCCAGCGCTATGACAAGAGGAAGCGATTGCGAGCCCTCGTCAATGGGGCTGTAAACGACTCGCGAACGAGGATTCTGCTGGACACTGGAGCGAATGTCAGTGTGATTTCCGCGTCATACGCGAAACGGTTGCGCTTGCGCGAAGTTCCAGATCACGGTAGGAGTCTGGAAGTGCGAGGAATTAACCCAGGGGTGATGGAGACCCGCAGACGAGCACTCGTTAAAGTCACGCTAGGCTGGGAGCGCGTGTACGAATTTGAAGTATGGGTTATGGATCACAGTGCAGGAGTGGACGTGGTCCTGGGAACAGACTTCATGATTCCAGCCGGAGTCCGGTTGGATCTGTTCCACGGTACTGCGAGACTACCGGACGAGGTAATGGTGCCCCTGGTGAAGTCGCAGAACCCAGCAGAGGCCGAGCCGTACAGCATGCAAGTGACTGGACGCCCGACCGAAGATTTGTCGGTCCCAGGGCGTGAGTGGCGAGAATTTAGGTTACCACGACGACGGCCGCCTCTGACTACTCACGACGTGTGGGCACGCCGGATTGGAAAACTGGTGCCCACTGTAACGAGGTCTCGACGAGGGCAGCCGACGATGGTGCGACTAACGAACGTGTCACCGAAGATTGCTCACTGCGCGAGACACGAATCGGTACTGCTGTGGGTGAAAAAGGGTGACCTGCCGCAAGGGGATGGATACACTCGTTTGAACTCCGCCAAGTATGAGGAGTGGCAAGTCCTGGCGTACGCGGAGTGTCGAGACGAGACTTTGTTCGCGCGGGAACGCAAACTCTACGAACGATGGTTGGCAGATCAGCCACCAGCTGTAGAACGACGAGACTATCCGACACCTAGCGGCATCCTACCTCGACCGCCCGACGACTTGGAAGGCCTAGACGAGGGCCAGATAACGTTCGCGAATAGGGGCACTGAGGAACCGGCAGAACGAGACCGAACGCCGTTGACGACTTCGGTGCAACCCTCTGACGAACCCGTTGGAGATAGATGGGTCGACGAAGATGACGACTCGGTGGCGACCGACACCTCTGATGGCGCGGATACCACGTATACGAGTGAAGAGAACTCCATCCCAGTCCTCGGTGATGACCCGGAGACCCGATTGGACTCTGCCTTCGTAGCAATGATGCATGAGATTGCCGCGGGGGACGGTTCAGGTAGTGGGAACACCGATACCAATACGTCCGAACATTTAGCGAATGAGATCGAGTTGACGGACTATGCACACGAGTTGGCGTTCTTACCGGACCTGACCGAAGCCTCGGAAACGGTACTGGATTATTCAGGACCGAATGTTCTGAACCCGAGAGCGACAGCCCGTCAACAAGAAAGTCTCGTTGCGGTGCTGAAACGACACGAGAAGATCATGATTGCGAGTGGGAATGCTCTGCCACCACCGGCCTACGGTGTGGTGTGCGATATTGACGTACAGGGGCATCCACCCATCAAACAGAGAGCTCGGAGAACACCGCTCCGACACCTTCGGAAGCTGTACGAGCTTCTGAAAAGCTTGCTGAAAGCTCGTCTAGTGGCATTTTCGGACAGCCCATGGGCGTCGCCCATCGTGATCGTGCTCAAGAAGAATGGAGTTGATATTCGGTTGTGCATCGACTACAAGCTGGTGAATGCAGTGACGGCGATTATGGAGTACGCCATGCCGTTAGTCGACGACTTGTTGACCGACCTGGAAGCCTACCTATGGTTCTGCTCACTTGATGCGGCCAGTGGATTCTGGGCTATTATGATGACGATGCGGGCCCGCAAAGTCTCGGCATTCGTCTGTGCACTCGGACATTTCGAATGGCTTCGTATGCCGTTTGGATTGAAGAATGCACCGATGATTTACTGTGGTGTAGGGAAACTCATATTTTGGGTAGACCACCCATTCTGGCCCAGCTAAGTACGTCGTACCTAATCGGAGTTCGCACCTAAGCGGCGAACTCGGCGAATCGGTCGGACTCGGCGAGCACCAAGACTCAGCGACTCAGCGAGCGTATTCCATTTGGGAGTTATTCCATTTGGGAGAGGATAAATCAGGAATCGGAGCGAAGGGTCGGCCGAGATCCATAACGACCCGACTCGGCGAAGATCAACTAGGAAGCTGAGCGAAGAGTCGCAGGGAGATCTATAACGACTCCATTTCACTAGGTATTTGTATAGGATCGATAGGAGACCAAAGGGGGGAGCCCGAAGGGACCCCCCGAAGACACAGAGATAACAAAACAGAGCAGAATCTTCTAAGTCCAAGAACAGCGTATACTTTCCGGTAAGTCCCTGCGTGGGCTGGATTATGTCTGCCGTCGTTCCCCGAGAGGCATAGCTTGTAGGGGAATCGACTGGTAGCGCCAAGAGATCAAGGTCGGCCCGGGGTGGGCACTTCTCGCTACCAGCGAAGACAAACCTCGTCGAATCGACGAGTCGGTGGGTCTGCACAACCCAGGACACCGCAATCTTCTAGCTGAGCGTACTCTGCGCTCGGTGACCTGTAAAAGCGCTCGCGCGCCGACGTCCATCCTTTGGTGGAGGTCACAGGGTTTGAGGAACGGAAGCTGCCCCGCTCAGGCGAGCTTCTGGAGTTTGGATTGGTACTCAGCGAGAGCAGGGCCTCAACTGGACCCGGCTGGGCCGAACCGCAAAGGGAACCAACAGAACCCTGCGCAAGCCCAACAACGCCGACCTGACTCGGCGAATTGTTGTGTTGTTGCGTGGAAGCCGCACTAACGAAGTTTTTGTGAATCACAACACCACAACTGGTGCCGCGACCCGGGATTCAGGAGTGTGCTTTGTTTTCGTAGGTACCAAGTAACCAAGTTTCGAGCAAAAAGTGAGAGAAGATGGTCAAGGGATCGACAAGTCCGAGCGATGCAAGTCCGGCGACGGTCGGAGGATCGCCGCTCGCTGAGTCGAGCTCGACGAGGGCAAGCGTCGCCGCCATGGAGGCGGATGTGACGCGGACCGTCCAGTTCGATGAGTTCGACGACGATGACCAAGGAAGAGAAGAAGAAGAAGAAGAAGAGAAGGATGATGATGATGAGAAGACGGGGTACGACGGCGTGAAGACGGCCGCCGAACTCCGCGAAGAAGTGGAAGAAATGTCGCTGCAAGTCAGCCGCGTAGGGAACCCTCGACCTGTCGAGCGCAGCCTAGCGGCAGAACTCAGCGAAGATGCTGATGATGAACAAGGCCTGGTCCCGGGTGACCGACCGCCACTGGTTCCGAAAGCCACGAGGAACGCCGAGACTCCGAAGGCTAATCGAGTCCTGGCCCGACTCGTCGAAGAAATGAGAACTGGGAGCCGGTGGATGAACATGTTCGCGCCCATGTACATGTGCCAGGCGAAATGGCCGGAACTCAGCGAGGAGTTGAGCCAGCCAATCAATAGCCAGACTATTGAGCAACTCGTCGAGGACACAGTGCTGTTACTCCGAGCGATGGGCTACCGATGTGGCCACAAGCCCAGCAAACCCGCGCTGACAACGTGTAATGTGAGTTCGGTCGGGGTTGAGCTGATGAGATGGAAGCGCAAGCTGAAAGACTTGTTCGGCATGCAAGGGGGACTTAAGGGACAAGTGCCGAAGTCTCGCCGAGCTGGTGATTTGCTCGACGAGCAGAAGGCACCTCCGCCCGCGACCGTACAACCGTACGTCACGGAACCGTATGTGTTCCCGGAACTCAGCGAGGACCCATCCAAGGTCCCGCTACCAAAGACCCCCGAGACCAAGCGCGGAGTGTTTCGACGCTCCGAGGGAACACCGTACTTCGCCGACTCGCACATGCAAACTCCCAATAAGGTCAGTGAGCAGCGCAGCCGACGTCCGATGGCGGAATTTCTAACGGATGAAGAAGCTGCAGAATTCAGACGCTTGGTGCGCGCTGATGCTGCAAGGACGTCAGGCAGAGACGACGAGCTGAGCGAGGATGACAATTACGCGGACCGACGCGAATTTGACGAGTCACCGTACGACCATATTCGTCAGCTTAGCTTCGATGGGGCTGAGAGCGACCGAGGTCAAGTACTGGAGATTCGGACGCATGCACCGCTCGAAAAGATTGCAACATTCGATGGCAAACGTTATCGGTCTGACGACGCACTGCAATGGATCAAGCGATTCATCTATGAGATGAAAGGAACGTGCAAGCCACAAGATGAGTGGTGCGAACCATTTTCGCTGAGTCTGGGCAAAGCTGCCAAAGGGTGGTATCGCCAGCTTCCAAAGAAGACCCAGCGAAAGTGGAGTCTACTCAGCGAAGCTTTCCTGGACTATTACTGTTCGCAATTCGACCAGTCGGCCAGATCCCGCTACTACTCAGCGAGACGTCGAGAAAACGAACACGTCTGCGACTTCTTGCTGCGACTTAATGGTTATGCCCGGACGGCACAGATCCAATATGAGAGAGGGGGCGCTGACGCTGCTGATCACGTCGAGCATTTCCTGCTAAGCTGCGGAGATGACGACATCATGGACCTATTGTATCCACAGCGACTCAGCGATATCCACAAAGTCGAGAAGATAATCAATCAGCGACTACTCGGCGAGAAGCGCACGAAACAGCGCGACCGCCTGAGCACGGCCCGTAGCCGAGAACCTCGGCGAGGGGAGTCGAGAAAAGACCCAAGTCGTCGGAGCGAGTCTCGCAGAGATAACCGACGCGATGATCGCCGAGACGACAGACGTGACCGACGTGATGAACGCCGAAGCCGTCGAGAGGATGATCGCGATCGACGAGTCACTTTGGCAGACGCTTCTGTGAACGACCTGTGGGCCGCACTCGACAATCGCCGAGCAACAGGAGACACTGATCTATACGACTCGTCGAATGGCGGAAGTGATCTTGATCAACTCAGCGAGTCTGAATCTGACTATGGGTCCGACTACATCGACGCGGGTAATACCAGCGATCGACCCCGCTCGTCCAATGAGCGCGGAGAGTCATACCGGGCCCGTCAGAACTCTGCGAATCGCCCTGACCGATCGAATGAACGTCGAGACCGATCGGATCGCCGAGACCGTCAAGACGGGTCTCGCGAGCGACGAGCTTACGGCCCATGCGGAGCCCCAGGCCACGACGCACATTTTTGCCGCAAACGTTGCAAATTCTGCAAGCAAGTGCATGACGTAGGCCGGTGCGAGCTATTCCAGCGTTTCGAGAAACTCGCCAAGTTCGTCAAAACGTCGGTCGACAAGTCCACCGTCCCGGAAGATCTCCAGGACATTTACTCGTCGAGCCATTTAAACTAGTGGGCTCGCCAACTCTGACTGGGTTGGATAAAACCGGGCTGCCACAGTCAGCTGAACCAGCGGTAGAAGCGAATTTCGTGTTCGCTTTCGTTGGTGAAGCGGAACGGCCCGACGAGTCGAGGAAGATTGACGGGGAGACGGAACGGATGGATATGGATATGGATAAGAACGACGGACTCGGCGAGTCGAGCGAAGATGACGACCGAGTAATTGGCAGTATGGATATAACTCAGCGATCGATGATCTCGATTAGTCAAGCCAAGAAATGGAAACTGCTCCCTGGTGAGCGACTCGGTTGGTGGTCATCGAGGAAGTTCGATCGCCGAGTACGAATGCGAGCTCTTGTTATGGGAGCTGTGAATAATGAACGAACCAAGATATTGTTGGATACTGGAGCAAACGTCTCCGCAGTAACTGAAGCCTTTGCAAGGAGGCTACGGTTGAAGCGATTGACCAGCCTAGACAAGAGAATCGATGTTCAAGGAATTGCGAAGTCCAAAGTGGTGACTGCTTCTCGAGCAATGGTTAAAATCACGCTGGGATGGGAAGTAGCTTACGAATTCGAGGTGTGGATTATGCCCCACCACGCAGGGGTGGACCTGATCCTGGGCACCGACTTCATGATACCAGCTGGTATTAGGTTGGACCTGTACAACTCAACGGCAAAGCTTCCCGATGAGGTTGTAGTTCCTTTGATCAAGTCGTCGAGAGATTTCGACGAGACAGAGTACGGGCGCGAAGTAATCGGTGGTCCTCCGGAGTCATTAGATATTACAAGCCGAGCTATCGCCCAGTTCAAGCTTCGACGGAGGCAACCCAGCGAGTCAACTCACGAACTGTGGGTTCGACAGATGAAGGGGGTGATCCCGACGATCGAACATAATGCGAAGGGACGAGCGGTGCGAGTGTTGCTGACGAATATCTCGTCGAGACTCACGTGGTGTCCTGCTCACTTTCCGGTGATCATGTGGATTCCTCACGGAGTATTACCACGGGACGAAGGGTATGTGCGAGTGAACTCAGCGAAATATCGTGATTGGCAAATACTTGCCTACGAAGGCGCTCTCGACAACAGGCTTCTCAAGCGAGAGCAGCGCTTGTATATGGAATGGCTGAGTCGACAACCTCCCGCAGTCGAGCAACATCATTACAAAACTCCCAAGGCGATTCAGAAACGGTCGAGTCGCAGCGAGTTCGCGGATGAAGCAGGAGTACACGCACCAGAAGAACTCAGCGAGGCCCCAGACTATCAAGGGAGTTCCGCGCTTGCTGACTACGGAAAAGAAATTGATGACTCGGCGAATGTACCAAAGTTGGACCCAGCGAAAGTTCACGATGATTCGCCCAATCGTGAGGCCAAAACAGACTCAGCGAGTCAGATTCCGGGACTCAAACCGGTCAATTATGAACGAAGTTCGCTGAGTCTTACTGATGAGCCACCACCGACGCTAACAGTAGCTGCATCCGATGGAAATATTGATGGAGAGCACTTGATAGGTCACAAACACCCCATGGTTCGTTCACCTCCAAGCAACGGTAAACAAAAAAGGTGTTCCAGCGAGATGGACAGAGGTGACCAATGGGACCCGGGTGAAGCTGACTCAACAGTTTCGACGAGTGATCGTCGGACGACGCTGTCCGAAGCTAACCCGGCGAGTGAATGGTTGGATCCCGAGTTATTGCACACCCGAGTGCCACGTGATTTTGAGGGGCACGTCCTGTCTTTCGACGGGTCAGCGAAACCGGAGAAGTACGGCGGCTATGGGAGTTGCTCGTGGATTTTGTGGCGTTTACCAAATTGGGACATTGTGATCGCTGCGAGTGCTTACCTGCCGTCAACCACGGTCAACATCGCTGAGTACACAGGGATGAACCACGGTGTCCTTGCGGCTGTTGATCGAGGAGTGACCGATCTGATCATTGTGGGCGACTTCAGGCTCGCAATCCAGCAATCCATGGGGGTGATGGCATGCAAGAAGGAGACCCTGCAAATTGAATTAGCACGCCACAAAAAACTCGTCGAACGCCTAAGTTCGGTCCGCTACTTACATGTAGTCCGCCGTTATAATTTGGCGGCAGATGCATTAGCCACTGAAGCTCTCGAAGCCATGGCAGGACGTGTTATCCTCAGCGGAGATCGAAAAACAGAGCTGCGAACATTAACCCGAATCCAAGAGAAGCTGTATGTAGTCAAAGACTCAACGAACGAAGGAGAAGAAGTTCCAAAAGTCTCAGCGATCACGCGAAGCCAAGCTCACCACGTTCGCCGAGTCAGATTCGCCGAGGAAGAGCTAGATGACGCGGTGAATGAACCGGTAGTGCCAGATGCACGATACAATGACGTCTCGCCGAATGTTCGCGATACTGGTAGTTCCGATGATGTCTTGGAAGTGGTGAACAAGCCTCCAAAACCTCAGCGAGTGGCTGAGCGAGGTCACCCTGAACACAAACGACTGGAATCACGACGTGACCACGATATCGACCCAGTAGTCGTTCAGACAGAACAACGTGAACGAGTATCAGCGACACAGGACGAGAAATGGAAGTGGCCAGATCTTTAGAAGTACTTGCAAGACGAATTTGACCAGTACCGGCCGAGCTCAACGTCGGTTCCTAGTAAATGGGTCGGTTGCGATGAACCCAGCTGGGAACCGTTGTCGAATCTGTGGTGGGGAAGCCTTCTCTTGGCTACATCTGCCAAATAAAACGTGAAAGCCGTCTGCAAATAGTGCAAGTTGCAGACGAGAGTTAAAAGCTATTGCATACGAAGATGACCACCGACCTGTGAAGACAGCAGGCAGGACGAGTGGATGAAAGCTACTGCGTCAATTATATGAATTGGTATTACGAAATGGATAAGGTGTGGATTACGAAAGAACAAGAGAGAGAAAAAAACAAGACTCGTCGAAATCAGCAACTGGACGAGTCTAAATCTTGGTGGCCCGGGGAGAGCTACTCGATGAAAATCTGCCGGCTGAATCTCGGCAAGCCAGGCTAAGACTCGTCACAAATGTCCTCGAACATGGGGTGAACTTGACGGATAAACACCGCGTATGATTTGCTGAGCGAACCTTGCTAGGACCAGTCGAACCGAAGAATGCATAGCGGTCATAAATGAATTGCTGGCAGGGGCAGTCAAACTAGCCTTCGGCTTGCCTCAGGTTTCGACGAGTTCCTGGCCTTCTTGGTAACTCGGCGAGAAAACTTCGACGCTACACGTTTCTTAGATGGCTTGTCGGAAGCAGCTGGAGCCCTTCCACCTTTCACAGCAAACTGAGCAACAAGACGAGCTTGCACCGGTGTCGAAACGGTTGGAGTAGGCAACTGAGCTATTATCGCCGAGCTGTTTGGCTTCGTACTCGAGGAAACATTTCCCAAAAGCGACGAAAGCTGAGCTGATCCCGCCGAAGCGCCACTCGATGCGTTCCGAGGCAGCGCAAATAAAGCTGTCTAGGTCGACGAGTCTGGAAGATGTGCAGATGTAGACGCAACACTCGACGAAGGACTGGAGCTATCGAAATGAGTCACTTGAGCACGTGATAAGCCCACCAGCATAACCGACGAGATGACCGTGCTTGAATTAGTCGTACTCAGCGAGGACAGCGAACGATTGCCGGATTCGCCGAGTTCTGACGTGGCAACGTGTACGAGAAGCCGAGGCCTCGTCAATTACCGCTGTGCTATGAAAAGGCGTCGCTAGGCTGAGGACTTGCTTGCTTGGGATCGGACGTTCGAGTGCTTGGAGCGAGGCTGCCTCGGAGTAGTAGCGGAAGCTGTCAAAGAGATCATGGGAGCGAGAATCGCCGAGTTAACCGAAGCCTTGTTCGCCGAGCCGGCGGAAGTGCGAATCGACGTGTTGACGGGACGAATGTGGGGAGTAATTTCACTGGACTCGTCGAGCTAGCGAGTTCCGTCCGAAGCTCAGCGAGTCCGGACTTGGCGATTTTCGTCCAAATCTCAGCGATTGGTCGCATCTGAAAGCCATGTTGCGCCTTGTTTCAGTACCGTCGGGGTGTCAGCCAGTGGATTGGCGCTCATGATGGACTGGCGCGACGGAATTTCGTCCGGACGTGTCGAACCCGTCTCACGGTGAGAGACAAGCTGAACAAGGGACGCGTCCTGCTGTTCCTGGCTCTCCTCTTGATTGATGAGAAAGCACTAGATGCCAGCGAGGCCAGCGGAATTGCCTGCAGCGAGATCCGACGACTTATCGGAAATTCGACGAGTCGGGCCGGACCGGACCGAGAAGCTCAGCGAGTGGGAGCGAGCAGAGGCTCCAGCTCTACCAGGTGTCGACGAGTCCTCCGATGGTGCAGTATGAGTCGACGAGAGAGCCGCAGCCGAAGGTCCATCTTGACTCAGCGATTTCTCCATGTTTACGACTTCAAACAGACTTGTCGGACGTTTGCGGGGGGCAACACTGGTCTGCCCAGCTCGGCGATGAACTTGTCGACGTCCGGGGAGGGCTCACGCTGTCCGACATTGCGGAAACGAGATCCAGAGGAGGTGAAGAGTCTTGGCACGGTCGGACACGTCAGCAGAAATGACGGCAGGTGCGGGAGTCCATAGAAAGGCAACCAGACGTACAAGGGTGAATGATTAGCAGTCCACCGGGAAGAACAAGCGATATACGGAGCAGCAAGACGTACCTGGTCACCAGAGGAAGACGACAAGGCGCTTGATGTACGCACCAAGCAAGACGGAGAGAGTTTCTCACCGTTGGACGGTTGGAGAACAAAGTCACGAAGTGAGTTTCTGACCGTTGGACAGTTGACAGCTGAATGATGGTCGAGACACTTACCAGCCTGGCTCGTATCACGCCCGGGGCAGTTGTGGTGTAGGGAAACTCATATTTTGGGTAGACCACCCATTCTGGCCCAGCTAAGTACGTCGTACCTAATCGGAGTTCGCACCTAAGCGGCGAACTCGGCGAATCGGTCGGACTCGGCGAGCACCAAGACTCAGCGACTCAGCGAGCGTATTCCATTTGGGAGTTATTCCATTTGGGAGAGGATAAATCAGGAATCGGAGCGAAGGGTCGGCCGAGATCCATAACGACCCGACTCGGCGAAGATCAACTAGGAAGCTGAGCGAAGAGTCGCAGGGAGATCTATAACGACTCCATTTCACTAGGTATTTGTATAGGATCGATAGGAGACCAAAGGGGGAGCCCGAAGGGACCCCCCGAAGACACAGAGATAACAAAACAGAGCAGAATCTTCTAAGTCCAAGAACAGCGTATACTTTCCGGTAAGTCCCTGCGTGGGCTGGATTATGTCTGCCGTCGTTCCCCGAGAGGCATAGCTTGTAGGGGAATCGACTGGTAGCGCCAAGAGATCAAGGTCGGCCCGGGGTGGGCACTTCTCGCTACCAGCGAAGACAAACCTCGTCGAATCGACGAGTCGGTGGGTCTGCACAACCCAGGACACCGCAATCTTCTAGCTGAGCGTACTCTGCGCTCGGTGACCTGTAAAAGCGCTCGCGCGCCGACGTCCATCCTTTGGTGGAGGTCACAGGGTTTGAGGAACGGAAGCTGCCCCGCTCAGGCGAGCTTCTGGAGTTTGTATTGGTACTCAGCGAGAGCAGGGCCTCAACTGGACCCGGCTGGGCCGAACCGCAAAGGGAACCAACAGAACCCTGCGCAAGCCCAACAACGCCGACCTGACTCGGCGAATTGTTGTGTTGTTGCGTGGAAGCCGCACTAACGAAGTTTTTGTGAATCACAACACCACATTACCAACGAATGATTGACAATGCTCTGTGGGGTTTCGTCCAACCCAAAGGCGGCTGGCTCCACTTTTCGGAGCTTATGCGAACGGCCGAAGCCCACACCGAGGTTGCGCGGACAGGGGTGACCGACCCTTCATCGCGACGACTCGAGGAGTCAACAACTCGGGTGACCAAATTCGAGGCCGACCGCGAATCCTCGGTCACGCTTGACGCAGTGAATGGGTTAGTGAACAGCCCTGTTGCCGACATGTTCTCCACCGGAGAACCGGATGAATCCTCGTTGGTGCCAGTGTTCGACCGACGGTCGTTTGTCGATGATATCTGTTTTGGGTCCGAGACTTTCGACGCGTGCCTGGAGACGTTAGACCGTCTGCTCCAACGGTTCACCGAATGTCGCATTAGTGTGAGCTTTACGAAGAGCATCTTCGTCCAGCCAAAGGTGGATTTCCTGTCACACGAAGTCTCTGCAGAAGGTATTCGAGCCGACACCAAGAAGATGAAAGCAGTGACCGAGCTGCCATTCCCTGCTTCGAAAAAGGGGATGCAGTCTTTCCTCGGTGCGCTGAATTATTACAGTCGATTCATCCAGGATTTCGCAGTGTATGGAGCAGCTTTGTATCAGTTGAAGGATGAAGACTTCACGCCTAGTGGCAGCCTCTCGGCGGCCAAGCGAAGCTTCGCGGCACTCCAACAGAAGGTTGCAGAGGCACCGATCCTCCGGCACTTTGACCGAGACAAGGAGGTGCATGTCACGTTATTCGCGAATGAGTGGGCATTGAGCTCCACTTTGATGCAATACCATGATGACAAGCTGCACCCGGTTCGATTTTGTGGCCGAGTCCTCAAGGACGCCGAGATGAACTACCACCCGGCCGAGAAGGAGGTCTTAGCGCTACTGCTGGTGTTGAAAGTGTGCTACTCCCAGTTGGTGGGTCGGACCATCCGCGTCTATACGCGTTTTTCGACGCTCGAATGGGTGCACAAATCCAAGACACTGTTCGGTCGAGCGACCCACTTTGCGGTTATGTTGTCCCCGTGGCACCTGGTGGTCAACCGAGTCAAGGAACGCGATTGTACGTTTGCTCAGCTTCTCCAAGCTGGCCTCACAAGCTTCGTGGAGTTGGAAGACTCGTTGGCCCCAGTTACACCGCCGACGAAAGGGTCACCTACTGCTCGTATGGACCCCCACTTGCTTTATGCCTGCCTACCGAGGTCCTATACCGGATTTGTGATGTCGTTCGATGGTTCGGCCAAGACCGAAAAGAACGGTGGATATGGCAGTTGCTCGTGGATTTTGTGGAAATTACCAGAATGGACTGTAGTGACGGCTGCGAGTGCTTATCTCGAGACCACCACGGTAAACCTCGCTGAGTATGCTGGAATGAACAACGGCGTCTCAGCTGCGCTCGAACATGGAGCCGAGGATTTAGTCATCGTGGGAGACTCGAGACTCGCAATCCAGCAGTCCCTAGGGGTGATGGCATGTCGAAAGGAGTCTCTGATGGTTCAACTGAATCGTCACCGAGAACTCACGACCAAGCTGCGGTCGGTGAAGTACTTGCACGTGGTCCGAGAATTCAACGCTGCAGCAGATTCGTTGGCAAGCGAGGCTCTCAGCAGCAAAGAATCCAGCGTAGCTTCGACCGAGGCTAGGAAATTAGAATTGGTCAAGCTGAACCGGATCGGAGAGGTCATCTATGAACCCTCAGTACAGACCACGGCCGAAGAGAAACCGACAGTCAGCTTCGCCCGAGCCCAAGTAGCCCGTGGAATCTCCCGCGACAGATCTTTTTTCGACTTTGTGCGGGACGAACCCGACTACCTAACTGCAACAACCAGACACCAAGCAAAAGCGAGGAAGAAACGAGTCCAGTTTGCAGATGAAACGTCGGTGATAGAGCCGAATGGTACAGCTGAGCGAGACGAAGCGAATGGTGTGACCACCGAAGCTCAGAGTGAGCTGAGAGCCGAGCAATCGAGCAATGAGGTAGACCCTGGCGCTCGAAACGCAGAAGACGTTGACCCTGTGGTTATACAGGAAGAGCGCCGGAGACGAATCTCCGCCGCCCAGGATGAAGAGCTGAGATGGTCGAACCTAAAAGCGGTCCTCCGAGGCAAGGAAACAGACCTCAGCTACAGAGCAGCCAGAGACGCTTGGAAGATGGCCGACAAGTTTGTGCTTAGCGAGGATGGTGTACTGTATTTTCTTGGAACGAACCGTCGGTGGGGCAACGAACGCCGAGAGGAGACAACGATGCGTCTAGTGGTGCCCACAACGACGATTCAGGAAGTACTACGGAGTTGCCACGACTCGTTGGAAGGTGGCCACCAAGGTATCGGTCGAACGTACCACCGAGTCAAATCAGACTATTTTTGGATTGGACTATATGCAGACGCCGAACGGCACGTCAAGTCCTGCCCCGACTGTAGTTCGAGCAAAAGTCGACCACAGTTCCGAGGCTATTCGCCAGGAAATGTCTTAGCAGAGCGACCGTTCCAGATGGTGTCGATGGATTTCGTCATACCGTTACCGAAGTCTCGTCGGGGCAACTCAGCCCTACTACTGTTCCAGTGCGCGTTCACAGGATTCGTCATGGGTAAAGCTATGTCAGACACTACCGCTCTGAGGGTCGCACAGGCTTTCGAGGAATGCGTGTATCGAAGATTCGGAGCACCAACTCTGATCCGACATGACCGAGACCCTCGCTTCATGAGCGAGGTGTTCCAGGCCTTTGCAGAAATGATGCAGTCTCGGTCAAGAGCGACCCTGAGCTATCGGCCGCAGGCGAACGGACAGCAAGAGAGGTCGGTGAAGACGGTCATGCAATCGGTGCGGGTGTACGCAGAAGACCCGCTGCAGCAAGACTGGGACGAGATCGCGGAGCGATTGATCTTCGCTATCAACAACTCTCAAGATGGCACCCGGAAGGACACTCCGTTTTACCTAGTTCATGGGTGGGACGCACAAACCACGCTGCGAGCGATGTCGTCGTCACTCAAACGAGGATTCGGAGGCCAGACTGACGCATTGGCATGGCGCCGAGAAGTGAACCGGCAACAGGAAATCTCGTGGAAAATGGCAATGGAGTACCAAAGTGTCGAGAAGGCTCGGAGGGCGAGAGAACACAATGAGTCGCTGGAGCGACGTGACTGAGCTGCAGTACCGAATGTCGACGAAAACGAGACCTCTGACGAGTCACAGGTGGAGCCGGGGGCAACATCTGATCCCACTGACGAAGGACCGAGGTCTCTGTTCCAACCCGGAAGCAGAGTTTGGTTGTATATGGAACGAGTCAAGCCAGGGTTGACCAAGAAACTCGCCCACCGATGGCATGGACCATTCAGGATCAAGAAAAAGATCGAAGAGTTTGCGTACGAGTTGGAATTGCCAGACCGAAGTGGGTATAGGTTCTACCCGGTGGTGCACGTGTCCCGACTCAAGGCCGTCGACGAATTTGGAGACCGACCGAAGAGTCGGTTAGCACCTGAAGTGACCGAGGATACGAGACTGGACTTCGACGAGGAGTTGTTGCCTGAAGATAGCTGGGAGCCAGACCAGCTCGCTGGCGAATATGAGGTAGAAGCCATCCTCGATGACCGATCCCCGCTGTCGACGGGCACTAGCCGCGCTGTCCGAGAGTTCAAGGTGAAGTGGATTGGGTATGATGAGCCCACGTGGGAGCCTGCCTCAAATTTATCATGTGGCGGGCTACTTTATGATTATCTGCGGACTCGGCGCAGCGAACGACGATTGCAGATGGTTCAAGTCGCTGACGAGAACTAATCTGGAGAGCTACCGAGAGTTGAACTGTCTACGGGGGTGATACAGCCCGTAGCAACAGATGGAATTTGCTACTGTATCAAAATTGCGAGTGACCGACTATTGATTGCTACCAAGCCTCTGACGAGGCCTGGTGGCGACGTCGGTTGACGAATGAACTGCCTGCGGGGATGATGCAGCCCGCAGTGACAGACGAAAACTGCTACTGCATCGAATTTGCATATTTACATGTGACGTGAACGATTTTCGAATGGAATTGGATTAAATGGAATTACTTGGAGCTCAAGAACTGCCGCTACGGATGACTACGGGCTTCGGACGGCACACTAGCAGCTTGAGGAACGAACGGAGAAAATTAGTGAGACCAGACCGAAGCCTAGACCTCAGTGGTCGACGCGATGTTAGCCAAAACATCCAGATCCGACCCTTGAGCAGTTGCCGGCTCGTCGGCCGGTGCTGGGACCGAGGAATGACTTGGAGAAGACTCTGAGACGCCTTCATCTTCTCCCTCCTGGCTCGGTCGACCAGAAGCACCACCGACAGAAGCTTGGGCAGCCCATGGAGCCGTCACCGACGCCGACGGCAACGAAGGATCCACCATCAAACCCGACACCACCTCCGCCTGAGTCATCCCTCGGGGCACGAACATTGGCACCTGAGGGTTGCATGGGGCGAACGTGGTGTTGAACGGGTGGCTAGCCGGCGCGTCGACCCAACAATTGCGCCACGGCTGCCTGTCGTCCAACGTGGCGAGCTCTCCGAGCCAATCTTCTGACGCCGGAGCCCACTCAATTACCTCGAACGAATATTGGAGGTACGTGGGCTCCAGCAAGAACTCGGTGATCGACTCCCGAGGCTTGCCGGTGCGCTCGATGCACCATTCCCAACAGCGGTAAAGCATCTGTTGGCGAATGCGATCAGTACGGAGGTTACGGGCCTTGTTGTACTCGGTCCAGGCGGCACGGAGGGAGACGACCGACGGATCGGTCGCTCCAAGCCTCTGTGCCTCGCTCCGGAGAAAAGTCTCAACGGCAGCTACCTGGACCCAGTGGCGCCGCTCCCACAAAGCGAGACCGAGGTCTGCTTTCTCCGTTCGGTCGGTCGAGACGCCTTGGAATTGGCGCCACATTTTCACTGTGCGCGCCAACCCACTTGCGCGAATCGAAATCTTGGACCCCGGCGGATTCTGGTCCAGCCCGAATATGCATGGCACTTCCGGCATCTTCTGGCGCACTTGCTGCCACGGATGAGCCGGATTAGTCCAATCCGCCAGGGCCCGGATCCCAGCAACCGAGCACGGGGACTCGACGCCCTTTGCAATAGGCGGAGTCACGCTCTGGTTCTGGATCTGGCACCAGGCAGTTTGTGCGCCTGGTGCCGTGAACCCAGGGGTCAAGAACGGGTTCGCCAGCATCGAAAGACGCTGGGAATCCACGCTCCCGGGGACCGTCGGCACGGCCGGAGCGAACGAGTTCGGGTCCGTGCCTGGGGCGGTCGACAGCGTGGCCGTGACCTCGGTGTGCGCGCGACGCGTCGCAGACCGAGCCGCCGAAAGACGTGCGCGTGGCTGGCTAGCCGACGCTGCAGAAGTCTCTGGGGCACCCGCAGCCGACCCAACCGGAGTCGCCGGTGTTGGAACCGACGAGACCGAGGGTGGCGCCGAAACTGGCGGGCCGACCGAGGTCACCAGAACGGCAGGCGACGACTCAACGCCAACGGCTGGAATCGGGGCGACAACACCACCACTGGTGGAAGCCACCGAAGGTGAGGAGACCTTGGGAACCTCGGACGACTGGCCAGAGCCGAGAATGAAATCGTCCGAAGCCTCCAGAGTCTCCAGAGCCTTCATCGAGCGCAAATTGGCCAGCACCGAGGCACTGCGCGACGGGCGACCGTCATGCCGCGGTGGAGTAATCACCAGCGACGAAAATGGCCCGGACGCAGGAACCGCAGCCACCGGAGCTTCGGTGACGACCTCCTCCCCCGACAAGTCAACGACTTCGGCCGAAGGGGGAGGCACCGAAGAATCCGGGGCAGGCGTATGCGCCGGAGAACCAGGTGACGGCCCCACCGAAAGACTCGGTGAGGGTGTGGGGGTCGACCCAGGCACGGGAGATGACACTGGAGTCGACCCAGAAGCGCCCGAGGGTCCACCTTGAGCGCGAGCTCGAAGGTTGACCGACGGTCGGCCCAACCGCTTGCCAGCGGGGAGAGCCGACTTCGACAGTGAGCTCGGAGAAGAGCTGCGCTGTCGGAGACGCTTGCGCCGGTCACGCCGACGCCTGGAGACCGAGGGGATGAGCGGCAAGTCGTCCGACTCATCGCTGTCATCCGCGGCGCCGGCAGACACCTCGGCTGGAGCCTTGGTCTCGCCGCCAGAGTCCATGGCAGCATCGGGGCTGTCCTCCGAACTCTCGGAGGACGAACTCCGGCTGCGCTTGGAACAAATGCTCGGAGGCGACAGCCCGAGCAACTCCCAGTCGATGTCCTCTGAAGTGATACCTGACAGAGGAAACATGAAGAGTTAGAGGATGAGAGACGACCGAACAAGTGGAGACTGAAGACTTACCAGCAGAGGCAAGGACCAAGGTATCCACGTCCAAGTCGTGGGCAGCCGAGTGACGGCGCAAGACGGAGTTGGCTCGCTTCAGGCTCGCATTTTCCTCTTGCAGAGCCTGCAGCTGAGCCGGAACCGCACCCGCAGAGGCTTGAGCAGCCGCAGCGAGGTCGCTCCGAAGCTTGGCCAGCTGCGCCGTGTAGGCGACGAGGCCAGCTTTAAATCGCTCCCGATCCTTCCGGATCAGTCGCTGAGCAGCCGCCGCCGAAGTCTCGGCAGCCTTGGCGCGAGCCGACAAGCCTGCCACGATGTCGGCGTGGTGGCAGAGAGCAGCATTGGCAGCGTTGTGGTGCCGGGTGAGAGCCACGTGATCCAGGCGGAGCTGACGCAGGGTGTCCATAGCCTGGTTGCTGTCGCTCGTCGCCTGGGTGCAGAACACCTCGACCTTCTCACGCTGTTGCACCTCTGCGTGCAACCGATCCTCTGAGTCGGCGCACTGGGCCTGCAGCCGAGCGATCTCATCCCGTAGAGAGATGATCTCCTCGGACTCGTCAAGCGAGAGCCGAGCAGGTGCAACAGCAGCCGACAGAATCTCACCGAGATCTGTGGCGCTCTCCAGCCGACTGTCCAGGTCAGAGTCGACGCGTCGTGGACGCTGGCGCGCAACGCCGACGATCAGGTGACCCAGCTGCAATAGCTGCCGCTCGATGGACGAGGGTTCCGAAGGCTCGGCTTGAGCACTACGGGGTAGATCACCATCGGTGGGGTCAGTTTGACACCCAACCGAGACGCTGTGGGTCGCCGGCGACCCCGGCGGTGTCGAAACAACCGTCGGAGTGGCGCCAAGGAGGTACGCCAACACCGGGGAAGACCCCGGCGATGACGGAGGCGTGGGTGGGGACGAACCCTCTGCACCCTCGCCAGCAGCCATAGGCGTGGCAGTCGGCGACCGAGGAACGGTCACCGAAGCTCCGGCTGAGCCAGAAGCAGCGGATGGAGTGCCGCTAGCATCCTGTGAACGTGGATTACGATGGATACAAGCACCGAGAGGTCAGGCAAGGTTCAAGGAGGATGAAGAAGAAAAGAGAAGCAGGAAACGAACCTCTCCGGATGCATCAAGGGCATGAAGGGCGGCGGCCGTAGCTCGGTTGAGCAACGGCGAGCGGCGAGCCATCAGGGCGCGATCAAGAGGCGCCGCGACGCGCACTACTTGCGGAAGCTTGCGTCGAGGCGGGGGCAGTTGTGGCGTTGGGTTTTGGTGCCGAACTGTCACGGTTTGGCTGACGTTGCACCTTTCAGTGAACGGCGATAGAGCGTCTTGATTGGCGGGTCTCATTTCCCGCGCTATAGTGACCTAGGAACAATAGTGACCGAGGTCTCGGCTGGGTCTAATAAAACCCCGGCCGAGGTTAAAAGCCTCGTTTGTACCCATTTCGTGTCGTACCCTCGGCTGTGTAGAGCCGGCTATACGATTTCCCACAGAGATCTGTTTACACTTGATATTTGTATAGAGATATAGGACTAGCCAAATGATGACCTACAGAGGCTCCCAGAGCTGTAGGATAGAGAAATAAATCAGCTGTCTTCCCCACAAGCCACCAAGGGTCAAGTCCGTCTTCGGTAAGTCTAGCTAGCTTGTCTTAGGGTCTGGATACGCTCGGCTGCGTGGGATGCCTGTCAGCGAGCTTGAGGTACATTGAACCGAGAGTTTGTTGCTGGTCAGTCCAAGAGATAGGAGTGGCCGAGAGTTGGGGGGGACAAGGAGTGTCGGTCCCTATATATTGGTGGAACCCGAGTGTTCCCAAGTGTATTTCACTACCCGCCGAGGTTACCCTCGGCAAACCCGTATCAGGCGTGACTGCCGGTACCCTTCCTTCTGAGGGACTGCGGGGGTTCGCGCGAAAGCGCAATATTGCATTCTAGCCCTCGCTCGTGGCTAGTAGTGCAGGTTTTAAGGTTGACCGAACTCAACCTTGGTATACAGAGGCGCTTACAACCAACCCGGTGTAAGGGATCGTTCCTGGTCTTCAGGTGTTGATCCAACGTTCGCTGACCTTTCGCGAGGGAAGCGTGTGTTGTTGGTGGGACTCATACCGTTCGGTAGTGAGATTTTCTGCGTGTTCCTACACGACAACGAACACTCATACAATTCAACAATCAGCAGCATCACGCACACAAAGTATTTACTCAGTCCCAGCTTGCTGTAAGTCGTGCACTGACAGCGGCTCGTCGTCAACAGTACCGTGAATTCGCAGGCCGCCACAAGATATTGCTACCATCTGAGATCGGACGGTCACCAGGAATGCTCAACGTCAACCGGATTCGAGCAGACTCACAGCTAGTCCGACAACGAAAGATACCGCTGGCAGAGGTCGTACGAGTTTATCGTGGTGAAACTGCAGAAGACACTCGCCCAAACAAGGATATTTTCGAGCTTGCACCACAAGCGAGCCCCTCGATAAACGCAGTCATCAAACTATGGAACGCAATCGTTCGGGGTGGCGTTAAACCGCAGTGGAATTCACAAAAACCACTACACCAACGAGAACAACCGCCCAATCACCAGTCGGCTAACGCACACTCGCAAAGTATCCGGAAACATATCAGCAAAGGCCATGACGATGGTCGATATCTAGTTGTCGACGCTGACCTTCTCAATCACTGGACGAGCATATTCATAAGCCCTATTGGAGTTGTAGCCAAGTCCGGATCAAGCCAGGAGATACGTTTGATAAACGATTATTCGTACCCATCCGGGGTTGCGGTCAACGACTTCACTGAACGCTGCAATTTCCCCCAGATTTCATACAACCCGCCGAAGGATATTGCACGTCGAATCTGGGAGCTTCGCGTCCGCTTTCCGGACCAACCTCTTCTAATGATGTTAGGCGACGTTTCTGGGGCCTTCCGACATATCCCAATTAGTGCCGACCACGTCCACATGTTCGCGTTCACGATGGACAACTACGTCGTGATTGATCTGGCTTGCGGATTCGGCTGGTGCGGGTCCCCGGCCTTCTACTCAGTTACCGGAACACTCATAAATCATATCTACGAAAGTAATTGGCCTCGCCCATGTATGTCGCCGCTCGACAGTACTCCATTTGCAGGCAATGTCTGGTGCGACGACCACACATGTGTCGAGATCGATACAGGATCGAGATGTATGGAAGCAAATTTCGCCCTACGAAAAGCCATGGCGACCGTCCTCGGACCACGAGCGCTGAACGAAGATAAGTTCACCCCGTGGTCAACGCGCACTAAAGCACTAGGCTTGCTATGGGATACACAAGACGGCACTGTTTCCGTCCCACAAGATAAAATTTCCAAGGCACGGGAACGAATCAACGAAGTTTTGGCCACGACATCATGTTCACTCTCAACGATCAGCAAATTAATAGGGAGTCTCCGCTACGTCGCAACCTGTTTTCCAGCGGCACGAGCCTTTTATCAGAATGTGCAGGCGTTTGTGTCGATGTTCCGCGTCCAGCAGGAACGTAGACTCGTCCCCAGTGATGTACGAGACGACTTGATTTGGTTTCTAGCAGTACTCAACCACGAACAACGTTTCAACTCGATACCAGTCGAACACTTCGCTCGTCTCCAACCACCAACGTATCACGTCATGATGGACGCATCTGATACGGGGATATGTGCGCTGGAGCCACAGCTTCGCCAATTCATCCGAGTCCGGTTCAGTAAGGAAGTACAAGCCAGCTTTGCATCAACGAAGACAGACAATTCTATCAACGTGAGAGAATTAATGAGCGCGGTCTTAGCGGTTGTGCACTGGGGACCCTCATGGACTTCGACTGGCCGAGACCGTACCCACGTCTGCATGTGGATCGACAATACAAGCGCTGTGGCTTGGCTCACAAAGCGGTCCAGTGGGCATCGAACAGCAAGGATGTACAACCGCCTCATATCGCTTGCAGAATTTCAATACTCGCTGACTTGCTCGGCACAGCACATTGCAGGGGAGAAAAACACAATGGCAGATGCCGGATCGAGGGCATGGAGCACAGAGCACCCCTTATACAATACCTGGACTAACTTGTCACATGCTTGGACACAGGTCACAGTTCAACCACCATTCGACAATCTTTGGAGCGCTTGGGGGATGCGCTCCGCGAACGAGCTGTTGCGGACACAACCTCCGGGAAGTACGGCACGAACTGGCGTCAATGGTGCGAATTTTCTGACAAACTAGGCTGGTCTCCGTGGCTCACCCGACCGGGACGATCCAGCAACAAAAAGCTCGCATGTTTCGCTGTATACTGCTGGAAGCATGGATGGAATCAAGCAAGACGCGGAAATACATTTGGTACAATCAAGCTCAAACTCGCAAGCATCAGGTGGTACCATCGCCGATATCTGGGACTCGACTTATCCGCATCGCCAGACTTTACACTTTTGCTGCAAGGGATTAAACGCTTGTCACCTCCAGTTCACAAACTCCAGCCTATCACGTCCGCGTTTCTGCGCCTACTGCATCGCCGTATCGACTTTCAGCAGCCGCGCCACCGTCTTCTGTGGGGCAGCGTCCTCATAGGCTTCTTCTTTTTACTTCGGCGTTCCGAGTATCTGCGGATTGGGTCAGCACGTCATTTCTACTGCCTGAAACAAGAAAATGTCTTCTTCTCCGACACGTACGGTAGACCGACATCGTCATCAACAGCGACATCAGTCACAATCGGCCTTGAAGGGTCAAAGAACGACCAGTACGGCCGGGGCGCCTGGCGGACAATGCATGCATCCGGAGACCCCAATATTTGCCCAGTGGCTGGCCTGAACCACATCATCAGCGCTCGAAATGACTCAGTAGGCATGAACGAATACCTGTGTGGTGACACAACATCAGCAGATGTCGCCAAAGCACTCAAAGGTGTCGCAAGAGCTGCAAGGGTTCCTGAATCCAACTACTCGACACACTCAATTAGGATCGGGGGCGCCACGGCACTGCTGACCGGAGAAGCGAGCCAACTCGCCATCAAATTACTGGGCCGGTGGATGTCGAATTGTTTTGAACAGTACCCACTGCAAGCGGCAGAATCAACACGCACACTGTCCCGACGCATGGTAGCAAGACATCGTCAACGAGCCCACTCCTAAGGTCGGGTGCGCACTTTATCTTTGGGGCCGCTCACCACGCCCTTCATCGGGCTGGCGGAGTAATTTAAACCAATTCCCCTCCCTCATCGACTGAGTCAGGGCCACGGAAATCTGCCAATTGGTATTAATACAAGCGGTCAAAGACGGATTGCAACACACATAGGACGTTCGTGTGTGCGTCATCACCAGTATCTCGGCGTTCGGGGAACTTGATAATGTACCTCGCGAGGTCGTCCACACTGTACTGACCACAAAAGTTTCATCCCAAGACCGTGAACGAAAACAACTGTACCATTGGCGAGGTACGGTACGGTTGCTAGCCTCAACGAACAACAGCAGCGTGTCTCGAAGCAAGTGCTTCCCGGCACGGATACCCGTCGCATGCACGGTCGTCTGCACGGTTCACAGCCAGCTCACTGTGATTGCCTGGACTCGAGTTTCGAGCCAGCTGCTCACCTCGTGGTTACCTGGAGCATGGAGGATTTCTCTCTCCTCCACGCGAAGAAAGAGCCCTGGCGATCACCCCTGATCTTAGCAATGGGCTACACGAAGTGGTGGTTTCTGTGGCTTCTTCTGTGGCTTCTGCTCAGGTTCTTCCAGTCTGCTCCGTTATAACGCATTCATGGCCATGGACAGATAACGGCGAATGATCTCGCCTTGAGCAGATAACGACGGATGATATGTATCCTTGAGCAAATTCGGCTTTCCGATCAGTAGTGATTTGTTATACCTTTTCCATTGTGTGGAAATAGTAGTATGTGGCTGCGCTCAGCACTTACTTATCCGTTAGCTTGATTTGCGGACGCTAAGTCCTCCGAGCCGGGAGCCCGTGCTGCCGAATCCCAATGCAGGCAAGCCCTCGCTGCTCTGTTTCGGATGTTCTATTGATTCTATTGACAAGGCCAGCCAGCGAGACCCTGACACTCAAAGAGCAATGGAAAGGCCTTGGCTGTCGGCATAACCATCGCGGCCAGCTGGATGACGCCCCGTTGTTCACGCACCACGTGGAGACTGACGGCCAGTGTAATCAGTGTGGTGGTCGCCATTGCTGGACACCACGTGAGCAGTAAACACCTCACTTGCCAATTAGGCACTCTCCGATCACTCACTTCACGCGCGCCATGGAACCTCCCCAGTACAACCGCGCCTTCCTGGCCAGCAGCGCTGCCACCACCTCTACGATGGTTGGCCCCCTGTTCACCCGAGGTCGCGTGAAGAGAGGGTTTACCAGCACAGATTGGAGGCACACCACCCGCGTTGCGGAGACCGACCCAACCGTTCGACTGTCATCTCCGACTGCACCATCCGTGGCGACGCGACGGGTGCCAATACCAATGTCAATGCCAATGCGACTGCCAGCTAATCGCTCGGTGGTAGCAGACCCCCTTCGCTATATGGCTGATCCCGAAACAACGCGACAACGTAGCATCGTTGATGGCGTCCGTGACTTTGGTCGTTGCGGTGCGTACTTGGTGCCTAGCAGCGCAATCGTTCGACGGCGCAATCCAAAGCCAGTGGGTCATGGCGGCAAGCGAAAACCTGTTCGTCTGAAAACTGCTCGTCGTCGGGAGCAGTGCCGCGCCAACCAAGCACGCTATCGCTCGAGGCAAAACGACGCAGTCAAAGACCTCGAGGAAGCCGTCTCGAGATTGAAGCAAGAGAAGCCATTGCTCGCGCTGCAGCGAGATCGAGCGCTCTACAGCACCAAGCACAGCGTGTTTACCTTTGCGATGGAGTATTTTCACCTCTTTCGCAACGGACTACATGCTCCGGCCCACCGCGCGCAAACCGGTCGCGGCGAACCAAGTCCTACATTCCAGCAGCAAGTCGTCTTTCTACGATCTTCTTTGGCTCCTGACGTCATGCTAGGCAAACACCAAGGTGTGGAAGCACTCATGGAGCAATGGCGGCGGTACTCGGCGTATTTTGACGACTTGTGCTTTCAGCTGGACCACATGACGGAATTGTCGAAGGACCTCGTCCAAGTCTCAGCGTCTCTCAGGGTGACAGCGACAAACGCAACGTTTGAGAACGTGTTCCCGCAACTGCTGGCTGAGGAGCGAGGATACCGCAGAGACGATGCGGAAGACCTCAAGGCGGCCGAGCTAGGGTCGAAGCTGCTCGGACGGCGTCTGCTTCTTCCTTGCAGGTTGTACCTCGAGTGGGACGAAAGTAGCTGCCAGCTCGTGCGCTTAAACATGGACGTGGACTTCCTGGCACCAATCAGCCGCGTGTTGAATTCGCTGGAGGATGCTGCCTACGTCTTAGACCAGGCCCTTATCTCTGTCGATGGTTCGATTGGCAAGCGCTTCAGTTAGGCTCAGAGCTCCTAGAACCTTAGCTTAGTACACGTACATTTGAAGTGAAGTCTGCTCTTCGCACAACACTGTGGTACAACTAAATCGGACTATGGATACGCCTTAACCGACCATGCACCAGGTTGTGTGCGCTTGAATAACACGCTGGCGTTGCCCCTGCGGTGCAGCCTAGAGGCTACTGAGAAGCAAAAGCCGCCACCTTATCTGCCAATTGGTATTAATACAAGCGGTCAAAGACGGATTGCAACACACATAGGACGTTCGTGTGTGCGTCATCACCAGTATCTCGGCGTTCGGGGAACTTGATAATGTACCTCGCGAGGTCGTCCACACTGTACTGACCACAAAAGTTTCATCCCAAGACCGTGAACGAAAACAACTGTACCATTGGCGAGGTACGGTACGGTTGCTAGCCTCAACGAACAACAGCAGCGTGTCTCGAAGCAAGTGCTTCCCGGCACGGATACCCGTCGCATGCTCGGTCGTCTGCACGGTTCACAGCCAGCTCACTGTGATTGCCTGGACTCGAGTTTCGAGCCAGCTGCTCACCTCGTGGTTACCTGGAGCATGGAGGATTTCTCTCTCCTCCACGCGAAGAAAGAGCCCTGGCGATCACCTCTGATCTTAGCAATGGGCTACACGAAGTGGTGGTTTCTGTGGCTTCTTCTGTGGCTTCTGCTCAGGTTCTTCCAGTCTGCTCCGTTATAACGCATTCATGGCCATGGACAGATAACGGCGAATGATCTCGCCTTGAGCAGATAGTGGAAGTATCCTGGATGGATACTCCTATTTCCGGAAGCATAAGGAATGAAGACGCGCTGCTGCATCCCAGCCAGCGACAAGACTCCCGAGACGCATTTAGAAGAAGTTCCGAGGCACCGTAGCATTAGAAGTAGCTCACTTTCATTTCGTTCAGTTCGCAACAAGCGAACGCTTAGCCTTCTCTCCGCCATCCAAGTCGCAATGACAGGCAACGCCGTCACCGGAGCGCTTGCCCTTCTCGGCCCAGCCCATTCCAAGCAGCTACAAGAGTTTCAGTACGTCGAGGTAGTGTCGCCAGCAGAGGCTACGGTCACGGTGAAGGCCATTGATCCTGACGATGATGACCAGCGCAGCGAGTTCGAAGTTCCCAAAGACATCGTTGAGCTACGTCTTGTCCCGGAATATGAACGACAGCTCTGGCCTGGTTCTTATCTCGCTCATCCGGTCGCCTTTGTGAAGACGGCGCACTCAGGTGTCGACTCATGGTCTTATGGAGTCGTCTCAGGGTACACGGCTTCTGAAACCACCCACCTACTACATATCGCCAGCGCCGAAGGGCCTACACGGTTCCCCTTAACGGACACACAGTCAGTGAGAAAAGTGGATTCGCTAAACTACGCCCTGCAACCGGGTGCTGGAGTAAACGTGGTGGCACTCAGCCCATTAGAGCTCCTACGTTAACAAGACGCCATCGTTGCCGCCTGTCGTAAGCGCCGAGCAGGCGTGCGCTCATCGGTGATGTCAAGCCTATCAATTCCGTACGTTCCAGAGGCAGTCGTTCCTCTATTAAAACCTGCCACACTTCAACTCGTTCACGTCCGGCGTCAGCGCATTGTGGATTTCGCAACAGGCAATCGCACCAGTCGCCCCGACAATCTCTATTTCGACAGTACCTTACTACCAGCAGCCAACAGCTGTTCCAATACCGCCCCCCCCGGCAGTAGAAAGTCACACAGACAACCGAAGGACGGACCGTCCCACTCGCCGCCCCAACAGAACTAACGCCCAACACAGGTGTAGTGATAGCTCAGACGATGATATCAATTCTAGTGGATCCGACGACGATGATGACGAAGATGTCCGCGAAGTCCGACACATGAACGCACCATTACACAAGCGTCGACGTGTAGACCATGACGACTCGAGTTCCGATAGCAGTGATGACTCATCAGCTGGTCGGCATCCGCGACAGCACCAAAGTATTGTTTTTCACCCGTCTCCTACCGATCGACGCATCCACGACGCAATCGTTCACCGGCGACACACAGGTAAGGTCCCTCAAACACTACTTCAATCTATTCAGCAGTCGCCACACGTGGAGTTTGTAGCCAGCCCAGCAGTGTTACGTGGTTTGTATTCGTTTGGATTCGGTCTCGGACTCTCTATCATGCACTGTAAGAGAGCGTTGTGGAACGACGAGGTCGCCGCCGCGGAAAAGGGAACGAATTTGTGGGATTTTTCATCCAGAAATGGCTACTCGCAGCCTGCCAGGGTTTCTAGCTTCGCTGATATCATTAGCGCTCTTGACGCACTAGATAAGTTTGGACACCATTTCTACAACAAGCCGACCTCCAACTTCATCTCGGAAGCGAAAGCTTTCGTCATTCGCTATTCCGATCACGCTCGCCCAGATTCTCAAATGCCGCGTCTGCTTGCTTTCTGGATTAACACCAAGATCAGTTTGTTCCGCAACACAGTTCTTTCGGATGGACTAGCAACAGCCGTTAAGATTTCGACCCAGTTTCAGCGTAGCGACGACAGGCTTGCTGCTCTAAGAGAGTCCTGCGATGGGCCGAAGTCAACACCAAGCACCCGGTCTCGCCCAGTTGAGCATGCCAAAAATGCACGCCGCACACCCGGGTCTAACCGAATTCCTCCGGAAATTTACGCCACGTTGCCACGTGGGGAAGACGGGAAGACTCTGTGCCTCAAGTACCTGTCCAAGACCGGATGCTACTTCTCAAATTGTTCGTATGGCCATTTCCGCCCGACGTCACTTTCACCGGAAGCCAAAACGGCTGTCATGGAACGATGGGGTGGTCTTGGCACTTCGTTTAGCGGCTTATGACTCTGTTCGGACAGCGCCAACTCTCCAACTCAGCAAGAACGGCATGAGGAGAAAGAAACTATGGGCCACAACAGATTCATGTCAACTCTGCATCGACTTCATGAGCTAAACCAAGCGACAATCTTTGAAAATCTCCAGAATAACGAGTTCGGGCTTCAGCCACCACCAGAGCGGCCGGACTTGGTCGCCGATATCGACAAGGATCAGGTCCGGTTCTGGTCTGATCTCGCTGAGCAAAGCAAGTGGAGTCTACCACAGGTCGTTCGTCTTCTCCGGGGTCAAACAGAAGCCGATCCTCGACCAAACAAAGATCTCTACGAAATACCGATGCCCGTTGACCCTTCTCTTAAGCCCACTGTGCTCGAGTGGAACAAAATCGTTAGAGAAGGTGTACGGCCTCAGTGGTCAACCGACTTACCAGCAAAGCAGACCACACGCCCTCAAAACCATGCCGGACTTCAGGCTATGGCACCGCAAATACTTCGCCATTTGCGTCGCGGTCAATTTGAAGGACGCTACCTGATCGTCGAGTCACGGTTGCTCGAACAATGGCCGGACGTATTCGTCAGTCCACTCGGAGCTGTCAAAAAATCTGGCTCACCCGCAGCTGATATTCGGCTAATTAACGACTATTCGATCCCTGATGGGTACGCGGTCAACGACTACACAGACCGAGAAAACTTTCCTTCGATCTCGTACAACCCCCCTCGAGATATCGCCACTCGAATCCATCATCTCACCACTTCTCACATCGGAGGGTGTGTGTTAATGATGCTCGGGGATGTTTCGGGCGCATTTCGCCACATCCCAATTCATTCGGAACATGTTCACATGTTCGCTTTCGTTTTCGAAAACTACCTCGTCATCGACCTTTCCTGCGGGTTCGGCTGGTGCGGGTCACCGGCATTTTACTCGATCGCCGGCTCGATCATTAACGCTCTGTACGAACACGGCAACAAGTTGACTCGCCAATTCTCCGGCAATGTGTGGTGCGACGACCACACGTGCATCGAGATCGACAAAGGGACAGTCTGCTTCGACGCTAACCTCTCACTCCGGCGTGCAATGGCCACCGTCTTGGGACCCACAGCGATCAACGAGCAGAAATTTACCGCATGGTCTACTAAATGCAAGGCATTGGGGCTTCTGTGGAACACTACAACGGCGACGGTATCAATTCCAACGGAAAAAAACTCGTCAAGGCTCTCAATCGGGTTGAGCAGTTGCTGTCACACAAAGCCGCATCTCGAAGTATATTGCTCAAGACGATTGGTAGCTTGCGTCACGTAGTCAGTTGCTTTCCACCAGCCCGTGCCTTTATTCAATGTCTACAAGAATCAGTGTCGAGAATTCCCAAGCACGGCACTCGTGTGCTATCAACTGCAACCATCGATGATCTACTCTGGTTTCGATCGATTCTACAAAATCATACTCGGTTCAATGGTATACCCGTCATCCACTTCGCTGAGGTGTCAGTGTAATGGGTCTGCTCAGACCCACTACTTAAGCTTACACGTGTGCGCACGTGTATGAGGAAGCGTAGGAATATTTAACTTAAGTTCAGTATACTTGTATCCACAAGTATACTTAAACTAAGACAAAGGGACCGAACGTAAGCTTTAGTGCTAAATGAGAACTGTATTGATTGTAAATGGGGTTTCCTCCTAAAACTGATATTTCTAATGAGAGGTTCTGCCATTGTATGGCTGGCAGAACCCCTATCTATTGAATGACTCTCATTGGTAGAAAGGTGTTACTTTCTACCAGTCATATGCCTTTTGCTATGAATGTGGACCACCCTGTGGAGTGGTCACCTGAATGTATCCCTTAGTGCATGTTGCACTAAGGTAGGAGGTGAACCGAATGTGTAGCCCCGCTACAGTCAGAACCTAGGTTTCACGTGTTCATGGACGCTAGCAACGACGGACTTTGTGCACTCGAACCAACGCTACAGCAATTTATTCGTCAAAAGTTTTCAACAGCGGACTGGCAGGATTCGTCGATCAAGGTGAGAGAAACTACGAAGTGCAGTACTTGCAGCGCTCCACTGGGGTCCATACTGGGCTGGAACCGGGTGCGATTCTCGCACTCATGTCCAGTTTCACATCGACAACACTAGTGCTGTCTCGTGGTCAAATCGACGTTCGAGCCGAAACCCCATTGCCAGGATGTACAACCGTCTTCTATCGCTGGCAGAATTTAAGTACAACCTCGTGTTCACTGCATCTCATATTCCCGGCAAGCTCAACGTGATGGCCGATGCTGGATCTCGGGCGTGGTCGACACGCCACCCCCTCGCTAAAATCTGGTCTAACATGTCGTGTGCGTGGACACAGATTCAAATACAAGAGCCTATCGACAATCTATCCGACGTCTGGGGTCAATGCTCCGTCGAAAATGCCCTGGCAAACTCTGCCTGTGCCACATATTCTCGCCACTGGAAACAGTGGTGTCGATTCGCTGCACGAATGAACTGGTCGAAATGGTTAACAGCATCAACAGCGTCTCGACGTTTGGAGTATTTCGCCACATACTGCTGGACGGGTGGTTGGAATACTCAACACAACAGGAATCAGCATTCAATAATTAAGCTCAAGCTGGCTAGTATCCGCTGGTATCATCGACGACACAAAAATCTATCACTCTCGACAAGCCCCCGCCTTGAACTACTACTCCAAGGGATCAAACGACTATCTGACCCTCGACGAAAGAAACAACCGCTGACCCCGCCATTTCTCCGCGTCTTGTACCGCTCTCTTGATCTCTCCAGGCCAAGACAGCGCCTGCTGTGGGGGAGCGTCATCATCGGCTATTTCTTTCTTCTTCGCCGCTCGGAATTCCTCAAAGTAGGGAAAACCCGCCGGGTTTTCTGCTTGAAGACGGTCAACGCCTTCTTCTCGGACGACAACGGCAGACGTGTGAAGTGCAGACTAGCAACATCCGTGACAATCGGCTTAGAAGGAGCAAAGAATGACCAGTACGGCCGCGGTGCGTGGCGCACGATGAGCGCATCCGGTGACAAGTTGCTATGCCCGATCGAAGGTCTCAAGCACATACTTGCAGCACGAAGACAGCTCAAGTGTACTTTCAAGCGGCACCTCTGTGCATCGTTAACAGTCCGTGAAGTTGTAGATGCTATCAAGAATACGGCGCGAACGATAGGAGTTCCAGCAGCAAAATACTCATCTCACTCGATCAGAATCGGCGGTGCTACAGCCTTAGCAGCGGGTGGGGCAGACAAGCTCGCAATCAAATTTCTCGGTCGATGGTTATCCAATTGTTACGAGGAATACCCACGATTAGCAGCTTCGGAGTCAATGGGGCTCTCCCGAAGAATGGTGCAGCGAGCCAAGCCGTCACGCGTGCCAAGTCAACTCTAAACTCACAATTGGGGCCGCTTACCACGCCCTCCGGTTTGATCGCTGCAAACAAATGTATTTCTTTGCCCCATGACTTGCGAGATGGAAAACGACGGATGATATGTATCCTTGAGCAAATTCGGCTTTCCGATCAGTAGGGATTTGTTATACCTTTTCCATTGTGTGGAAATAGTAGTATGTGGCTGCGCTCAGCACTTACTTATCCGTTAGCTTGATTTGCGGACGCTAAGTCCTCCGAGCCGGGAGCCCGTGCTGCCGAATCCCAATGCAGGCAAGCCCTCGCTGCTCTGTTTCGGATGTTCTATTGATTCTATTGACAAGGCCAGCCAGCGAGACCCTGACACTCAAAGAGCAATGGAAAGGCCTTGGCTGTCGGCATAACCATCGCGGCCAGCTGGATGACGCCCCGTTGTTCACGCACCACGTGGAGACTGACGGCCAGTGTAATCAGTGTGGTGGTCGCCATTGCTGGACACCACGTGAGCTGTAGTGCTGCTTTCTCAGAAGAATGGAAATTGCAGAATGAGAGTGTATGAAGTAGAAGTCGAAAACTTGGCTATCCTCTAGCAACAGCTTGCTCCTGTGGTGTTGATGTGCAAACATGAAGATAGCCGCGACGACCTGACGAAGACCGCTAGTGACGATACCCGCGCGGTTTTCGTTCGGGCACTGAGCAGCAACCACGTACTGGCTGTCACTGCTGTGGTGTAGGGAAACTCATATTTTGGGTAAACCACCTAGTCTGGCCCAGTTAGGTATGTCGTACCTAACCGACGTTCGCACTTAAGCGACGAACTCAGTGATCGATCGGAGTCAGCGAGCATCAAGACTCAGTGAGCAGCGAGTGTATTCCATTTGGGAGTTATTCCATTTGGGAGAGGATAAATCAGGAATCGGAGCGAAGGATCCATAACGACCCGACTCGGCGAAAATCAACTAGGAGGCTGAGCGAAGGATCGCAGGGAGATCTATAACGACTCCATCTCACTAGGTATTTGTATAGGATCGATATGAGACCAAAGGGGGGAGCCCGAAGGGACTCCCCGAAGACACAGAGATAACAAAATAGAGCAGAATCTTCTAAGTCCAAGAACAGCGTATACTTTCCGGTAAGTTCCTGCGTGGGATGGATTATGTCTTCCGTCGTTCCCCGAGAGGCATAGCTTGCTTGTAGGGGAATCGACGGGTAGCGTCAAGAGGTCAAGGTCGGCCCGGGGTGGGCAGTTCTCGCTACCAGTGAAGACACACCTCGTCGAATCGACGAGTTGGTGGGTCTGCACAACCCAGGACACCGCAATCTTCTAGCTGAGCGTACTCTGCGCTCGGTGACCTGTAAAAGCGCTCGCGCGCCGACGTCCATCCTTTGGTGGAGGTCACAGGGTTTGAGGAACGGAAGCTGCCCCGCTCAGGCGAGCTTCTGGAGTTTGTATTGGTACTCAGCGAGAGCAGGGCCTCAACTGGACCCGGCTGGGCCGAACCGCAAAGGGAACCAACAGAAACCTGCGCAAGCCCAACAACGCCGACCTGACTCGGCGAATTGTTGTGTTGTTGCGTGGAAGCCGCACTAACGAAGTTTTTGTGAGTCACAACACCACAACTGGTGCCGCGACCCGGGATTCAGGAGTGTGCTTTGCTTTCGTAGGTACCAAGTAACCAAGTTTCGAGCAAAAAGTGAGAGAAGATGGTCAAGGGATCGACAAGTCCGAGCGACGCAAGTCCGAGCGACGCAAGTCCGGCGACGGTCGGAGGATCGCCGCTCGCTGAGTCGGGTTCGACGAGGGCAAGCGTCGCCGCCATGGAGGCGGATGTGACGCGGACCGTCCAGTTCGATGAGTTCGATGACGATGACCAAGGAAGAGAGGAAGAAGAAGAAGAGAAGGATGATGATGAGAAGGCGGAGTACGACGACGTGAAGACGACCGCCGAACTCCGCGAAGAAGTGGAAGAAATGTCGCTGCAAGTCAGCAGCGTAGGGAACCCTCGACCTGTCGAGCGCAGCCTAGCGGCGGAACTGTGGTGTAGCGGGATCCGTCAAAATCTGGTTAAGACTGGATCCGGCTTCCCAACAGCTCCTAGACACCAACTAACGGTGGGGGCCCCCCGATGATCCGTGATCTGCTGCACTTCTCACATTGTGTACCCGTTGGTGGGCTGGATCTGCTCTCTCGGCGCTCCGAAGAGATGTGGCTATGTGTTTCTTGTCCGTCCTGGCGGGACGCGGGGATGGGGTGGAGCAGCGCGGAAGTCTTCGCTCTGCTGCCGGTTATGGATCCAGATCCAGAGCGAATCAATCAAGCTCTGATCTGGCGGCCTGGACTTGACCCGGGGCCGGGGGTTGCCTTTGGGGTGTGGATGTGTGGTGAAGTGCCTTCCGGAAATTGCGATCGGAAATGAAATGCAGAAGTCACAGTCCCGAGACAATGACAGTTGGACAGATCCGGACTAAGATGGCGATGCCGCCAAGAAAAGGACCAGAAAGGACGAGGCGAGTGATGGGCCCCGCCATAGGTGCTAGATCCGGCGAAAGATCCAGGTGCACAGCTGTACCAAGGTCGGGATCAAGATTTAAGTGTACTCGAGGTACACCGCGGGTCGTGGAAGAATCGTTAAGGAAAGCGATGCCAAGTCAAAGAGGGTGATGTGCAGATTGAGGAAGTGACGGCGCACCCAGATCAAGCATCGCCGATATGAGGAAGCCTTGGGGACCGAAGCTGGCCAGATCAGGATCTGGCCCTACAGTAAAGTTCGCCCGGATCACGATCTGGCTCGACACCAAGGCAGAAGCGGATCCCGGATCTTGATCTCAGGTTCCATCCAGATCACGATCTGGCCCGGTACTAAGGCTGAGGCGGATCCCGGATCTTGATCTCGGATCCCGCCTAATAGTGGAGCATGGGATGGTGAGGTATCGCAATCAGGTGATTACATCAAGGTACCCCGTACAGAGGACGACGGAAAGGATGGGGAGATGGTAGAAAAGACGCATAGTCGGTCGTACACCGTGGATGAGTGGATGCAGGATAGGATCAAGGATGTGATAGGACTTAACCATAAATCAGAATCGAATTTGCCCTGAACTACAAGAGTGCTTCGCCTCCGCCAAGAAACGGGAACTACATTGGCCCTACAAGGTGTTGGCAAGTCAAGGAGTAGCTGATCTAGTGGTTGTGTAAGTCTGGATAATATATTGGCCAGATCTTACCTACTCTAGTGATCTATTATCAAGTGCAGATCCCAGATCCGACGGAGTTATTACTTGGCCCGAAGATCTCTCGATTTCTCAAACCCCCAGAGCCCCCGCTATAGGAAGCGGCAAGTAACGCAAAGGAAGGAGACATCCACACCCCAAAGGCAACCCCCGGCCCCGGATCAAGTCCAGGCCGCCAGATCAGAGCTTGATTGAATCGCTCTGGATCTGGATCCATAACCGGCAGCAGAGCGAAGACTTCCGCGCTGCTCCACCCCATCCCCGCGTCCCGCCAGGACGGTCAAGAAACACATAACCACATCTCTTCGGAGCGCCGAGAGAGCAGATCCAGCCCACCAACGGGTACACAAGGTGAGAAGTTCAGCAGATCACGGATCATCGGGGGACCCCCTCCGTTAGTTGGTGTCTGGGCACTGTTGGGAAGCCGGATCCAGTCTTAACCAGATTTTGACAGATCCCGCTACACCACAATGGTGCGCGTGCCCGGATCTCTTGGCGACTCAGGATTTCACCGTGAGTTCGCAGAAGAAGATGTTCAAGTGAAGAAAGAACCAGGGGACCAAGCGTCATCGGAGATCGGATCGACGACGACGCTGCTGAATGAAGCAAGATCCGCAGATCGACAGAGCCCTGGGAGGAGCTCTGCCGACAGACAAGAAGAGGGAGATCCGGACCCGGATCTAGAAGAAAAACCTCGATTTCCTCCCCAGGTCCCTTCGGGGACCCCCGCAGATCTCGATTCGCATCGAGATCTGCCGAACGATGAGGTGAAGGCAAAGCCTGAACCATATTCGTTCACAAACCCGCCAGCGCCAAGATCCACCACAAAGAAGAAGAAGAGCAAGGCTGCGCGGAAGAAACTGAAAGCTCCAGAGTCGGATGCCGAAGATCGTGGTGCATCTGCGCTACTATGGAACGAAGACTCACTGGAATATGCGTACCATCGCAAGAACCTAGGTGAGTTCTTGCGCCGGGATCCGATGATGAAGATCCTGATCCCGAAGCAGATCGGAGTTCTGAAAGGACCGGTATCAGTACCACGAGTCCGCTCCAACAAGCTGGACGCTGTGAAGGAGCAGTTTCGGTTATTGGACGACTCAGGCTTGGTGGCAGGAGCGTTCGAAGCAAACGAGCTGTTCGATCTGGATCTAGACACGATTCACTATGCGAACCGAGGCCTCTTTGATTGCCTGAAGCTTCTGGTAGGCGAAAGACCTCAGATCCAAGATCCCGAGCCATCGCCTCAGGTCAGCACTGCAGAGTGCCAGACTGGATCTTCGCACTACGCGTCAGCTACTTCGGAGCCAGACTCGGACAGCTCTGCAGATCCACGACGTATGCCTCTTGGCCCATCCGGAATGGCCCTGATCGGATCCCGCACGAAGATGGCGGATATAAAACCACTAGATCCGCGGGACCAGCCGGCCACGTCGGCTATCCCGATCTCAAAGCCACGTTCGCGAAACGAGCCAAGGATGCCCGTGGCTACGATCGCAGCGCAAAGCCCATGGACAAAACCAACGATGCCCACAGCTACGATCCCGATCACCTCTACGACAGATCCAACGACAAGCAGTTTGGAATCCTACTTCCAAGCTGCGATGAGTCGCTTCCTCAAGGAACAACAGGTGATCAATCCACCTCGAGTGCCCGCGGAACCTAAGTACGAAGATGTGGACATGGAGTCAGTCGGATCCCACCATCCCTCACCATGGGATTATGATCCCGACGATCTCGAAGTTCCACGCTCAGGACGGGTCACCGTGGCCACCGCAGCCGCCGGATCCAATGGAACTTCCATGATTCAGAGGGTTCGGATCTCGGCGATCTCGGATCTGAAGGAATTCTTGGGTAAAGATCAGGATGAAGATCGCGCTCGATCTTGGATCAGCAAGGTCAAGTCAGCATTTCTCCGAGACCAAGCTTCGGATGAAGAGAAGTGTCTGACCTTTGCGGATCTACTTGCTGGCCCAGCAAAGAATTGGTACCGCCAGCTAAGCCGAACCACTCGAAGCAAGTGGAGTGATCTGCTGCGCTGTTTCCAGGTGCAATACTGTGGATTAGGTGTTTCGGTTGCCTGGCAGTATTATCACGCACGTAAGCGGTCGGATGAATCACCACTAGAATATCTCCACCGCCTGAACGTTGCTGCTCTACGTACCCGCCTCAAGATCAAGGACGGGGAACCGAAAGATCGCCGGGAACATGTGGATCACTTTATCGAGACCCTCGGAGATCAAGATCTGGCTGATCAATTGACGCTACTACGGCTCCCAGATGCCGATGCACTAGAAGAAGTCCTCCGAGCGAGGGAACGTGCGAAAAGCCGGCAGAAGCGGTCAGCATTTGGGTCGAAATACCAACAGAAGGCGGCAGCGACAGCTCCGACAGCCCCAGCTAAGCGAGCGGTACATGCGATCCAGATCCAGGGCTCAGATCCGGAATCCGACCTCGGATCGGATGGATCGGATGCAGAAGGCGATCTGCGCCGGATCTACTTGGCCTCGGGCGAGGAGAAGTCACGCGAGGTGACGAATGCCCCGCCCCCGACAGACCCACTACGGACGAACTCGAATTCGCCGGAGAAATCACCACGTGATCCAAGATCTCAAGGTAGATTCGACGGATCGGATCACAACCGGTGTTCGCATTGTGGATCCCGTAAGCATACGGATCTCGGTTGTTGGAGACGCCTTACGTGCCAGAAGTGTGGCAAGCGAGGGCACCCTGCGGATCATTGCCTGTTTGTCTGCCGTGGATGTGGCGAGCTTCATGATATGGGCAAATGTCCGATGGAGGAGTTCTACAACCAGATCCGCCAGTGGTACAACCCGACCAAGCATGCCGGGATGTTACCAGCGATGGCAGAGAAGATGTTAAACTAGGACGCTCGTCGGTTTGGAAACCGATACGAGCCGAGCGTTCTAGGTATTGCATTTATGCATTTGTGAACAAGCTATCGCTAGATCAAGGTAGTCAACGACCAGATCTATGCGGTAATACATGTGATCTGCACGAGGAACAAGTTGCCAAGATCTCCAGCCTGCGATCAGATGAATTTGACCGATCGGAGGTTGAAGTGTCGCTAGATCTACAGTCTGGGGAATTTCGCGGATATTGGGGCCAGCGTGACCAAGAGGAATGGTTTCGACCAACCGATGGAGAAGCTGTCACTGCGACCTCAGATCTGGATCTACCCCACGTCAGTGAATTCCGCAGATCTGGCGCCAGACCCTCTATGGACCTCCTACCCGGGGAGTCGAGGGGGTATTGGAAACACCATGCGCCGGGGAAATGGTTTCGCCAAGCGAAGCTGACTGGCAAGATCAACAATGAAAAGGCGATCTTACTCCTAGATACAGGTGCCGAGGTGTCCATTGTGGACACCACCTTTGCTCGTAAGGTTGGGTGCTATATCGACACGAGTCAGAGCCAAGAATGCGTTGGAATTGGCGAGAACGTATACACTACGGAGGGGAGAACTCGGATCAAGATCACGTTAGCCGGAGTGTTCGTGTACTTTTTCGACATCTGGGTTGGAGATTTGTCCGGACAGGAAGCCATTCTAGGCATGGATTTCATGGTCCCAGCCGGGATCAGACTGGATCTGGCCGACGGATCCATTTGTCTGCCAGATGAGGTCCAGATCCAGCTTAGCGGACGACGCCAGCTCTATAATGACAAGGTGAAGATGCTACGGCTGGATCAGCACATGCAGATCGGAATGGGAGAAACAGTGGAGCTGCCTATACGACTGCGACTGTCCGATCGAGAGAAGCTATGGATCACTCGCGGAGATCGCTGGGTTCCAACCGTGGTCAAAGGACCAGGAAGGACACGGTACTTGCAGATCACCAACATCAGTGAAAAGGTCCTAATTCTACAAGGCGATGAGAAGGTCGGCATGTGGCTGGCTGGAGACCGCGTTCCCCGCCTGCCAGGTTTCGTCTCGGTCGGATCTCGTCGCTACATGGAGTGGCAGAATCTAGTACTTGAATCTACCGTGGAGTCGAAACCGACGCAAGCAAATTCACCGGAACTCGATCAGGGGCCCGCCGTGGAGCGTCCAACATATGTGACCCCACGAGCGATACTTCGCAGGAACCCGATCGCCCAGATCACTCTTGATCTGAGCAAGCCCGCCACTGGAGACTCGGATCCGGATGTTGTAAGATCGCAGGAAGGAGTGGAGATTGCCCAGGATATAGCGGCAGGACATGATCAAGAAGGCCCAGGTGCAGAGCATGCAACGGAGCCATCATCGGAAAGGCCAGATCAAGACCAAAGTACTCCTGATCCGGATTTAACCGCTGACCCAGCTCAAGAGGAGGAGGACAGGATAATTGATGTGGACGCAGAACTAGGCGTGGACGGCCAAGATCAAGGTAGACGCAGTCCCGCCGATCAACCGGACCCTGAGTGCCGAACCGATCGACATGGTTTACCTGTCCCACCAAAACTGCCGGAGCAACAGGACGTCGAGATCCCAGCCGAAACCGATCAGATGCGGAATGCCCCGTCTGGTTGCGTTTCCAGTGATTATGCCGATCAGACGGCGCTATCCCGACAGATCGGCTGGACACATCAAGTGTCGGCCAGAGACGGCACGAAGATCCAGACCCAGATCGACTGGATACATCAAGTACCGGACAAAAAAGGTACGAAGATCCAGATCGGTCGATTCCGGTGGTGGAGTCGGAACTGAACCAAAACCAGGTCGCGGAGCCGCCGGAAGATGAGCATATTTATCACCACGAAGCTGGTGATCTGCTAGCTGACGATGTGGAAGGCGAGATGGCAGTATTGCCAGAGATCACGGCTATGACGAGCGAAGTGACTATTGATGATATCCAGGTTGGTGATCCAGATCGCAGCACTCCAGATGAGATCGATCGTCTGCGGCAGATCATCTGGCAGAAACGACACTTGTTGATAGGCAAAGGTAATGCCTTACCGCCAGCAGCCCGAGGAGTCGTATGTGATATCGATGTAGGGGACGCAAAGCCGATCGTGCAACGGGCGCGGAAGATAGCACCGCAGTTCCGGGAGAAGGTGTCAGATCTGATCAAGGGATTGCTGTCGGCAAAGATGATTCGACATTCGACATCGCCGTGGGCATCACCGATCGTGGTGATCATCAAGAAGAACGGGACCGACTGGTGAATGGCCTCACTCGACTGATGATCTACCCCTTGCCTCTGATTAATGATCTATTGGAGGATCTGAACAAGGTGTCCTGGTACTGCTCGCTGGACATGGCAAGCGGATTTTGGGTCGTACCTATGACGGACCGAGCTCGCGCGATCTCGGCTTTCATAACTCCGTTCGGCCTGTTCGAGTGGAACCGGATGCCTTTCGGACTCAAGAATGCGCCTCAGATCTATCAGCGGCTTCTGGATAACGCGTTATATGGGTTTACACGGATCCCGCCTACTGACGAGCCAGGACTTGCTCCAGATCCCTTTGAGGCTGGAGAACCGGAAGATCCAGGTCGTCCGTCAGTGTTAGGACGCAGATCCTACATCGGTGACATCTTGGTAACAGCTGGATCTTGGGATCAACTGTGCCACCGAGTGGAGAATCTGCTCGAAGCGTGTGATAAATGGAACCTGTCTATAAGTGTGGTGAAGAGTTTCTGGGGTCTTCCCCGGGTGGAATACCTGGGACACCGAGTGTCCGACGATGGCATCGAAGCTAATCCGAAGGACTTGAAGACCTTGACGGATCTACCTTTTCCGGGATCACTCAGATCCATGCAGTCGTTTTTGGGCAGCCTGAATTATTACAGCCGATTTATCGAGGACTATGCGATCTATGCTGCCGTTCTATATGAATTACGCGAAGTGGAGTTCGCTGAGTTGAAGAAGCGCCCAGATCTTCGTCGGATCCTGGATCACAGTTCGTCTGAACCCGACCCCGAGATCTTCCACTCAACTACTGCAACCCCGGTAATGTCCGGTGTAGATGCAGCTGACGAGAGGTGGGTCAGAGCACATAGGTCGTTTGCAGCGTTGAAGGACAAGATCGCCACAGCTCCAATTCTGCGTCACTTCGATCCCGATTTACTCCCAGTAGTAGCTGTCTTCGCTAGCGAATGGGCTAGTTCCGCCGCCGTGATGCAGAGTCACGATCAGATCTACTACCCGGTCACTTTCGCCAATCGGACACTGAAGTCGAACGAGCTGAATTGTAATGTGGTCGAGAAGGACGTGTTGGCGTTGCTAAGAATCTTGGATCTGATTACAACCTTCTGGTAGGACGTGAGATCCGGATCCTAAGTCGACATTCGACGTTAGCATGGTTGTTCCGATCGCCGGGGCTACAGGGACGTCTGGGTCAATGGGCAGCTCTTCTGTCGCCATGGACACTTGAAATTATGAAGTGCACCAAAGGCGAAGATGAAATCCTAGGGGCGCTGACTGCCAGTATTACACCTAGATCCGATGTGGAGGAGGTGTTGATCGCGATCGCGCCTAAGAAAGAACCCCGACGGCAGATCCAAGCTTCCGTACCCACGGTGAAGGCTGATGAGGAATTGTACGTGGTAAGCTTCGACAAATCGGCCCGAGTAAAACGAGGAGGAGGTGCGACAAGCGCGATCCTGTGGAAACTACCCGAGTGGACTGTGCTGAAAGCCCGATCGGGTCATGCAGAAGGGATGACGGTGAATGAAGCGGAGTATAATGGTCTCTTGTTGTGTTTCGACCTTCTGGCTGAAGTGGAGCGTGGACGTCTAGTGATCTGCGGGGATTCCAACCTGGTGATCCGGTAAGTGAGAGGAGAAATTGATTGCAAGTCCCCAGGTTTGATCCTGTTGAAATAGAAGGCTCTAGATCGTGGCCAGATCATGAGCTGCTACATGTTAAGCGAGATTGGAACGGTTCCGCTGACAGCCTCGCCGGAGCTGCCCTTCAGCGACAGTCCGGGATCCTAGTGGACGAGGAAGACTATTCGGATTTGGTGACCCTAAACCGGTTGGACGAGATTCTAACCGTACAGCCCGAAGAATCCGTGGTCCGAGTTTCGCCGGTGATCACCCGATCTGGAATCAGATCCGGATCTAGTCCGAAGGTAATGCAGGAAGAATTGGTGAGGGAGCTCAGGATAGAGCGAATTCGTCGGGCCCAAGATGAAGAGTCATGGATCGCCGGAATGAAGAAGTATCTGGGTGGCGATGTAGCTACGTTGGCCCAGGAAGAAGCTCGATCCTACAGCAATCTGGCAATGGATTACGAGACGGATCTGGACGGATTACTCTTCTACTGTCCACCAAACCGGAAGTCTGATGAAGATCGAGATCTCGCGATGCGGTTGGTTGCACCCGAAACCCTCCATCAGGATATCCTGCACCACTACCATGCTAGTGTAGAAGGAGGCCACCAAGGGATCGGCCGCACTTACCAGCGGATCCGAGATCACTTCCACTGGAGAGGCCTGTACCGGAGCGTCCAACGGTATGTTGGGGAATGTGTAGACTGCGAGACCGGAAAAGGTCGGCCAACTATCCGAGGCGAGTCGCCAGGGAATATCCAAGCCACCTATCCGTTCCAGATCATAGCCATGGATCACATACCTTCGCTGCCGAAATCGCATAGAGGCAACACGGAGTTGCTGATCTGGGTTGATCTGTTCACTGGCTATGTGATGGCCAAGGCCAGCTCATCCAGGACGGCTCAAACGATAGCGGAATCCTACGAAGAATGTGTGTTCCGCCGATTTGGCGCAAGCGAGGTAATTCGGCACGATCGGGAACCAGGATTTATGTCCGACTTCTTCCGAGCGTTCAACAAGATCCTAGGACAGCGTCAGAGGGCCACTATGGCTTACCGACCGCAAGCGAATGGGACGGCGGAGCGCATGGTTCAAACAATCACTCGCGCACTCAAGATGCATGTCCAGGATCTGAATCAACAGGATTGGGACGAATACGCCGAGCGGCTTACGTTTGCCCTTAACACAGCCCAAGATCGGATCCGAGGTGATACGCCTTTCTATTTGGTACATGGGTGGGATCCTAGATCTACATTAGAGGCCACGATCCCGGTGGGTAGTACCCGACGTCAAGATCGTGATCCACGCCGATGGCGCTACCGGATCCAGCGTTATTACACGCGGGTCCGAGAACAAGTCAACGAAAAGCTCCGTGAGGCGATCGCAGATCGAGCAGATTCGCATAATGACGACGTCCGACCCCACCCGATAGAAGCTGGATCTCGCGTCTGGCTATACCTGGATCGCGTGAAAGAAGGTTACGCCCGTAAGTTGGCGCACTTGTGGCACGGACCATTTCGAGTGGCAGAGAAAATCCATGAGTACGCGGTCAAGCTCGAAACTGCCGGAACGGATTACCGTTTGTTCCCGGTGGTACATGTATCGAAATTGAAGTTGGTGAAGGAATTCCCAGATCGCCCGCTCGTTCAGCTGGTTGTGGACAATATAGATCGGCTAGATTTCGATGAAGCGCTATTACCGGAAGATAGTTGGATCTCGGATCTTGGATCCGATGAATACGAAGTCGAGAAGATCACGGATCTGAGGTCCGGCAAACGTACGAGATATGGACGGATCTATCGTGAATTCTTAGTACACTGGCGTGGGTATGAGGAGCCCAGCTGGATCGATGAAGCGGATCTCAACTGTGGTGCGTTGTTACATGAGTTCCTACGGGATCGCGCGAATCACAACCGATTTGGTGTGATGCAGTCTCACGAAGAGTAGTGAGGCGGGACTCGTTGGTGTGGGTTGGCCACGCCGGTGGGAAATTGAAGAAGGAACTGCAGGAAGGCTGCAGTTTTGGAGGAGTGGGATGTATGTAAACATATGAGTATGCAATCGACGAAGAATAGGTGGTGACAGCCCCGGATCGGGATCTCAAATCGGTGAATTGTGAAAGCAATATGAAGGAGTGGCTAATCAAGAGACGGAAGATCTACCTGAGCTGGCGCGTCACGCTTCCGCAGGAATCACGGAGTAGCTGGTGTAGCAGGATGCACACCGAGGAATTTGCCCGCGATGCGGGTAAGGCGGTACGCCGGGTGATCTTGAGGGGAATCACGAAAATGATTGCGCCAAGGATCTGCCTCGTTGCATTCATCGAGTGCCTCCAGGAGTGTTGTCGGCTCGTCCTGTGATACAAGAGGATTAGCCAACCTCGCGAGGCGTGAAACGACCCCACGGTACCACGTAACCTTCTCCGATCTGGTGGGGAAGTGAAGGAAATAAATGTCCAGTAGAACATCTAGATCGATCACACCAGTCATCCCGCATAGCCAAGATCAGGAGCCAGAGTACATGCTTCCAGCGAGTGACCGCGTGATCGCGCCGATTACTACGACTCTTGCGATAGCGAGCCAACCACGGGTTGGCCGAGCACTTAGCCTTCGAGATCGGGAAAGAGTGTGTGCTCTCCCAGTAAGTCTGCAGATCGCGAGTCTCGTGGACTAAATACTCTCGGGCGAACTGTCCCAAGCGGCCGGCAGCAGCTGGATCAAAGGTGATAGCCTGGCCAGCGTTTTCTAAGACCTCCCAGGGACGAGTCGCCAACAGATCCCGCACGTTCTGCTCGGTGATCAGCTCTTCGCAGTATTGATCTTCTCGCAGCGGCGGCATCGCAGTCTCGTCCGTGGGGAACATCCACCCAGGTCGGATCGGAAGAGTGGGGAACAGCACAGCAATCGTGATGTCCATGATCGTGCTCTGGTTAAGAATGCGGACGATCCAAGGCTCCACATCCTGCATGTACATCACTCGACGCCGCGAACGTCCTGGAATGCAGATCGCATCCGGTCCGAACGGAGCTGCAGGTAGCGTGGTGTTGGCTGGAAGCTGGAGATCAGAAGCTGGGGAAGTAGCGTCGTGACGTGGGGATCCACCTCCATGGTCGGATCCAGGCGCAGGAGATCCACCTCCGTGATCCGATCCGGCAGGGGACTCAGGAGGATCTCCCGATCCGCCAGCACCTTGTTGGAGCGACGATCGACGAGGAGGCGTCGCGTGTTTGTGACGGCGATCTTCAGATCGGGACTGGGCCAGAGCGCGCAAGGTGTCCTGATCGAAAGCCTCGTCAGCATCCTCGGCCTCGGCTGAGTCTTCCTCATCACCTTCCACTTCAACATCACCCGACTTGTCGGACGAAGAGGATCGGGAACGATGCTGGTCGGACCCGCTACTACGCTCCGATTCATCCTCGGGAGGATGTTCGGGATCTTCAGAACCCTGGTCCGAAAAGGCTTGATCTTGGCCCCCATCGTCATCAATGTCGAGGGAGTCCTCTCGGCCGTCTTCATCTTCAATCGCGACCGGACGAGCCTTCTTATGAGGACGGCGAGGTGAAGATCCAGACGACGGAGATCGGCTACGCGGATGCTTAGGCGAGGCCGGATCGGCGGACCCTGGGTAGTCGTTTGACTGATTACCGGAGCCGCCGTCCGGATCCAGTACGCCTGACATCTCAGACGGGTCATGTGACGGGGATCCGCTCCCACTGTGTTCCGGATCGGGTTGTCCACCCTGAGGGACTGAATCTGGCTCGTCCAGATCAGAACCCCGATCCGCCGGAGGGGCACCTTGATCAGGGACGTCGGCCTCAGCCGAAGAGCGGTGATCAGGGGAGTGGGGAGCCAGATCTCCCTGCACGTTTGCAAGACGTGGGGGCGACGCCTCGACTGCGGTGGCTACGATCGCCAAGCGTTGAAGGGCGACGTCCCTCTCGATCGTTACGGCGTTATGATCACGAGCCAAGGCCGACCTTCGGTCGCTGAGGTCAGCCAGATCATGCTGCAGACGAGATATGGTGCGGCGAGCTGCATCGAGATCCCCTCCTGTGGAAGCAAGCTGGGTGAGTTCCAGATCGACCAAACGGAGGCTTAAGCAGCTGAACGTACCCAGATCGGTTACGTGACCGTTCAAGCCGACAACCTCGCCCTGTAGGCGGGCAAGATCCTGCGTTTTCTGACCGAGATCAGCGTCCAGTTTAGCACGGTCGGCTAGAGCGACGGCGAGTTCAGATCGAGCGAGATCTCGGTCCGAATCGGTGCGCGCTAACGCGTCCCGGAGGCGCTGGAGCTCCCCGTGGGTGGAATCACCTGCCGCAGCCGCAGCCCGTGCTTGATCTAATTGAGCGCTCCGGATCGCCGCCTCGTTCTCGATGGCATGAAGATCATCGCGTAGGCGTTCCAGAAGATCACCGGATACCCGCAACTCGTGGTTGGCGTGTTCCAAAGCGAGTTCGGCCTCATGACGCTCCTCCTGAGCAGTCTCAGCCTCGTCGCCAGCCAGCCGCATCTCGCGAGTCAGACGATCGCAATCTCCGCGATACCCATCTCGCTGACGGGAAACGTGGCGAAGTTCACGCTCGAGATCAGACACTATGGCGGCCTGCCGATCCGCTCTCTGACGAAATTGCAGAATCGGATCTGGCTGGTCACCACCCGGATCGGATCGTGACTGCAGATGAACGACTTCGTCTTGAAGGCGAGCAATCTCCTCCTGCTGGCGATCGCATACTCGCTCACAGGCCCGCAGATCCTGAGTGGAACGTACGAGGGTTCGCTGTGCATGCTCCTCCCCACGGAGGGCGATGTCTCGAGCTTCCCTTGCGATGCGAAGCTGAGATGATAGTAACGCCGCCCGCTCGGAGAGATCGTGTACCTGGCGGCGCAACTGATCCGGGGTGGCGGCGACAGGCGATGTTGGCGGTGATTGATCTGACGGGGGCGATGGTGCCCGATGCCCGCCGGGATCCTGGCCACCCATGGAGCGGCCTGAGGCTGATCCAGAAGCAGACATGTGGCGGAAGTGTCGAGGAAGACGGGAATACACGAAGGCGTGCCCGCAGTGATGCCGTTGTGCGGCAACAACTACGCGCAGGAGGCGGTTGTGGTGAAGTGCCTTCCGGAAATTGCGATCGGAAATGAAATGCAGAAGTCACAGTCCCGAGACAATGACAGTTGGACAGATCCGGACTAAGATGGCGATGCCGCCAAGAAAAGGACCAGAAAGGACGAGGCGAGTGATGGGCCCCGCCATAGGTGCTAGATCCGGCGAAAGATCCAGGTGCACAGCTGTACCAAGGTCGGGATCAAGATTTAAGTGTACTCGAGGTACACCGCGGGTCGTGGAAGAATCGTTAAGGAAAGCGATGCCAAGTCAAAGAGGGTGATGTGCAGATTGAGGAAGTGACGGCGCACCCAGATCAAGCATCGCCGATATGAGGAAGCCTTGGGGACTGAAGCTGGCCAGATCAGGATCTGGCCCTACAGTAAAGTTCGCCCGGATCACGATCTGGCTCGACACCAAGGCAGAAGCGGATCCCGGATCTTGATCTCGGATCCCGCCTAATAGTGGAGCATGGGATGGTGAGGTATCGCAATCAGGTGATTACATCAAGGTACCCCGTACAGAGGACGACGGAAAGGATGGGGAGATGGTAGAAAAGACGCATAGTCGGTCGTACACCGTGGATGAGTGGATGCAGGATAGGATCAAGGATGTGATAGGACTTAACCATAAATCAGAATCGAATTTGCCCTGAACTACAAGAGTGCTTCGCCTCCGCCAAGAAACGGGAACTACATTGGCCCTACAAGGTGTTGGCAAGTCAAGGAGTAGCTGATCTAGTGGTTGTGTAAGTCTGGATAATATATTGGCCAGATCTTACCTACTCTAGTGATCTATTATCAAGTGCAGATCCCAGATCCGACGGAGTTATTACTTGGCCCGAAGATCTCTCGATTTCTCAAACCCCCAGAGCCCCCGCTATAGGAAGCGGCAAGTAACGCAAAGGAAGGAGACATCCACACCCCAAAGGCAACCCCCGGCCCCGGATCAAGTCCAGGCCGCCAGATCAGAGCTTGATTGAATCGCTCTGGATCTGGATCCATAACCGGCAGCAGAGCGAAGACTTCCGCGCTGCTCCACCCCATCCCCGCGTCCCGCCAGGACGGTCAAGAAACACATAACCACATCTCTTCGGAGCGCCGAGAGAGCAGATCCAGCCCACCAACGGGTACACAAGGTGAGAAGTTCAGCAGATCACGGATCATCGGGGGACCCCCTCCGTTAGTTGGTGTCTGGGCACTGTTGGGAAGCCGGATCCAGTCTTAACCAGATTTTGACAGATCCCGCTACACCACAGATGTCTCCTTCCTTTGCGTTACTTGCCGCTTCCTAGAGCGGGGGCTCTGGGGGTTGAGAAATCGAGAGATCTTTGGGCCAAGTAATAACTCCGTCGGATTTGGGATCTGCACTTGATAACAGATCACTAGAGTAGGTAAGATCTGGCCAATATATTATCCAGACTTACACAACCACTAGATCAGCTACTCCTTATATTACCAACACCTTGTAGGGCCAATGTAATTCCCGTTTCTTGGCGGAGGCGAAGCACTCTTGTAGTTCAAGGCAAATTCGATTCTGATTTGTGGTTAAGTCCTATCACATTCTTGATCCTATCCTGCATCCACTCATCTACGGTGTTCGACCGACTATGCGTATTTTCTACCATCTCACCATCCTTTCCGTCGTCATCTGTACGGGGTACCTTGATGTAATCACCTGATTGCGATACCTCACTATCCCATGCTCCACTATTGGGCAGGATCCGAGATCAAGATGCGGGATCCGCCTATGCCTTAGTACCGGGCCAGATCATGATCTAGGCGGAACTCGAGATCAGGATCTGTGATCCGCCTCTACCTTAGTGTCGAGCCAGATCGTGATCCGGGCGGACTTTACTGTGGGGCCAGATCCTGATCTGGCCAGCTTCAGTCCCCAAGATTTCCCCATCTCGGCGATGCTTGATCTAGGTGCGCCGTCACTTCCTCAATCTGTGCCTCGCCCTCGTTGACCCGGCATCGCTTTCCTTAACGATGGTTCCATGAGCCGCGGTGTACCTCCAGTATACTTAGATCTTGATCTTGATTTTGGTACAGCTGCGCGCTGGATCACCCGCTGGATCTAGCACCCATGGCGGGGCCCATCCCTCGTCTCGTCCTTTCTGGTCCTTTTCTCGGCGGCATCGCCATCTTAGTCCGGATCCGTCCAACTGTCATTGTCTCGGGACTGTGACCTCTGCATTTCATTTCCGATCGCATTTTCTGGAAGGCACTTCACCACAACCGCCTCCTGCGCGTAGTTGTTGCCGCGCAACGGCATCACTGCGGGCACGCCGTCGTGTACTCTCGTCATCCTTGACGCTTCCGCCACATGTCCACCTCTGGGTCAGCCTCAGGCCGCTCCATGGGTGGCCAGGATCCCGGCGGGCATCGAGCTCCATCGCCCTCGTCAGATCAATCGCCGCCAACATCGCTTGTCACCGCCACCCCGGATCAGCTGCGCCGCCAGGTACACGATCTCTCCGAGCGGGCGGCGTTACTGTCATCCCAGCTTCGCATCGTAAGGGAAGCTCGAGACACCGCCCACCGTGGGGTGGAGCACGCCCTCGTAGATTTCACTCAGGATCTGCGGGCCTGTGAGCGAGTGTGCGATCGCCAGCAGGAGGAGATAGGTCGCCTCCAAGACGAGGTCGTTCACCTCCAATCACGATCCGATCCGGGCGGTGACCAGCTAGATCCGATCCTGCAATTTCGTCAGAGAGCTGGTCGGCAAGCCGCTATAGTATCTGATCTCGAGCATGAGCTTCGCCACGTCTCCCGTCAGCGAGACGAGTATCGAGGAGATTGCGACCGTCTGACTCGCGAGATGCGGTTGGCTGGAGACGAGGCTGAGGTTGCCCAGGAGGAACGCCATGAAGCTGAACTTGCTCTGGATCATGCCAACCACGATCTGCGAGTATCCGGGGATCTTCTAGAGCGTTTACGCGATGATCTCCACACCATTGAGAGCGAGGCGGTGATCCGGAGTGCTCAGCTAGATCAAGCACGAGCGGCTACGGCAGGTGATTCCACCCACGGAGAGCTCCAGCGCCTTCGGGACGCATTAGCGCGTACCGATTCGGACCGAGATCTCGCCCGATCCGAACTCGCGAAACTGGACGCTAATCTGGGTCAGAAAACGCGGGATCTTGCCCGCCTACAGGGCGAGATCGTCAGTTTGAACGGTCACGTAACCGATCTGGGTACGTTCAGCTGTCTAAGCCTCCGTTCGATCGATCTGGAACTCACACAACTTGCTTCCACAGGAGGGGAGCTGGACGTAGCCCGTCGCACCATATCGCGGCTACAGCATGATCTGGCTGACCTCAACGACCGGGGATCGGCCTTAGCTCGTGATCACAACGCTATGATGATCGAGAGGGACGTCGCCCTTCAGCGCTTGGCGATCGTAACCACTGCGGTTGGTGCGTCGCCCCCACGTCTTGCGAACGTGCAAGAGACTCTGGCCCCTCATTCCCCGGGACACCATTTATCTGCCGAAGGTGACGTTCCTGATCAGGGCATCCCTCACGCAGATCGGGGTTCCGATCTGGGCGAGCCGGATTCAGTCCCTCAGGGCAGTCAACCCGATCCTGAGCATAGCGGGAACGGATCTCCGCTTCATGACCTGCCTGTGACGTCAGGCACCTTGGATCTGGACAGCGGCTCCGGTGGTCTACCGAGTGACCTCCCAGGGTCTCCGGATCCTGCCTCACCCAAACATCAGCGTAGCCGGTCCCCTTCATTCGGGTCTTCACCTCATCGCCCTCACAAGAAGGCTCATCCCGTCGAGATTGACGATGACGACGGTCAGGAGGGCGCCCTCGACATTGATGACGATGGGGGCCAAGATCAAGCATTTTCGGACCCCGGTTCTGGAGATCCAGAACATCCTCGTGAGGACGGATCGGAGCATAGCAACGGGTCCGGTCGGCGTCGTTCTCGATCTTCGTTGTCCGAAATGTCGGATGATGCTGAAGAGGGCGATGACGAGGAAGCCTCCGCTGATGCTGAGGACGCTGAAGAGGCCTTCAATCAAGACACCTTGCGCGCTCTGGCTCAGTCCCGATCTGAAGATCGCCGCCACAAACACGTAACACCCCCTCGTCGATCGTTGCTCCGACAAGGCGCTGGCAGATCGGGAGATCCGTCTGGATCTCCTGCCGGATCGGATCATGGAGGTGGATCTCCTGTGCCTGGATCCGACCACGGAGGTGGATCCCCACGTCACGACGCTACTTCCCCAGCTTCTGATCCCCAGCTTCCAGCCAACACCACGCTACCTGCGGCTCCGTTCGGACCGGATGCGATCTGCATCCCGGGACGTTCGCAGCGTCGAGTGATGTACATACAGGATGTGGAGCCTTGGATCGTCCGCATTCTTAACCAGAGCACGATCATGGACATCACGATTGCTGTGCTGTTCCCCACTCTCCCGATCCGAACGGGGTGGATGTTCCCTACGGACGATACTGCGATGCCGCCGCTGCGAGAAGACCAATACTGCGAAGAGCTGATCAGCGAGCAGAACGTGCGAGATCTGCTGGCGACTCGTCCCTGGGAGGTCTTGGAAAACGCTGGCTAGGCTATCACCTTCTATCCAGCTGCTGCCGGCAGTTCGCCCGAGAGTATTTAGTTCACGGGACTCGCGATCTGCAGACTTACTGGGTGAGCACACACTCTTTCCCGATCTCGAAGGCTAAGTGTTCGGCCAACCCGTGGTTGGCTCGCTATCGCAAGAGTCGTAGTAATCGGCGCGATCACGCGGTCACTCGCTGGAAGCATGTACTCTGGCTCCTGATCTTGGCTATGCGGGATGACTGGTGTGATCGATCTAGATGTTCTACTGGACATTTATTTCCTTCACTTCCCCACCAGATCGGAGAAGGTTACGTGGTACCGTGGGGTCGTTTCACGCCTCGCGAGGTTGGCTAATCCTCTTGTATCACAGGACGAGCCGACAACACTCCTGGAGGCACTCGATGAATGCAACGAGGCAGATCCTTGGCGCAATCATTTTCGTGACTCCTCTTAAGATCACCCGGCGTACCGCCTTACCCGCATCGCGGGCAATTCCTCGGTGTGCATCCTGCTACACCAGCTACTCCGTGATTCCTGCGGAAGCGTGACGCGCTAGTACAAGTAGATCTTCCGTCTCTTGATTAGCCACTCCTTCATATTGCTTTCACAATTCACCGATTTCAGATCCCGATCCGGGGCTGTCACCACTTATTTTTCGTCGATTGCATACTCATCTGTTTCCATACATCCCACTCCTCTAAAACGGCAGCCTTCCTGCCGTTCCTTCTTCAATTTCCCGCCGGCGTGGCCAACCCACACCAACGGGTCCCGCCTCACTATTCTTCGTGAGACTGCATCACACCACACCGGTTGTGGTTTGTGCAATCCCGTAAGAACTCATGCAATAGCGCTCCACAGTTGAGATCTGCTTCGTCGATCCAGCTGGGCTCTTCGTACCCACGCCAGTGTACTTGGAATTCGCGATAGATCCGTCCATATCTCGTACGCTTGCCGGATCTCAGATCCGTAATCTTCTCGACCTCGTATTAATCGGACCCGAGATCCGAGATCCAGCTGTCTTCCGCCAATAGCGCCTCATCGAAATCTAGCCGATCTGCATTGTCGGCAACCAACTGAACTAGCGGGTGATCTGGGAACTCCTTCACCAACTTCAGCTTCGACACGTGTACCACCGGGAACAAACGGTACTCTATCCCGGCCGTCTCGAGCTTGACCGCATACTCATGGATTTTTTCAGCCACTCGAAATGGCCCGTGCCACAAGTGCGCTAACTTACGGGCGTAACCTTCTTTCACGCGATCCAAGTACAACCAGACGCGAGATCCAGCTTCTATCGGGTGGGGTCGGACGTCGTCATTGTGCGAATCTGCTCGATCTGCGATCGCCTCACGGATCTTTTCGTTGACTTGTTCTCGGACCCGCGTATAATAGCGCTGGATCCGGTAGCGCAATCGGCGTGGATCACGATCTTGACGTCGAGTACTACCCACCGGGATCGTGGCTCTAATGTAGATCTAGGATCCCACCCATGTACCAAATAGAAAGGCGTATCACCTCGGATCCGATCTTGGGCTGTGTTTAGGGCAAACGTAAGCCGCTCGGCGTACTCGTCCCAATCCTGTTGATCCAGATCCTGGACATGCATCTTGAGTGCGCGCGTGATCGTCTGAACCATGCGCTCCGCCGTCCCATTCGCTTGCGGTCGGTAAGCCATAGTGGCCCTCTGACGCTGTCCTAGGATCTTGTTGAACGCTCGGAAGGAGTCGGACATAAATCCTGGCTCCCGATCGTGCCGAATCACCTCGCTCGCACCAAATCGGCGGAACACACATTCCTCGTAGGACTCCGCTATCGTTTGCGCCATTCTGGATGAGCTGGCCTTAGCTATTACATAACCAGTAAATAGATCGACCCAGATCAGCAACTCCGGGTTGCCTCTATGTGGTTTCGGCAGCGAAGGTATGTGATCCATGGCTATGATTTGGAACGGATAGGTGGCTTAGATATTCCCTGGCGACTCGCCTCGGATAGTGGGCCGACCTTTTCCGGTCTCGCAGTCTACACATTCCCCAACATACCGTTGAACGCTCCGATACAAGCCTCTCCAGTGGAAGTGATCTCGGATCCGCTGGTAAGTGCGGCCGATCCCTTGGTGGCCTCCCTCTACACTAGCATGGTAGTGGTGCAGGATATCCTGATGGAGGGTTTCGGGTGCGACCAACCGCATCGTGAGACCTCGATCTTCGTCCGATATCCGGTTAGGTGGATAGTAGAAGAATAATCCGTCCAGATCCATCTCGTAATCCATTGCCAGATTGCTGAAAGATCGAGCTTCTTCCTGGGCCAAAGTAGCTACATCACCAACCAGATACTTCTTCATTCCGGCGATCCATGACTCTTCATCCTGGGCCCGACGAATTCGCTCTATCCTGAGTTCCCTCACCAATTCTTCTTGCATTACCTTCGGACTAGATCCGGATCTGACTCCAGATCGGGTGATCACCGGCGAAACTCGGACCACGGATTCTTCGGACTGTACGGTTAGAATCTCGTCCAACCGGTTTAGGGTCACCAAATCCGGATAGTCTTCCTCGTCCACCAGGATCCCCGACTGTCGCTGAAGGGCAGCTCCGGCGAGGCTGTCAGCGGAACCGTTCCAATCTCGCTTAACATGTAGCAGCTCATGATCTGGCCACGATCTAGAGCCTTCTATTTCAACAGGATCAAACCTGGGGACTTGCAATCAATTTCTCCTCTCACTTACCGGATCACCAGGTTGGAATCCCCGCAGATCACTAGACGTCCACGCTCCACTTCAGCCAGAAGGTCGAAACACAACAAGAGACCATTATACTCCGCTTCATTCACCGTCATCCCTTCTGCATGACCCGATCGGGCTTTCAGCACAGTCCACTCGGGTAGTTTCCACAGGATCGCGCTTGTCGCACCTCCTCCTCGTTTTACTCGGGCCGATTTGTCGAAGCTTACCACGTACAATTCCTCATCAGCCTTCACCGTGGGTACGGAAGCTTGGATCTGCCGTCGGGGTTCTTTCTTAGGCGCGATCGCGATCAACACCTCCTCCACATCGGATCTAGGTGTAATACTGGCAGTCAGCGCCCCTAGGATTTCATCTTCGCCTTTGGTGCACTTCATAATTTCAAGTGTCCATGGCGACAGAAGAGCTGCCCATTGACCCAGACGTCCCTGTAGCCCCGGCGATCGGAACAACCATGCTAACGTCGAATGTCGACTTAGGATCCGGATCTCACGTCCTACCAGAAGGTTGTAATCAGATCCAAGATTCTTAGCAACGCCAACACGTCCTTCTCGACCACATTACAATTCAGCTCGTTCGACTTCAGTGTCCGATTGGCGAAAGTGACCGGGTAGTAGATCTGATCGTGACTCTGCATCACGGCGGCGGAACTAGCCCATTCGCTAGCGAAGACAGCTACTACTGGGAGTAAATCGGGATCGAAGTGACGCAGAATTGGAGCTGTGGCGATCTTGTCCTTCAACGCTGCAAACGACCTATGTGCTCTGACCCACCTCTCGTCAGCTGCATCTACACCGGACATTACCGGGGTTGCAGTAGTTGAGTGGAAGATCTCGGGGTCGGGTTCAGACGAACTGTGATCCAGGATCCGACGAAGATCTGGACGCTTCTTCAACTCAGCGAACTTCACTTCACGTAATTCATATAGAACGGCAGCATATATCGCATAGTCCTCAATAAATCGACTGTAATAGTTCAGGCTGCCCAAAAACGACTGCATGGATCTGAGTGATCCCGGGAAAGGTAGATCCGTCAAAGTCTTCAGGTCCTTCGGATTAGCTTCGATGCCATCGTCGGACACTCAATGTCCCAAGTATTCCACCCGGGGAAGACCCCAAAAACTCTTCACCACACTTATAGACAGGTTCCATTTATCACACGCTTCGAACAGATTCTCCACTCTGTGGCACAGTTGATCCCAAGATCCAGCTGTCACCAGGATGTCACCGATGTAGGATCTGCGTCCTAACACTGACGGACGACCTGGATCTTCCGGTTCTCCAGCCTCAAAGGGATCTGGAGCAAGTCCTGGCTCGTCAGTAGGCGGGATCCGTGTAAACCCATATAACGCGTTATCCAGAAGCCGCTGATAGATCTGAGGCGCATTCTTGAGTCCGAAAGGCATCCGGTTCCACTCGAACAGGCCGAACGGAGTTATGAAAGCCGAGATCGCGCGAGCTCGGTCCGTCATAGGTACGACCCAAAATCCGCTTGCCATGTCCAGCGAGCAGTACCAGGACACCTTGTTCAGATCCTCCAATAGATCATTAATCAGAGGCAAGGGGTAGATCATCAGTCGAGTGAGGCCATTCACCAGTCGGTCCCGTTCTTCTTGATGATCACCACGATCGGTGATGCCCACGGCGATGTCGAATGTCGAATCATCTTTGCCGACAGCAATCCCTTGATCAGATCTGACACCTTCTCCCGGAACTGCGGTGCTATCTTCCGCGCCCGTTGCACGATCGGCTTTGCGTCCCCTACATCGATATCACATACGACTCCTCGGGCTGCTGGCGGTAAGGCATTACCTTTGCCTATCAACAAGTGTCGTTTCTGCCAGATGATCTGCCGCAGACGATCGATCTCATCTGGAGTGCTGCGATCTGGATCACCAACCTGGATATCATCAATAGTCACTTCGCTCGTCATAGCCGTGATCTCTGGCAATACTGCCATCTCGCCTTCCACATCGTCAGCTAGCAGATCACCAGCTTCGTGGTGATAAATATGCTCATCTTCCGGCGGCTCCGCGACCTGGTTTTGGTTCAGTTCCGACTCCACCACCGGAATCGACCGATCTGGATCTTCGTACCTTTTTTGTCCGGTACTTGATGTATCCAGTCGATCTGGGTCTGGATCTTCGTGCCGTCTCTGGCCGACACTTGATGTGTCCAGCCGATCTGTCGGGATAGCGCCGTCTGATCGGCATAATCACTGGAAACGCAACCAGACGGGGCATTTCGCATCTGATCGGTTTCGGCTGGGACCTCGACGTCCTGTTGCTCCGGCATTTTTGGTGGGGCAGGTAAACCATGTCGATCGGCGGGATTGCGTCTACCTTAATCTTGGCCATCCATGCCTAGTTCTGTGTCCACCCCCATTATCCTGTGCTACTCCTCTTGAGATGGGTCAGCGGTTAGAGCCGGATCAGTAGTACTTTGATCTTGATCTGGCCTTTCCGATGTTGACTCCGGTGCATGCTCTGCACCTGGGCCTTCTTGATCCTGTCCTGCCGCTTTATCCTCGTCTTGACGGTCGCCTCGGTCTCTCTTCTGGGCAATCTCAACTCCTTCCTGCGATCTTACAACGTCCGGATCCGAGTCTCCAGTGGCAGGTTTGTTCAGATCGAGGGTGATCTGGACGACCGGGTTCCTCCGAAGTATCGCTCGTGGGGTCACATATGTTTGGACGCTCCACGGCGGGCTCATGATCGAGTTCCGGTGAATCTGCTTGCAACGGTTTCGACCTCACGGTAGACTCGAGTACTAGATTCTGCCACTCCATGTAGCGACGAGATCCGACCGAGACGAAACCTGGCAGGCGGGGAACGCGGTCTCCAGCCAACCACATGCCGACCTTCTCATCGCCTTGTAGAGTTAGAACCTTTTCACTAATGTTGGTGATCTGCAAGTACCGTGTCCTTTCTGGTCCTTTGGCCACGGTTGGAACCCAGCGATCTCCACGAGTGATCCATAGCTTCTCTCAATCGGACAGTCGCAGTCGTATAGGCAACTCCACTGTTTCTCCCACTCCGATCTGCATGTGCTGATCCAACCGTAGTATCTTTACCTTGTCATTATAGAGCTGACGTCGTCCGCTAAGCTGGATCTGGACCTCATCTGGCAGACAAATGGATCCGTCAGCCAGATCCAGTCTGATCCCGGCTGGGACCATGAAATCCATGCCTAGAATGGCTTCTTGTCCGGACAAATCTCCAACCCAGATGTCGAAAAAGTACACGAACACTCCGGCTAACGTGATCTTGATCCGGGTTCTCCCCTCCGCAGTGTATACGTTCTCGCCAATACCAACACATTCTTGGCTCTGACTCGTGTCGATATACCACCCAACCTTACGAGCAAAGGTGGTGTCCACAATGGACACCTCGGCACCTGTATCTAGGAGTAAGATCGCCTTCTCATTGTTGATCTTGCCAGTCAGCTCGCTTGGCAAAACCATTTCCCCGGCGCATGGTGTTTCCAATACCCCCCTCGAATCTCCGGGTATGAGGTCCATAGAGGGTCTGGCACCAGATCTGCGGAATTCACTGATATGGTGTAGATCTAGATCTGAGGTCGCAGTGGCAGCTTCTTCATCGGTTGGTCGAAACCACTCATCTTGGTCACGCTGGCTCCAATACCCGCGAAATTCTCCAGACTGTAGATCTAGCGACACTTCAACCTCCGATCGGTCAAATTCATCCGATCGTAGGCTGGAGGTCTTGACAACTTGTTCCTCGTGCAGATCACATGTATTACCGCATAGATCTGGTCGTTGACTACCTTGATCTAGCGATAGCTTGTTCACAAATGCATAAATGCAGTACCTAGAACGCTCGGCTCGTATCGGTTTCCAAACCGACGAGCGTCCTAGTTTAACATCTTCTCTGCCATCGCTGGTAACATCCCGGCATGCTTGGCCGGGTTGTACCACTGGCGGATCTGATTGTAGAACTCCTCCATCGGACATTTGCCCATATCATGAAGCTCGCCACATCCACGGCAGACGAACAGGCAGTGATCTGCAGGGTGCCCTCGCTTGCCACACTTCTGGCACGTAAGGCGTCTCCAACAGCCGAGATCTGTATGCTTACGAGATCCACAATGCGAGCACCGGTTGTGATCTGATCCGTCGAATCTACCTTGAGATCTTGGATCACGTGGTGATTTCTCCGGAGAATTCGAGTTCGTCCGGAGTGGATCTGTCGGGGGCGGGGCATTCGTCATCTCGCGTGACTTCTCCTCGCCCGAGGCCAAGTAGATCCGGCGCAGATCACCTTCTGCATCCGATCCATCCGATCCGAGGTCGGATTCCGGATCTGAACCCTGGATCTGGATCACATGTACCGCTCGCTTGGCTGGAGCTGCCGGAGCTGTTGCTGCCGCCTTCTGTCGGTATTTCGACCCAAATGCTGACCGCTTCTGCCGGCTTTTCGCACGTTCCCTTGCCCGGAGGACTTCTTCTAGTGCATCGGCGTCTGGGAGCCGTAGTAGCGTCAATTGATCAGCCAGATCTTGATCTCCGAGGGTCTCGTTAAAGTGATCCACATGTTCCCGGCGATCTTTCGGTTCCCCGTCCTTGATCTTAAGGCGGGTACGTAGAGCAGCAACGTTCAGACGGTGGAGATACTCTAGTGATGATTCATCCGACCGCTTACGTGCGTGATAATACTGCCAGGCAACCGAAACACCTAATCCACACTATTGCACCTGGAAACAGCGCAGCAGATCACTCCACTTGCTTCGAGTAGTTCGGCTTAGCTGGCGGTACCAATTCTTGGCTGGGCCAGCAAGTAGATCCGCAAAGGTCAGACACTTCTCTTCATCCGAAGCTTGGTCTCGGAGAAATGCTGACTTGACCTTGCTGATCCAAGATTGAGCGCGATCTTCATCCTGATCTTTACCCAAGAATTCCTTCAGATCCGAGATCGCCGAGATCTGAACTCTCTGAATCATGGAAGTTCCATTGGATCCAGCGGCTGCGGTGGCCACGGTGATCCGTCCTGAGCGTGGAGCTTCGAGATCGTCGGGATCATAATCCCATGGTGAGGGATGGTGGGATCCGACTGACTCCATGTCCACATCTTCGTACTTAGGTTCCGCGGGCACTCGAGGTGTATTGATCACCTGTTGTTCTTTGAGGAAGCGACTCATCGCAGCTTGGAAGTAGGATTCCAAACTGCTTGTCGTTGGATCTGTCGTGGAGGTGATCGGGATCGTAGCTGTGGGCATCGTTGGTTTTGTCCATGGGCTTTGCGCTGCGATCGTAGCCACGGGCATCCTTGGCTCGTTTCGCGAACGTGGCTTTGAGATCGGGATTGCCGACGTGGCCGGCTGGTCCCGCGGATCTAGTGGTTTTATATCCGCCATCTTCGCGCGGGATCCGATCAGGGCCATTCCGGATGGGCCAAGAGGCATACGTCGTGGATCTGCAGAGCTGTCCAAGCCTGGCTCCGAAGTAGCTGATGCGTAGTGCGAAGATCCAGTCTGGCACTCTGCAGTGCTGACCTGAGGCGATGGCTCGGGATCTTGGATCTGAGGGCTTTCGTCTACCAGAAGCTTCAGGCAATCAAAGAGGCCTCGGTTCGCGTAGTGAATCGTGTCTAGACCCAGATCGAACAGCTTGTTCGATTCGAACGCTCCTGCCACCAAGCCTGAGTCGTCCAGTAACCGAAAGTGCTCCTTCACAGCGTCCAGCTTGTTGGACCGGACTCGTGGTACTGATACCGGTCCTTTCAGAACTCCGATCCGCTTCGGGATCAGGATCTTCATCATCGGATCCCGGCGTAAGAACTCATCCAGGTTCTTGCGATGGTACGCATATTCCAGTGCGTCTTCGTTCCATAGTAGCGCAGATGCACCACGATCTTCGGCATCCGACTCTGGAGCTTTCAGTTTTTTCCGCGCAGCCTTGCTCTTTTTCTTCTTCGTGGTGGATCTTGGCGCTGGCGGGTTTGTGAACGAATATGGTTCAGGCTTTGCCTTCACCTCATCTGCGGGGGTCCCCGAAGGGACCTAGGGAGGAAATCGAGGTTTTCCTTCTAGATCTGGATCCGGATCTCCCTCTTCTTGTCTGTCGGCAGAGCTCCTCCCAGGGCTCAGTTGATCTGCGGATCTTGCTTCATTCAGCAGCGTTGTCGTCGATCCGATCTCCGATGACGCTTGGTCCCCTGGTTCTTTCTTCACTTGAACATCTTCTTCTGCGAACTCACGGTGAAATCCTGAGTCGCCAAGAGATCCGGGCACGGGGCATCCATCCAGAAGATCCCTGCCATCTTCCGAACGGACTCGAACTGCGAGTCGTTCAAGTGAAGAAACTCACTTCGGTCCATGGTGGCTCAACGCTTGAGACCACAGAGGATTCAGGTAGTCCAATCCTACCCTCGTAGGCGTGGATTGACTACAAGTTCTACCAAGTGTGACGGGAGTTTCACACATCACCTTGCGCTTGAGGAAGTGCTAAGAGTATACAAACTCCAAGTGAACGGCAGTTCACTAGTCCCCGTGTTGGGGAACGGTTGACTTAAGCAACGTAGATTTTAGACTGCTATATTTATAGTTACATATAAATCGTCCTGCAATACAATTCCTAAGATACCTATAGTTTCTCCTATATATGTTATGCACGGGTGACTGTGAGCCACCTTGTGGGATTCTTGCACTCGGCAAAACAAGGAGGTTGCTCAGAGCATTCAGATTAAAGTTAACAGCGAGATTGGGGCGGCGGATGCCCAAAGTTGTCATTAATAGCACTGAGTCAAGCTTCAGAGAGCTTCTTTTGGTGTACAATAGCAAACTGAAGGAGTACTTCGGCACAGTTACGTGTAGTAAGATTTGGAGGCAGCATGTGCAGATGAAACAGAAAATCGCGAGCGACAACTCGTTCAACACGTCCGTGGAGAGATCCGAAAGGCCCGAAGTGTAGTTGGTGCTTGGAGGGCCTTAGATACTGTCAAGGAGTTCAGCACCATGACATCGTTCGTGCTCGGTTTGGCTTCGATTCCTCTCAGCACACACACTACTGTAGACCTCTGAACACCACGTAAAAAACAAAAAACATTCACACTGTTGAAGGCGGTACCAGTACCTCAAAGGGGTGAAAAATCTCACACCGTGGCTCATGGAGCAACTGTGCACTGGAGCGGCAGCTTCAAGCGAGGCAGTTCTTTTGCGTAGTTCCTCTCGCTGACGAAATCTTTTATAAGGGTTTTGAAGTGCAGATTTGAAGTTCGGTCCCGAGCCCCAACGAATACTAGTAGCATCTAGGCATTTTAGGCAGAGTGCCTCGTTGTAAGCGGCCTGGTTATGGGGACTTACACAGCAACCGGATCACGGTAGGGTTCATTCATCACAAGCAAGATTAAGCCTGGGTGATATCCGGGTTTACCAAACTATTTTAGCGGTATCCGGACGTGTACATGTACCGGGTTTGCAACTCGTAGGCTCAAATATCCGATATATATGGCCGATGGGTCCATTATAAGTATCTCCTCGAGCGCAGCGGTGAGTGACTTGGCAGCGTTCGTAGTTTCGACACGCAGTAGACGAAGAGCCTTCAGTGCAGCTAGTTGACACGTACCAGTCGTCGGCGACGTTAGTAGCGTGGACGCATCGCAATTTGAGATTGAAACTCACAAACACCCACACCAGAACCTCCAAACACGCGATTCCTCTAGACATTTACGGATACCAATCCAGTGGCCGCCTCTTCGTAAGTGACTCTTGGTTCGAAGCAAAACAGGAATTGCAAGTCCTCAACCATTAACCATTATGGTAAGCTGATTAAACTGCCTACTACCGGTAGATAGATAGTTCTTTGTCCTTACGCTGCATTTAGTTTTATGAAGGCGCGATAGTCCTCGAGCAACTTGAGTCGATCCGCCTTGTTCAGGTTCATGATTTTCTCGATCCACTTGAATCGGCCCGTGTACGGGCCCATTTTCAGACTCAGCGATTTCGCGAGTTTAACGTCGCTCACACTCAAGCCTTTCCAGCTCTGGAAATTATTGTTCCGGTAATCATTTCAGACAACAACAATACATGTAAAGCCGCGCCACTTACTGGCATTCGTACATTTAGACAAGCGTATAAACGAGTACATCTGTCAAAATGCGTTGATTAGATTGGCTAGTAATGAACAAGTATAATGACTTTGGTTATCTTAGGACATAAACCGGCAAAAGGAAAACATTTTTATGCAATTAAACTGCAACTTCTGGATATCTAGGGATCGCGTTTTCAAAGCTACTAGCAACAGACTCGGGGTCAATCAATGCCCACGTTCTAATTGTGCGTTTGATTGAAATAAGACGCTTTTCACTGGCGGTAACAGAACGTGCACCGTTCGCCGTGGATAACCTAGACAGTCAGTGGCTGCCTCCGCGCCGATTTCCGATGCCAGTCGAAGAGCATGGCGCTTTTATTCGATCGTACAAGGGCGCTGTTTAGTGGGCATGGGGCTCCAGGCGCGAAAACTAGAGTGAACGCGCGCCAAGCTGTTCAACTGCAAACTGACACGAAGTGTTCCTGGTTTTTCTGTGACGCACCGCCGTCGCGACTTTGGTCTAAAATTTCGAGCATGGATATTATTGGATGAAATGGAGGATGTGACTCGGCTGTACCCGTGCGACACGGGTGACGTATGGAGTGCGACTGATTTATGGAAAGATCTTACGCCTAACCACAGATGGGCCCAACTGGCTGGAAGTGTGTATCCTGGATGTGTACAAATCCACGATTGCAAACCCGCATTATGTCCAGCCCCCGGACTTTCCCTTACGATGAGTGCCTAAAGCCTGGCGGAAAGTGCAGTTGAGAACGTATCTCAGATTGTACCTCATCTTGCTGTGGTTCAGAGCGACTACTAAAGATACTGAACCAAGATCATCCACTACCAACACCCAAGTCGTGCGCTGGAAGCCCAAAGAGTCTGGATGTCAAGTACATCCTGAATCCTGAATCCTGACTCCAAAATCCTGACTCCAGAATACCAGAATCTTGACGGTTGACCACTGACTATTTCACTTCGAAGACAGTGGTACGTCATCAAGTGAAACGCAATTGAACTACCGCCAAGGAACCCAACAGAACTGTCGAGTCGACACTTTTGAAGCTACGAAGACAATGTACCCAGACCATACTGAAGCAAAGACAATTTGACCCAAGACATAGTGAAATCAAGATAAATCACCCAGAGCCGAGATCTAGAAAGAATTGATAGCTTAAGGCTTACAGCCAACAACAGAGTTTGTTTTACCCCGTACTGCGCAAGTGAATTCGGCCAAGCCTGCCGACGGAAATCCGGAGGACCCGAGACTACGACCGCGGTACAACAAGGGGCGCTGCGACCATTAAGGACGGGTCGTCTGTGGCATCTCCACCTCATAACATCAAGTCCAGTTAGGTGGTGACCAGAGGCGCTCCGGCACCCTGGGTTGACCCACCTATTTCATATCCTAGTTGGGTCGCTAGCGTGCTGGTGTTTGCCCATTTCATATTCCCTTGCTATTCGAGGTGACTGACTAGCAGTTGTCCCCCGAAGTGATAGTTTAACTGCTGTGTGTATCGACTGACTATAGTATTTGATAGTTTCTCTCTTAATTGAGAGTGGTGCGCGTTTTATACGAGTGTTCAGACTGACTAGGTGTCTGAATTGTAAGACTCGAGTGAGCCTAGCGAGTGACCCACCGTCCAAGGGTCGAAAAGAATAAGTGACGGCTATTTGTATTGTATATAACTCTGTATTTGTTGGCTATTGGTGTTTGGGGTGCATCCTGGGTAAAGGTGCATCCTGAATTTCCGATACTCTGGGTGTGAAATCCAGACTACACTCTGCCTTTCTGTCGTTGAGAGTGCATCCCGAAGTGGACGTACGCTTGGCACAACTTCAAGGCCACAAGCTCGGTGAAGTGCCGTTTCGTCAAAGACAAACGAGCCGACAGGGATTCCGCAAGGTACCCACGCCACCAAGAATCCAAGGTTTCGCTTCGCGGTGAGATCTTGGATACTTGTTGACTCCTACAAGTCTTCCCCCTTCAATCCTGGAGGAGGAATTCCTGGAGCGCGCTATACGAACCCCCCTGGGCGGTAAAGGTTTCATCGACCTCGCCACAGCTGGTGCGCGTGCCCGGATTTGATTATCGAGGATTTCAACGAGCCCAAGTGTTGAAGAACTGCTGAGTGCCCGTCAACGTCTGGATTCATTCAGAATGCCGGAAGGACGAGGGCCGAAGAAGGCTGGACGCGGAGGTAGCGGACGCGGTGAGGCGTCACGTCAGTCGCGTCGTGTGCAAGGATTGCCGGCGGAGGAGCACAAGGATCTGGACACCATTTCCAGAGAGGCTCGGGCTGCGCGGAAGGCTGCTCGCGAGAGCGAGGCAGCGCAAGGTGGTGACGCCATGGTGTTTCCAGTTCAAGATCAACCGGTTGCTGAACCGCAAACCCAGGATGACCAAGATTCGTCCAGGATGCGAGGTTCGACAAACGTGAGTCGAGGACTGGGGATGCCTGGCGTCCCGGAGGAGCACACCCGCGAGGGTGGTGCTCAGGCGTCTGAGGGAGGCGTCGAATTGGTTGAGCCCCCGGAGGTGGTTGACTTGGTTTCTGAGTCGTCAGCTTCGGATGATGTCGTGGAAGTGAAGCGGGAGTCCGTACGCGTGAAGGAGGAGGAGAAGACCCAGGATGCAGCTGTGTATCCTGACTCGCCACCACTCGCATCGGAGGCTCCTGCGCCAAATCCTGACGTCTTGCCCAAGTTGGAGTCGCGGACTGATGCTCAAGATGTGAGTTCTGGAGCTCTGGCGGCCGTGACAGAAGATGTGGTGCTGGATGGCGAGCGCGCAGTGATGTACGTTCGCCGGGAAGTTCGACGTTGGGAGGAGTTGCATTCTGGACGAATTGCACCTCCGAATGTGGATTTTGCGTGGCCGACACCGAGGCCGGATGTCAACACGTACTTCGAAGCGGCGTTCGCGACGGGAGACTACTTCAAGTGGCGTTCTTCGATGGAAAGTCAAGATGACGCCTGGATCTCCGAAGTGAATCCTGTCCGCTGGGGTGTTGGCACGGCCCAAGATCTCACCGCGATCCAGATCCCGCCGACGATGTTGACGTCACGCGAATGTGTCGTTGTCCTGCAGACACTGCTCTTTGAAGCCGGTTTCGAGTTCTCTAACTTGATTCCTGAATGGTCCAAGACGCATGTGTCCAGGATTCCGGATGACTTGGTACGCAGTGTGACGAGTGAAGTTCAGGCGTGCCTTGCTGTTGAACTCATGGAATGGAGGCAAGTCATCGCTGGAGTGCGCTTCAAGGTGATTCCCTTTCTTGAGGAGAAACCTGCATCCAGGATTCAAGAGCAATCGCCAAGACTGGAGTATCACACTCAAGATGCACAAGGCGATCTATTGATGACTGACTACGACACGGATGTGCTTGGACGAGAGTTTGTCTTGAGATTCAGGGCAACCGGACTCAGGGTAACCAGAAGTCCTCGGGGATCAAGCGACAGCGAGCCTCGGTTGAAGCGCTCCCAGCATCGACCACCGCGACCGCTGGTACCTTCGACTCCGTCCGCACTGTCCACTCCGTCGCTGTCTTCATTGCCAGTGTACCAATCTTCGACGAGTCAGTCGCGTCAAGATTCGAGTGTCCAGGATGTCGTAACCCAGGACGCCGAGAGTCAGGATGCTGAGGCCATGGACACAGTCTCTGCCACGTTACCTAGCGTCATTGGCACCTCAAGATCTTCGGATGAGAGTGTAACGTCAGGGGCGCAGACTTCACGAGGAAGTTCATCGTCTTCATCATTGATGTCGACCGGTCGGAGCGCGTCGTCACACATGCCGTACGCTGGAGGTGGTGCTTTAGCACTCGTAGCTCAAGGTGGAGGTGGCGTTGCCGCTGCTGACGCTTCGATGGGGTTTTACGTAACCAGAACAGTGCTTCCACCACGCCCCGCTCTTGTTAACCAGGATGACGTCGTGATGGCTGAGCCTGAGCAAGCTATCCAGCCTGCCATGTCCAAGCCGCACGCTGAACCCAGGATACCATCAGTGACATCCAGGGGCGCGGCAGCGAATCCTGATGAAGAAGACTCTGGCAGTGAGCGGCGAAGTAGACATCGGATCTCGAAGGGCGACTCGCGTTCACGACACTTGTCGAGATCCAAGTTACCGTCGGTATCCAGTCGTTCCTCCAGGAAATCATCTCGGCATTCCAGATCAGCGTCGTCCGTCAGCTCTGGGCCAGCCCAAATCAAGTTGAACGTCTTGCGACATCAACAAGAGTGGCAGGCCCGAATGGAGAATGAGCAGAAGGAATTTCTCGCCAGAGAACGCTTGGAAGCCATGGAGCGAGAGCGACGTAGAGACCAACGCGATCTGGATGCACGCCGACATGTCCAAGAACTCACGGATCGACTTGTACGTGCTGAGACTGCTCGTCTCGAAGCTGAACGCCGTGCGCAAGACTTGGAAGCGCGTCAGACCCAGGATGAACGACGAGCTCAGGAATCCGCCCAGGATGCAGCGCGAGCTGATGTCCTGGAGCAGGAACATCTGGGTGCTGCCTACGCTGAGCGCATGCAAGCGGAGATTGACGCGGAACGCGCGCGCTGGGATGAAGGTGTGCAGCGGGAGCAAATGTCGGAAATGGAGAGCCTGAGGCAGAAAGTCCAAGATGCAGAGGCTGCACTGGGACAAGAACGTGAGACTTCCAAAAATATGCAGAAGTTTCAAGCTGGGCAGTTGCACGACCTTCGTGCAACATTGGCCCAAGTTCAAGCGTTTCGTGCAACTCATCCCCCTCATTCAGCAACTCAAGTCAAGATTGAAGGGTCTCCTCCCCCTGATTCAGCAACGGTGTATCCAGAAATCAGTGGCGTCATCAGACATGTCGCAAATGTCGCAAATCAGGGAGATGGAAATCTGGGTTCAAAGAATATGACCGAAGTCGCAGCCGCACAATTGCTCGCGACTGTCCAGCGGCCATTCCCGCAGAACCAAGAGAAGCATGTGAAGAGGGATAATGGTGCTGAAGACGCCGCGGCGGCGCAAAGTGTCCAGGCGACGCAAGGGGCGACAACAAGGACGTCCGTATCCAGGGCGCAGTCCGCATCCAGGACACAGGGGACATCCAGGGCGCAAGGTGCATCCAGTGCAGAGCAAACTCCGCATTCTGGCTCCAGGCGCTCCGACGACAAGAGGAAGCCGCCCAAGAAGGAGAAGCGTCAGGACGCTAGCCCACCAGCGGATCCGGACCCAAGTGGCGACTCGAGCAGCGAGGATTCTAGCTCAAGTGAGTCCGACTACGACTTCGGGCAAGATGCGGATAGTAACCTGACCGCGGCGAAGACACCAGAAGGGACTACGTTGCTGACATTCCGGCCGTATATCAACTCGCACACGTTGAGCGAGTTCGACACTAAGGCCGCGATCAGGGAGCGTGTGCACTGGTGGGAGCAGTTTGCTAACCTGGCTGCCCAAGGTGCCTGGTCGAACAAGATGCGAATCCAGGAACTCAAGCTGAAGCTGTCCGGAGCAGCGCGTGATTGGTTCAACCAACTGCCGAAACACACGCAGCGAGATTGGAAGGAGCTGGCGACGGCATTCCGGAAGAAGTATTGCAAGGCCCGCGCGTCGTACTCTGAACGGTATTACACGATGGAGATGCGATCTTCTGAAAGTGCCCTAGATTTCTTCTATCGCCTGAATTCTGCTGCAGGCAAGGCTGACATTGACTTCAGGAAGTCAACCAAGCGTCTGGAGAAGCACATCCGCCGGTTCATCACTAAGCTGAAGGAGACACGCCTGAAGACGTCCCTGCAAGGCCAACGTTTCAAGAGTATTTCTGACTTGGAGTATGCTTTGGAGCAGGATGAAGAGGTGTGGACCCAGAACGAGCGTGATGCTGCTACGTCCAGGAATCGTGACTTCCGCGCTGGAAATCTTCCGAATCCAGGACGGCCTCGCCCCAAGCGCTTTGAGCGTGCGTATCTCACCCAGAACGCCGACTTTGGCGTGAAGATGAGTGAGTATCCAGAAGAGCTACCCCGAATGCAGGATGCTGTGGAGGAATCCGGAGTGTCAGCCCAAGGAGTGGATCCTGGAAGCCAAGACACCAGAGACGATGGAGGCGCCTTGAATGCTGGTCCTTCTGGTGCAGAGTGGACACAGACGCTCACGAACGAGGTGTACCGTGTGATGGATAATATGGGTTGGAGACCGCCTGGACACGCGCCTCATGGCAATCCAGTGCCGAACTCAGGACGTCGCGAGAACCCGAACTGGGACAAGTATTGCGAGAAGTGCCACAAGTGGGGACATCCTGAGGAGAGCTGCTGGAAGGACATCAAGTGTGACCGCTGTCAAGAATTGGGACACCCGACTCACATGTGCCGCGCGCAACCATGCGACAACTGCGGCAAGCTGCATCAAGGAAAGCCGTGTGAAGACTGGAAAGCGTTGGAAGACCTAAAGAAGCTCGCTCGCCAAGGCGCACTCAAGGACCTGCCAAGCCACATCCTGGATAAACTCCTGGATGGCGAGGCCAGTACTGGGAAGCCGTTAAACCTCTAAGCCCGCTGGATGGGGATCCAGTACGCGTCGGGCAGAGGAAGGCCCCAGAATTGTGTGTCCTAGTGTTTGTAGGCCCAGAGCTGAGAAGAAGATCCCAAGATAACCAACAATGCATGACAACTGTGGCTCAAGATCCGACTTTACATCCTAGCCAACCGAATCCAGACTACATGGATCCTGATACCACTGATGAAATCGTGGAGTACAGGCTTTATCCTGGACAACGGTATGGTTGGTGGGAAGATCATAGTCTGGAGTCAAAGAAGCGTGATGTAGTGATGGTGCACGGTGCAGTGAACGACTACCGGACGAAGATTCTCCTGGATACCGGGGCGACCGTGAGCATTGTGAGTCTTGACTTAGCGCGTAAGTTAGGACTCAAGCTCCGGACGCACAAACAAACGAAGGTGTCTGGAATGGGAGGAGTGCCGACGTACATTTCTGCTAGTGCCCAGGTGAAGATTACTCTCGGTCCGAGAGTGGTGTACATCTTGGATGTCTGGATTGCGAATATCGGTGAAGGGATTGATGTGCTTCTTGGAGTTGGTTTCATGTATGCGGCTGGGATTCGGATTAGTGTTCGTGAAGGACTAGTCACGCTTCCTGACGAAGAAACGATCGTGATGTGCGGATGGTCGTCACAACGGCGATTGGGTGTGGATTTACCAATACATGCTCAACGTTACATGTACTTACGCCCTGGTGAAGATTCAGTTGTACGTATCCAGTATGGTCAGGCTAACCCACAATCTACGGTTGTGTGGGCTGGACGTGGTGATCAATGGGTAACGCAGATTATCTACGCTGCGAAATCCTGGCCTATTGCTGTGCGAGTGGTAAATGTTTCGACCAAAATACTCTGGATCGACGACAAGATGCCTTTAGCCAGGATTGTGGAGTACGGGTCCTTTCCACAAGCCGGTCGATTTGTGCGGCCTGGATCTCCAGCGTATCGTGAGTGGCAAAGTCTCATTCAGGAAATTGTTTCGTCGCGGGATGCCAAGATTCGTGCTAAACGTCTGGCCGAAATCCGGGAAGCGTTTGACTCGCCGTATCCCAACACCAACACTCCAAAGTACAAGTGGCCAACAAAGTTGCTGACGCGACCGAAGGATGGTTCGAACAGAGTGCAGATGGTGAGGTTACACCCTGAGTCAGGCACGCGTCGAGTGCGTTTCACCCGGGACGCCGCTACCCAAACTGAAGACGATCCTGAAGAGGACATTGTTCTCATGCGCAGTGTTGGAGTGGAGGCCAGTGACCTTGTTGATGGTTCCAGTGACGGCATTATGGAGGCCGTGCCCTGTGGTGAGATTGACCCAGAATGCACGACATCAGAAGTCGCAACGGATGATGAAAACTTGGATCACGGTTCAAAAGGTAGCAACAACCTAGATGTTAGTGATTCCCTGGATTTGCCGGTGGCAGTCATGACTGGCACGCCTATGGATAAGCTCAAGAAGGAGTATGACCGCTGTATGCGAGTTACTGTTGAAGAGCTTGACTTAGAGCCTGCAGTTTATATGCGCGAAGGCAGCGAAATCCTGTCTCAGTTACGCGACCAATTGGCCTTACTTCCTGACTTGCAAGACCTGTCTCCAGAATGCAATATCGAGGAGGCAGATGTTGGTGATCCAGTGAAGTCTACGCCTGAGATGGTCGACAAGTTGAGACGAATCCTGAAGCAGCATCGTAAGATCTTCCTTGGTGACGGTAATGCTGCTCCTGCACCTGCTCGTGGAGTGGTCTGTGACTTGGACGTCGGCGATGCGAAACCTGTTGCTCAGCGACCGAGATCCATCGCGCCTCACTTGATGCTCAAGGTGTACGAACTCTTGAAGAAACTCTTGGAAACCGGACTCATCGAGCATTCTGAATCGCAGTGGGCATCACCGATTGTGATCGTTCTGAAGAAGAATGGGATTGACATCAGGATGTGCATCGACTATCGTGTGGTGAATGAGTTTATCAAGTTACTACACTACCCTCTGCCACTCATTGACGACTTGCTGATTGGTTTTGAGTCGGCTATGTGGTTTATGAGTCTGGATATGGCAAGTGGATTCTGGGCTGTCCTAATGACCGAGCGAGCCAAGCTGATCTCTGCGTTTGTGTGTCCGTTTGGGCATTTCCAATGGATCCGGATGCCGTTTGGCCTAAAGAACGCCCCACTCATTTATCAAGCAGTCATCAACAACTGTCTGTGGGGATTCGTTCGCCTGGATTCTGAGGAAGAAGCAAAGGTGGACCCTGACGTACTTGATTTCCTGAAACTTGATCCTCTGGAACCCAGGAGTCCTGATAGTATTGAGGAGGATTTCTCGATCTTGGCGGATAAGATGACAGTCTTCCAGCGTAACATCCCAGCCCCACCTCAGATGGGCCCTGTGCTCGGGCGCAGCTCGTACATTGACGACATCGCTCATGGTGCACCAACATGGGATCACCTGTGTGAAGACTTGAACGCTTTACTGTTTCGGTTACGCTATTGGAATATCTCTGTAAGTCTACCCAAGAGCGAATTTGGCAAGTTGTCCATCCCGTACCTCTCGCATGAAATTAGTGCTGAAGGTATCCGGGCGAAGCCAAAGATTGCGAAGGGAGTCCAGGATTTGCCGTTCCCGAAGACACTCAAGGGAGTGCAGTCTTTCATGGGAAGTCTGAATTACTATAATAAGTTTATCGAAGACCTCCCCGTGATCGCTGCTGTCCTATATGAGCTGACGGACGAACAGATACGTGCTGGACGAGACTTGTCGCGAGCCAAGGAAGCGTTTGAGATCCTGAAGCGCAAGATTGTATCGACTCCACTACTGCGGCATCCTGACCGCACACGACCATTTGTGATCATCCCGCATGCTAATCAGTGGGCAGCGTCTGCGGTACTAGGCCAAGAGTACGATGGAGTCATTCATCCGGTTCGTTTCACGGGGCGTGTCCTGAACGACGCTGAGCTGAGATACCAGCTCGCCGAGAAGGAAGTGATTTCAATCATGCGAGTCCTAGAAGTGTTCAGGAATCTGGTGGAACACAGTCCAAAGATCGTAGTATACACCCGATACTCTGTGCTTAAGTGGCTACTGACATCCAAGTCGGCAGACGGTAAGAACGTCAAGTGGGGCGTAATCCTGTCACACTGGAATCTGGAGATCCGCAGAGTGCAACGTGATGAAGACGGACTACCTGCCATCCTAGATGCAGGAATCACACCTAGAGAACACCTGGACGAAGTCGCGGAGAATTTGATCCCGGCTAAGGGTCGAGTCGCACCAATAATTCCGATTAGTCTGGAGATGTTGGGTGCTGACTTTGAAGGCCACATCCTGAGTTTTGACGGTGCCGCCAAGACGTCTACACGCCGTGGCAGTTGCGGATGCATTCTGTGGCGCCTCCCTGGATGGAAGGTCCTAGATGCACAAGGATTTGTTTTGGAAGATGTGACCGTGAATGATGCTGAATACAGTGGGCTGCTCAAGGGATTGAACATGGTGTTAGAACATGACGTCCAGGAGATCGTTGTGGTCGGTGATTCCAGGATCATCATCCAACAAGCACAAGGCTTGATCAATTGTCACCAACACACTTGCAATTGGTGTCCAAGATCCACGAGAAGCTGATGAGACCCGCTCAAATCCTGGATGCGGGAGTGCAGGACGACAATGGCCAGGATGCTGATTCTACAAATCTCCCTGGACCAGAGTCCGCACCTCTGCCACTGGCCGCCAAGGTGCTTGTTGCCGTAACTCGTGCACAAGCTCAGGATGAACCAGACCAAGGCGATGTGATGGGCCCGATCGAGTACCAAGCGGAACGATGGCGACGTATTAAGCTGCATCAAGATAAGGACGCTTTCCTGATGCAACTCAAGAATTTCCTGAAGGGTGATGTAACAGAGATGTCACACGCCCAAACCAGGAAGCTTGCTAAAGTCGCCGATGATTTCGTGCTTGACTCTCGGGAAGTCATCTACCGCCTGAGTCGGTCTACCAGAGATCGCTCACGTGACATGGTCGACGAACTCAGACTAGTCGTGCCAAGGAGTCTACATTCAGATATGCTGCACTACGCACATGAGGATTTCCAAGGTGGACACCAAGGGATCACGCGGACGTATGAGAAGCTTCGTTCTGAATTCTACTGGTCCGGTATGTATGCCGATGTTGAGAAATTCGTCAAGGAATGCGTAGATTGCGCCAGCGGCAAGGGGCGTCCTCCAAATCCTGGACCTTCGCCTGGAAACATTGAGCCCAGACGACCGTTCGAGGTTGTGTCCATGGATTTTGTGACGCACATGCCTAAGTCGGACCGCGGAAACACTTTTTTGCTCCTATTCCAGGATATGTTTTCGGGGTTCGTGATGTGTAAACCCATGAGTTCTACGACGGCCCAAGATGTCGCTGAAGTCTATGAAGAATGCGTATTCAGGAGGTTCGGAGCGAGTTCTATGATAAGACATGACCAGGATCCAAGATTCATGAGTGAGGTCTTCACGCGATTCCGGGAACTCTTGGGTAGCAAGCAGCGAGCCACTCTGGCGTATCGTCCTCAAGCCAACGGCCAGCAGGAGAGATCTGTGCAGACTGTGGTGCGGAGCATCCGCGCGTACGTTGCGGAAGCCGACCAGAGTGACTGGGATGATCATGCAGAACGACTGATGTTCGCTCTCAATTCGGCATTTGATGCAACAAGACTGGATACCCCCTTCTTTCTGGTGCACGGCTGGGACGCACACGGTACGGTGTCTGCTATGCTTGGACCCAAGCCGTCGAGCGTCCAGGAACGCACTGCGTATGACTGGCGTCGGAAGTTGCAGCGTGATTACAGCTACGCTCAGGCTTGTGCCAAAGACCTGCAAAAGAAGGCTAAACGCATGCGTTCTGCTGAGCAGACCAGGAAATGGAAAGAACTGTCCGAACGTTTGAGAGCTGGCTTCGCTGTGGGCGATGCTGTCTGGTTATATATACCGAAGGTGCAGCCTGGACTCAGCCGGAAACTAGCTCACATGTGGCATGGTCCATTCCGTATCCAGGAAATGCACGACGACTTCAGAGTGAAACTCAGGATTGAGAACTCAGGATATCGTGTTAATCCCTGGGTGCATGTGAGTCGACTGAAGCCTAGAGCATTATTCCCAAAGCGACCCGCTGTGGAAATAGACGTGGAGGAAGATGACGATTTCGACGCAGCCTTGTTACCAGAAGACAGCTGGGAACCTGACGTAGAGAACGACGAGTATGAAGTCGAGCGAATCCTAGATTTACGCTGGACTAAGAGAACTCGGACATCAAGGCGCTCTCGCGAATACCTTGTGAAATGGAAGGGCTACGATGAAACGGAATGGTTACCTGTGTCGAGGCTTAACTGTGGTGCTCTATTATACGAGTTCAACCAAGGTGCGCGCGCAAGAGCCCGTTTCCAGGCTATGCAAGCTGGAGATGATCATCCAAGGAACTAGTACCTTGGATGCAAGAAATTGCCCAAGATGCCAACACCCGGACCTTCAAATGCTGAAGTCTGGCAATGAACGCATTTTGGATTCAGATCGTCAAAAGTGAACAAGTCTGGGGATGAAAGTGACTTTGATTGAATTTAATCGTGTATGATGTTATGGACTGCGACCTTGACCAAGTGATTTCGAAAGCAAGGTGAAGAGAATGGAATTACGAGTGTGATTGTGAGAGGGCTGAAGTAAATGAAAAGACCTGGATTGTATTAAGTGGAAACACTTACTGAATGCAAAAGACAAGGACTAAAATCCAGGATGTTGGAGCCACTCGCTCACTTGGTGCAAATGAGGTTCTCCTTGCGCTCTGAAGCCGACAGCATACGTGCCTTCAATTCCGTGGGAACATACTGGAGCCATTCAGACTTGCTGGATGCAGTGTTCCACTGCGTGCGAGCAGGTTCTCGCAAGTCAGTCTCCGCAAGCTGGATTTCCAAGTCATCACACTTAGGACCGCCTAATTTCTCGACTCGCGGGTCTTGCCAAATCCAGGCGCAACATCGGTCTGGTAGCTTCCATAATCCAGGCTCATACAGCAACGTCTTCACGAACCCAGGAGTAGCAAGTGCCCGCTTCACGAGACTCTGGTAGCGGCGACGCAGAGCGTTACGGCGAGTGACACGTCCACTGTGGATAGCGAGAGACAAGTCATCAGCTTCTTGGTCAATTGTCACCCAGTGTCCACACTCCCAGAATGCACGTGCGTTTGTGTGCATGAACTTCACGATCTCTCCCAACATCTTGAGAGTATCCAGAGACAGCGTGCTGCGACGATGGAAGAACAGAACTCGGTAGCGACCTTCGAACATGACGGTCCAGGGTTCCGACTTTTCCAATTCGACGTATGCGTCAGAATCCCAACGCTTCTTGGCCAAGTCGCTTGCGTACTTGTGCACCTCGTAATCTGGAAAACCTGGGTCCTGACCCGACGAGTTTCTGGACGTGCTGACATACTGGACCAAGATGCCAAGGTGTCTCCAGGATGTTTCATCATCGTCAGGCGTTTCGATAGTCATCAATTCTGCCGCTGTCAACGAGTCGTACTCCCTGCGAGCCAAACGAGACCGGTGACGAGAGGGGCGGTTGCCAGATGACTTGAGCGACTTCTTGGCCTTTGACTTTGACTTGTGTCCAGAACGTGAGTCCAGACGAAGACGCTTGTGGTCCTTGCGTCTGGAGGTGGCCGGCGCTTCATCCGAGTCATCACTGGAGCTGATGTGTGGGCGCTTGGATCCAGACTCAGCACCCGACTTCTTGGACCTCTTGGGTTCCGGGTCTTCTTCTTCACTCTCGCTGGAACTGGACTCCGAATCGTCATCATCTTCCACTTCTTGTGCCGGAGGCGCGTAGTCTGGATCAAGTTCCTTGTCGTCGACCACGGACTCTGTCTCGGAATCAGGATACACGATGGTGTGGTCATCCAGGTTACCCCAAGACGGAGGCACTTCCCCGCGGCGCAGCTTGCGATCCAGGCGCTCATCTGCCATCTTGTAATACGTCGTTGGCACATACCTGGCCCATGGGGTCAAGTCCAGACGACGCCAGTACATCATGCTGACCAACATCTTGACCAGTTGCGGCTGCCGAAAGAACCCGTGTGCCGGCTTGTCTTGGTCAAGACGCCTCATTGCCGTTTCATACTTGATTCCAGCCAGGATAATCTGCCGGACGTCAGGACGCACTTCTTTCCAGATGACACGCCCAGGAAGCATCTTGCATGCAGCCTCCTTGGAAATGGTGGTCTTCTCACCGGCCTTGCGCACTGAGTCGCGGCCTGGGTGATGAGTCGATGGTCGCCTCTGGACTTTGGGAGACTTGGTCTTCTTGAGTGACTTTGGAGTAGGCGACTTCTGCGAAGACTTGTCACCAGAATGCGGCTTGGACTCCTGAATGCCAGATGGACTGGTTAAGTCCAGAATGACAGGATTCGAAATCGGAGGCTTGGGAACTGGAACAGCCAGACGAGACGCAGGAAACGTTGGAATTGGAGCCTTGCGTTGATCCATAGCCGTGATGTTGACGACGGTGTCCCAAGCAGACGGAGGAACGCAGCCATTCACGCAGTGCACAAACAAGTCATGCAGCCGATCCCAGTTGCCGGAGACGTCAGCGTGTTTCTGCATGAAGGCGGACAGCGTCCAAGGATCCATGGTACTATCGTCCAGACGCTTCTTCAGGATGCCAACTTGAGTCTCTGCGTCGTCGACACGGGCCTTCAACTCGGACTTCTCAGCCTCAAGCGCGTCGATTTGGTCTTGGTATCGAGACTTCAACGCCTGGACTTCGTCTTGGTCAGAGGCCTTGATTTCGTTGGCCTTGGCAAGTGCAGAAGCCACCTCTTGGTGCCAGTGTGCGCAGACGAACTTCCATTCACGACGAAGATCACCATTGATGCGCTTGAACTCCAGAGCGTCTTTAATCGCGGCTTCCTGACCACGCTCAATCTGCGCCCGAAGTCGACGATGTTCACCCAGAACAAGACGCAAATACATCGAAGTGCGGAAGACACGCGAGGCGAGTTGATCCGGAGGAAAGTGAGTCAGGATCGAGGCGAATTCACGTCGCGTGCCAATGTCGTCCAGACTGGAGGTCAAGGCATCCAGCCGGAGCGGATCTTGTCGCGCTTGCAGGAGGTACTGACGGGCATTCATGTCAAATAGACGCTCGAATTCAGAATTGTCGTCCGCGTTCATCTCTTCGAAGCCGATCAATGCTGTAGTGCCCCCGTATCCATTCATCGTGAAGCCGCCGCCGCGCGTGTCGTCCACCGTGGCTGGAACCCCCACCAAGTACGTCTTGGTGCCAGTGTCTGGCAGAGAAGGCAAGGTCCAGCGCGCCGAAGAGTCAGGAGGCGCAAAAGTCTCGGGCCGAACGGTTTGCTGTGACAGGACGCCCTTGTAAAACAGCGCGTCAACATCTTCCATCCGCACGTAGCGTGGCCGCGAGAAGGAAGGCAACACGACACCCTCGCCCATCGGGATGGGGCTGACGCCACCACCACCACCAGTGTCTTTGCTTTCGTCGGGGGCGTTCTCGGCGCTGTCGTTACCATCAGGCTGACGCAGGATGATGGCCTGAGACTCGCCGCTTGAAGGCTGGCTTGAGTCTTCTGGGGGGCGCGTCTCGACGTCGCCGGCGTCTGGAGGAGAAGCAGAATACGGAGGAGGCTGTGTGCTGTCGCCGCTGGCCGCTGGCGTTGAGGAAGGCGCTGGGGCCGGGGCGTTGCCGGTCTCCGCCATGTTGACCAGCTGGGAAATCGCGATATGACCGCGTATTACACGTGAATGCTGTGGTATCCGGGAGGAGAACATTGAAGATGGATCGTGACCGACCGTTAGAGAGACAGGGTACGGCAATGCGCTGAATTCTGGCAGACGGCAGAGTGCAACGGCAGCGTTTGATTCGATTTCTTGGGTTGGCTCCCGTTTGAATGTCCTGGCCATGATTCGCCAGCTCGGGGATATTTCCTCTCTGATGGATCTGGACCAGGAGGGGCGGTTGACACGAAGTGTTCCTGGTTTTTCTGTGACGCACCGCCGTCGCGACTTTGGTCTAAAATTTCGAGCATGGATATTATTGGATGAAATGGAGGATGTGACTCGGCTGTACCCGTGCGACACGGGTGACGTATGGAGTGCGACTGATTTATGGAAAGATCTTACGCCTAACCACAGATGGGCCCAACTGGCTGGAAGTGTGTATCCTGGATGTGTACAAATCCACGATTGCAAACCCGCATTATGTCCAGCCCCCGGACTTTCCCTTACGATGAGTGCCTAAAGCCTGGCGGAAAGTGCAGTTGAGAACGTATCTCAGATTGTACCTCATCTTGCTGTGGTTCAGAGCGACTACTAAAGATACTGAACCAAGATCATCCACTACCAACACCCAAGTCGTGCGCTGGAAGCCCAAAGAGTCTGGATGTCAAGTACATCCTGAATCCTGAATCCTGACTCCAAAATCCTGACTCCAGAATACCAGAATCTTGACGGTTGACCACTGACTATTTCACTTCGAAGACAGTGGTACGTCATCAAGTGAAACGCAATTGAACTACCGCCAAGGAACCCAACAGAACTGTCGGGTCGACACTTTTGAAGCTACGAAGACAATGTACCCAGACCATACTGAAGCAAAGACAATTTGACCCAAGACATAGTGAAATCAAGATAAATCACCCAGAGCCGAGATCTAGAAAGAATTGATAGCTTAAGGCTTACAGCCAACAACAGAGTTTGTTTTACCCCGTACTGCGCAAGTGAATTCGGCCAAGCCTGCCGACGGAAATCCGGAGGACCCGAGACTACGACCGCGGTACAACAAGGGGCGCTGCGACCATTAAGGACGGGTCGTCTGTGGCATCTCCACCTCATAACATCAAGTCCAGTTAGGTGGTGACCAGAGGCGCTCCGGCACCCTGGGTTGACCCACCTATTTCATATCCTAGTTGGGTCGCTAGCGTGCTGGTGTTTGCCCATTTCATATTCCCTTGCTATTCGAGGTGACTGACTAGCAGTTGTCCCCCGAAGTGATAGTTTAACTGCTGTGTGTATCGACTGACTATAGTATTTGATAGTTTCTCTCTTAATTGAGAGTGGTGCGCGTTTTATACGAGTGTTCAGACTGACTAGGTGTCTGAATTGTAAGACTCGAGTGAGCCTAGCGAGTGACCCACCGTCCAAGGGTCGAAAAGAATAAGTGACGGCTATTTGTATTGTATATAACTCTGTATTTGTTGGCTATTGGTGTTTGGGGTGCATCCTGGGTAAAGGTGCATCCTGAATTTCCGATACTCTGGGTGTGAAATCCAGACTACACTCTGCCTTTCTGTCGTTGAGAGTGCATCCCGAAGTGGACGTACGCTTGGCACAACTTCAAGGCCACAAGCTCGGTGAAGTGCCGTTTCGTCAAAGACAAACGAGCCGACAGGGATTCCGCAAGGTACCCACGCCACCAAGAACCCAAGGTTTCGCTTCGCGGTGAGATCTTGGATACTTGTTGACTCCTACAAGTCTTCCCCCTTCAATCCTGGAGGAGGAATTCCTGGAGCGCGCTATACGAACCCCCCTGGGCGGTAAAGGTTTCATCGACCTCGCCACAAAACCACTCAAAACCTTTTTTGATAATAAGGTGAGGTATTTTGTGTTAGTGATCCGTTTACGCATCTGAACTCTAATATCTATTCCGGATAGGTATTCGCATCATATCCAGTGTTGCGGGCCCGCTTACGTTCGGCTGCTCCCCCTTACCATCCTTCACTGCGTGCCAGGTCCGTCGCTCGTCCTATTATGTAATACCCCCGCTGTATCCTTTTGCTGCGTGCGCTCATCATCAAACCACCTCCTGATGTCACCGCATACCTAATCTTGGACCACCTCCTGCAGCCCGACCATACTCCCTCCCAGCTCAAAGGCTTGCATCTACAGACAACGACGGATTTAGCCGGCAACGCAAAAGCCGGCATTTCATAGACGCCCCCATAGTAAAGAAAAAACATTCCCGCCTATCAATCATCCAGATTTTTAAACATTTTAACCAATACCAGTCATTTAATATTTGAATGGCTATGGTAAAAACACACCAACCTATTGCTATCTTTTACTTACTGCTTTGGCGCCATTTCATTCTACACTTCGCGCCATGAGCGGCACCAGGACGCCAAGGAAGCAGCGGGCGTACAGCGTGCGAGAGAAGCGCGCGGCTGTACGCCGTATCGAGGAAGTAGGCGTGGAGGAGGTGGCCCGCGAGATTTCCTGCGCTCGTGGTACTGTCCACGGGTGGTGGAAGCAGGCTGATAAGCTCTTCAGCTTTACCGGCGCTGCCACCTCCAAGACACTGAAGGGGCAGGGGCGCAAGGAGATGTTTCCTGCCGTCCCTGCACTCGTCACCTTCATGAAGGACAAGCGTCGAGAGGAGAAAGTGCGTACATTGAACTCAATTTTGCTATTTTTCAGTTTTACTAAGTGTTTTTTTGTATGGTAGGCGCTTACGACTCGAGGAATGATGGAGTATATGTGGCAGATTGACGCAGCGTGGATTGATAACTACATGGTGGGCAAGAAGAGCGGGCTCTTGGCGTTGCAGCGCCTGGTCCAACGGCTCGCTATTCGGTAAAGTTTAAGTTTTGTGTAATTTTATCATGTTTGTGTACATTTGTATGAAAATGATGTATTTAGACATGGATTTACACCCCAGAAACCCCAGACTGCCAAGAAAAGCACTGCGGACCTCGAGCAGACACGCGCAGAGTTTGCGATAGAGTTCTGGGGAAAGTATGAAGCGTACGGTCCCGGGGGCATGCCCTTGACGTGGGCGTCATGGGGCCGCTTAAGGCGAAGATGCGAACCAACTGGAGCGGCATCACAGGCGGCACTGCGAAGGAAAAGCGCATCCGTGCAGTTCGCGCAACTATTGCTGCCTTTGACGCGATTTCTAAAGAGACGGTAATTCGTAGCTTTGAGAAAGCTATTCCACGCTATCCTGAGATTAGTCTCTGATACAACCACCACTTTTGCATCGATTTATGTAGAAAAGTGTATTGTTTTTGTCATTACTGCATGCCCGCTGAATCCATGCCGGGTTTTCCGTCACACTACTTTAGTATGGCGGATGGCACTCAGTGGTGCCGGCTAAATCCGTCGTTGTCTGTAGCTCTTCTTGGTGTCCATTGCGTAGTTTGCCAACGCGTCAGCCACTGACCCACTCAAAACCTATGCTATGTGATTGGATAGTATTTCTACGAAGCCTTACACGATTGGTCATAATATTTTAACCAACGTATTTATACAATACTAGTATAGCTTTTTGAAAGTGAATCTTCGCGATGAACCATCGATGCCAAACCGAACACGAACGATGTCTAGGGGCTGAACTCCTTGCCAGTATCTAAGGCCCTTCAAGGACCTCTCGGATCTCTCTACGGCCGTTTTCGACGAGTTGTCGCTCACAAAGTTCTGTTTGTTTTGCTCCAGTACCCGCCGATTCTCTTTTTCATCCAAAGCACCAATTAGGTTTTCGTACTTTCATGAAAAACAAAGCCTAGTTAAAGGAGGCCTGCTCACATTTATTGCGCATCGTCAACAAGACGCCTTCGTAAGCCTAAGCTTAAGTAACATGTCTTAATAAGCGACATCGTAAACGCTGGCACCACATAATCACCTCCATAATCACACTGGACGCATGTCGAATGGCTATATCATCCCATCGTTATCCATATCTCAGAACGGAGCAGATTGGGAAAACCCTGTGTAACGGTGGCCACCAAACGATTGAGCTCGAGCACGAAACCTTCACAGACTCGCCAAAGCCCAGGACTGCTGCTCACTGTACGAGTGTTGGCTCCTTTTCCACGTTTTTGCCCCACGTAAGTCGCGGGTAATGCTTGGTTTCATTAAAGGTGGAAATAGTACTATTTGGCCTTGTACATGTACACTACAGCGTGGTAGAGCCAAATAAGGTTTCTCCGGAGCTACGTGTAGCAATGCCGTATCCCAAATCGGGTGAGCTCTATGTTACTCTGTTTGTGTCTATTACATACAAGGCCAGCCACAGAGCCTTCATAAACGCCGAGACGCTGACATTCCATGACCAATGGAAAGGCCTTGGCTGTGGTCATACCCGTCGCAGCCAGCTGGATGATGCCCCGATGTTCATGCTCCGCGTGGGGCCTGGCAACTAGAATAATCAGTGCACTGCAGTGGTAGTAGCCGTTGCTGGACACCACGTGAGCAGTGAACACCCCACTTGTCAATTAGGCACGCTCCGATCACTCACAATGGAACCTCCCCAATACAACAGCGACTTCCTGGCCAGCAGTATTGCCGCGACCTCGAAGATGGTCGGTCCCCTCTTCACCCGAGGTCACGTGAAGAGAGGGTTTACCAGCACAGATTGGAGGCACACCGCCCGTGTTGCAGAGACCGAGCCAACCGTTCGACTGTCATCTCCGACTGCACCACCCGTGGTGACGCGACGGGTGCCCATGCCAATGCGACTACGGGCTAAGCGTCCGTTCGCTGCGGACCCCCATCGCTATAAGGCTGATCCCACATCAAAACGCCAGCGTAGCCACGGCGAGGGTGTCCATGACTGTGGTGGTGGTGCGTACTTGGTGCCTAACGACGGAAACGTTCAACGGCGTAATCCAAAGCGAGCGGGTCCTGGCGGCAAGCAAACCGCTACCCAACTGGCACATGCTCAGCGCCGGGAGCAGTGTCGCGTCAACCAAGCGCGCTATCGCTCGAGACAAAACGACGCTCTCAAAGAGCTCGAGGAAGTCGTCTCGAGATTGAAGCAAGAGGAGCCATTGCTCGCGCTGCAGCGAGATCGAGCGCTCTACAGCACCAAGCACAGCGTCTTTACCGTCGTGGTGGAGTACTTTCACCTCTTTCGCAACGGACTACGCGCTCCGGCGTCCAGCGTTCAAGGCGAGCCGCGTGATGCGTTCCAGGAGCAAGTCGTCTTTCTACGATCCTCTTTGACTCCTGACGTCATGCTGGGCGAACGCCAAGGCGTGGAAGCACTCATTGAGCAATGGCGGCGGTACTCGACGTATTTTGGCGACTTGTGCTTTCAGCTGGACCACATCACGGAAGTGTCCAAGAACCTCGTCCAAGTCTCAGCGTCGCTCCGGGTGACGGTGACAAACGCAACGTTTGACAACGTGTTCCCGCATCTGCTGGCCGAGGAACGAGGATACCGCAGAGACGGCGAAGAAGACCTCAAGGCAGCCACTCTCGGATCGAAACTGCTCGAACGCCGCCTGCTTCTCCCTTGCAAGCTGTATTTTGAGTGGGACGAAAGTAGCTGCCAGCTCGTGCGCTTAAACATGGACGTGGACTTCCTGGCACCGATCAGCCGCGTGCTGGATTCGCTGGAGGATGCTGCCTACGTTCTGGGCCAGGCCCGTATTTCTGTCGATGGTGCGATTGGCAAGCGCGTATAACCGCAACAAATACAACGACAAGATGTTCACTTGCTTGAGCTCCTGGTCAACGAGAAACGTTCGTAGTCGTGCTGCGACAACTAGATCCTTTCTCGGCCAACACACCTCACTGAACAACCTCGCCAAGGTTGTCATCATATTTTACTCCACGCTCACGTCGGACGTGACGTTTGCAACTTGTCGGTTGCTGCTCATTACGCGTCCTCATCTTTGATCGCGGACACGCCTAACTTTTTGGTGATGGTAAGTGGCCTTCTATTTGATGTTTATGTGTTTTCTATAGAAGCCATATTTGATGTGTATGTTATTCCTATAGAAGCATTTTGATAATGTAAAAGACGCGACTTGATGTCGTTCATCTGTCTTGGTAATGTTGCCTCGGGTTGATCTTGTAGCGTGAAGTTGGCAAGGTATTCCTGTATTGTATCTGGGGTTGTGCTGGGGTTTTGAAAGTTGAATTGTCGGGTCGTGTGTGCTTTCGTCAGCGTCCGAACTGCTTCCAGGTCGGCTTTTGCTGGTGTGCTCCATTGCACAACAAAGAAACGCTGTAACTCGTGGTCCAGTTCCTGGATGGGGCTGTCGCTCATTGTTGTCTCTGGTTTTGCACTGAGGACATTCTGGATTGTTTTATCCACACTGTCAATTCGGAGCTACGTCTTTGGTGCGTCTCCGATTTTCTTGAGTTCTTGGAGCACAGATAAAACCACGATCAGACGCAGCCTTCAAAAACTACAGAACTCTATAGTTATAACGTAACAAAATAGAGAATAGAGAAGCCACTTCTTGTTTTGGCACTGAGCCTCGCATCGTCAACAAGACGCCTTCGTAAGCCTAAGCTTAAGTAACATGTCTTAACCCTTTCGTGGTCAAACGCGGCAATTTGCCGCGTTTGAGATGTTTTACAAAAGAGGGTGGAAACCAACCTCCTTAAACGCGGCAAAATGCCGCGTTCTATAAAAACCTGCCTTGTTTTGATTTTAGCCAATCAGGCCTTTGGCCAAACGCGGTTAGGTGCCACTTCTGCATCATTTTGGCTCGACTAGTGAAACTGAATCGAGAATATTGTAGTACAGCGTATCTTTTTCGTCCACTTTGATGTAAATTTTGCGTTGAGCTTGTTGCTGCATGACGCATAACGGACGTACGTCTTGCGTTTCGCATGCTGCCTTGATGGCTGGGAATTTCAAAGCCAGCCATTGGGTTGTTATTTACCATACAGAACACAAGTGTGATGCTAGCCATTTCTCTTTCTCTGTTTTGCTATGCGGACCAGTTTCTCCGACGCTCAAGACAAGAGGCTCGTTGTGCTTGTGCTCAAGTACGAGTCTCAGGGCAAGCGAGTCAAATGGAAGGACGTGGCGCGCGCCATGCGGGGGAAGCGTTCAGCTCAAGAGCTTGAGCGCCGACTTCGTGCGCTAAAGCGTACGTACGGTAGGGATCTTGCGCGGTTCCCACGCTGCTTTTTCTCCCCAGTGAGAGTATCAGCTCCCCCCACGACCGCTTTTCAACTTCTAGCACCAAGTCAAGCGGAGCAAACGGTGCGTGATGTTTTCAGTGTTGTATCGGCAGTTGAAGTACGACAACAAGCTGGAAAGACTGATGAAAACGCAGGCGAGCTGCTGCCTGCTGCGGTTTCGAGTGTGATTCAAATGATTGGAAACCTGCAACAAGATGACGTTTTTCTTGACGTTGGTGCTGGGTTGGGGAATGTTGTTGCTCAGTTTGCGATCCAAACAAATGCACGTCAGTGTTTGGGTATCGAAAAACGACCGGAGTTGGTCAGCAGAGGCGGAAGTTGCTTGCGTACACATGCATCTAGGACGCTCTTACTTCATAAAGTTATCCTGCTTCAGGGAAACGTGCTGGACACGCCTCTGTCCACGACTTCACCTTTTCAAGACGCGACAGTGGTTTTCCTTAATGATTTCCTGTTCGATGAAGCAGCAAACCTCGTCGTTCAACGGGAGCTAAGCCTGATGCGAAGAGCGCGTTTGGTTATATCTACATCTCGCTATTGTCCGCGGCACCGTGAATCGTGCCGAAGTCGTTTTTGTGCCAAGTGGGCACTAACAAAAACTACGACCGGTCCAGCAAGCTGGAAGTCCCCGCCGGTCCTGATCTATATTTACACGATGAGAACGGCAGATTAGATGTGGCAGCGGTGCTCATGTCGGAGCCCCACCGCATCTTGGAGCGTGCAGCGCTTCTGTTTGTCGCGTCGAACGTGCCCTCCATCGAGGTGATGCATCGTCGGCAGGCTATCGTTGGCACTGTAGATCACTCCGAGAAAGGTTGTGGCGCTCGATGAGATTGCGGTCGCGTATGTGCTCGACGGCGTCAATAACGATGTAGCAAGCGTAGCAGATTATTTCACTCGCGCTCAGCTAATGACAGGTCGGGACTACATTATGGCTTGGTCGACGAGTAGCACTGCACAGCGCGACAGGCAGCGCTTTTGGCGCAAGGCTTTTGATACACGAACAGCAAACAGTGACGTGAGCGACCCTGATGTAGACCTCGACTTGGGGTGCAATCAGGTTTCAGTCTCCAGCCATTATCGTCAGCACCTAGCACTACGTCCGTCAGTGTTGGCATAGCGCAGCAGCTGTGGAATTCATCAATCGAATTTGCTTTCGTTAACTCTGCAGGCTTCACAAAGTGGATAGATGTGGTCGATGGCGCCTCAAACTCGGCGCTAGTTGCAGGTGTTACAGGAATTACAAACGCCGAGGTAGCCGTTGTATCGATGTGGATTAAGAGTTTCCTTGACGATGGATTTATTCGACGGAGAGCTTTACTGCATTGGACTGATGGAATGTGTGTGACCGCGTTGCAAATACCACGGAGAAGTGGGTGTTTGTGGTACGACCTGGAGCCGAATATTGCTGGTGATCAATTGGGCTTTGAGATGGACCCTAACGCGGTGCTCGATGTTGGTGCTGGGATCTCCGAAAGCGCTCGCAATACACTCTGGGATGTCACCCAAGACACCGTGTCTTTCCTCATGCCCGCTCACTCTTCGGATACGAACAAGTACTATGCCCGATGGCTACTCGCGCTTCGAACAAACAACTACAAGCGACTTCTTGACAATTCCCAACAATTTACAACGCTTGGTGTCACGCGAGTTAGTGCCCAAGCTATCGGCGTTTGGCTTGGTAGCTGGTCTCACAATGACCTCAACAAACTTGTTGTGTAGAATTGGTGGCTGAGCAGTACATGCTACCCACGAGAGCAGATTGGCCAACCCGTACCAGGTTCACCAACAGTAACTTCGAGTCTATCAGAGTGCACCGCGAGCTACAGTGAACAAGAGCAGTCAACAACTTCCTTACCGGCCAATGCGTCTCCGTTCTTCACGGATATGAGAACGTACCAAGTGACTGAAGACACATGCGCTGCATCAGGGGCTCAATTTACGCGCACGCGGACTACATACACGCTTACAGCACGCGTATTTTCCTGTGATGTGGTCTCAACCGGCTTGGCGGACGACTTAGACGACGGAACGAGAGGATTTGAGCTCGGACCTCTTGTGCAAAACTCCGCCGATCGGATTAGTCTGGCAGCTGCAATCGTCTTGTGGGGCCCTAACAACGTGCTATCCTTTCGGTCGGCACAGGGCTACAAGCGCTGGATCAACTTGGCAGCGCATATCAGTGGAAGTGCTGCCGGAGTTGCAACTGAAGTCCAGGCTGTTGTTAGCGAGATGAACGCCGCAATTGCGTTGGCATGCCAGCAGGGTATCAACGGCGGAGGGGCGAGCTCCGCCATCTTCAACGCGACTATGGTCGCTACAAGCTGCACGCATGTGGCGGCGACCCACGTTACACAGATTGCGGCATGGGTGAACGAGCAGAGCGGCTTGGCGTGGGTGAAAAACACGGTGGTAGATCAATGGCGACGAGGGCTCGCAGGTCAACTCGACATTGAGCCGTATCGTGACGGTAGTCAGAGTGGTCTAGAGCTCACCACAGGCTGCGAGACGACTCTTGCTTCTTTGAGTGCGGCCGAGTGCTCCTCTATCACCACTGAGAACGGCACGAAGTACAATGTCCCCCGTGAAGCACTTCGTCTCTGGGATATCTCACCTGATGCCTCGTTCCTTACTGCAAAAGGGTACGCACTATGGGATTCTTTGGCTTCTGCAGTTGAAAGCAAGGACGCGACAAGTGTTGATACGGCCCAAATGACCCTCGCAAAGCTTTGTGGTAGCGCTGGCGCTTCCTCCACGTGGGAGACCTGGATGGAGCGTGTGTTTCAGTGGCTGCAACGATGGAAGACGAACGAACACCTGCAGCGCGACGTGCTTGCCATTGGTTGTATGCACGCTGCCCAACAACTCCTACAACCATCAGTGTGTTACCGGAGCCCACTCCTCAAACTTCCGTCGTGTCTTCCTGCGCGGCTGCGTACACATCTACATTCTCCGCAAGTCTGGACGATATCCAGCAACTTGCATCGCGGCCCGTAACATTCTTTGACGCGGATGTAGTTCAACGAGCGGCACTTGTGCGACCCACCAAGACTGTTACCATGAATGAAGCGTGGACAAAGTGCGCGTCGCTGACAGCCTCGAGCTTTACTAAAACCGTTAGGACTAAGCAAAGCAGCAAGAAGTTCGAAGCCTGCAATTTGCTCAGTATTCTCGCCACGCCGGACGTGGATCCATCGGAGGTCACTCACTTGGACGCAACTTTCGAGCTTAATCGATCTGCTACAGCAAATCTCTCACCGGAAGTTGCCCATGAATTATGGGACGCTCAGTCGGATTTCAGCCTGCTGGATTCAACCGCCTTCTTTGAGAAATGGTACCCTGCAATCGACCGATCTACTGCGCTTCAGGCGGTGCAGCTCGATCTGGATTCACTTATTGGTAGCTCTTCAACGAGTGACTTAGCTGCGGTACAGAGCTACCTCTAACAGTGGGAAACCAGCGATGCTGTTGCTACCAGTGTTGCTACTTCGTGGATTTCCACCAAACCTGCGAGTGTGGACGTGGATATTCACGAGGACGATGATCAGCGCGGCTTTGAGCTCTACTGGAGCGCTATCTTCAAATGAAATACTGGTTTCTTGGCGCTACCTACTCTTCAGCAGGCCAAGTATCTGTGGACAACCGATAGTGTGTACTCGATTGTTCGAAGTGACAGCAACGTCGACAATGCTGGACTTCCCACAGGCTTTCGAGCCTGGGAAGAAATGTACGAAGGTATGGATTATGAGTCTGAGCACCTGGTGTCGCAATACCCCCTGCAAAATCAAGTCGCGCGCTCCACTACGATGACCGACGCACGCTTTGAGCGATCAGAAACGTGCCCAGCTATTGTCAGCAATGACCAGTATAACGACGTTGTCAGTGGCACAAGTACGTGGTATTGCTCGTTGGTTGTTCAGTTGGGCCGCTGATGAAGCTCTAGAGGACTTTGTGCTAGCTCAATGGGCTACGGGTGATACTTTCCGAGGCGATTCAAAGCTGAGCTTGGATCTAACATCCCACCTGGAGCGTCTGTATGATTTCCACGTTACTGACATGGAACGTGACCATTTTACAGCAGCTTCGTCCGCTCTGGCAAGTGCTAGTCGAACGTCACTCAGAAAACTATGGGATGTTGCGACCACGGGGTCACTTTTGGACCCTGCGTGTCGAATCGTGTGTTGCTTGATCGATGTGACTGACAGTGGTGGGAATGCAAGGTCGCCGTGTGATCATCTACTTAACGGGTACGGTGTGCTGGAGGATGCTGCTTTTAACGAGTTTGTGGCATTGGTCCAGCCCACAACTCCTAACACCCGGATCGTTCAGTCAACGGCGGACTCGTCAGCGTTGGCGATAGGATTCTTGGAGCAAGCGCTTGGAATGACATCACCGCAACTTCAGGTTGTTGCGAAATGGTATCGTGGAGTGCCAGACTCGTCGCTGTTTTTCCAGGTGCTGCAACTTGATGAATGGAGCAAAGCACCGGTGATACCATCGACAGATCCTCTGCAATTCGGCTTTGCGTTGGCGTTTGTCCTTCCGTGGAAGACCTCAGTGCCTAGAAATGTGTCGATAGCGGACCTCGTCGCGAATGTTGCGATTGTGGGGGCAAACAAAGCCGAGAAAACGATTGCAGAGTGCACCAAGTCACTGTCATTGTTGTACACTCTTTGGGACAGCTCCAATCCAGTCTCGTTTCTTCATCCAACTGGAGTACCGACATGGCTCTCGTATGCACGTGATGAAATTAGCGCTGCCGAACTTGTTGGTGGGCCTCCGCTTCAAATCCGACTGCGGCTGCAATTGACGATCAAAGACTGACAGATTCCAGTTTCCTGCCTTTTTCAACTTGTGGGACATTGGTTGAAGTCCTGGTCTAACCACCCGAGTGCTCGCATGTTCATTGAGGAGTTCTGGATTCCTCCAATTACTAAAGGTTCAACGTCGGTAACAGCTTTGTAGCGAGCGGCTGCGAGGGCTAGGACGTCGGCGAAAAAAAAGGTGAGAGAGAGAGAGAGTATATATTCAGTCCACTGCAGCGAGCGACGAAGAAGAAGCCACACAATCCTTTGGAAGCCCGTGGGTTTATCCGATCCGACTTTGCCCTGGTGACTAGCTCGCCAGGGAAGAAGGACGACATGGGCATGCTAAAGGACGGAGCATCAGTGGTGGCTAGGGCGCGGTCGGGCAAGCCCTCCTCACGGAAGAGGAAGCCCAAGACGGCCGCCCAGCAGCGTGCAAGGAAGCGTCGACGCGCGGCAGAGCGCGCTGTGGCGAGAGGAGTTGTAGATCATGGCCAGGAGCTTTCACCTGCGATCATGGCGGTGGACGCGACGGGGATGATCGTGGCTGCTGATATTGTCGAGGTCGTGGAGAACAGCGTGGTCGCGTCGGCGGAGACTGGGTCAGAGATTGCTGCGGTTGTGGATGACACTGCTAATAACAATGATGAATCTGAATTTCTCTATTTCAAGATCAGTGGGAAGAATTACGGCTCAGGACGAGTGACCATTTCGGGTTTGTATGCTACTACGAAGCAGACTTGGCACGTCGCCAGGATCGTTCAAAGACGATATGCGGCTCGTGGTGCGGAATACCAGGTTTTCTGGCTTAACCGTAGACGCTTCAGTCGTCGCTTTTATCAACGCTCCTGGGAGCCTCGCTCGGAGTTGTTGAAAGACGGCTTTAAGAAGGAGCTAGGTCTTGTGGATCGCTGGAAAGAGGCAGATGGAAGTTGCAGTTTTGATGAATTCTGCCGGAACGACGAGTTTGGCAAGTTCGTGATCGCGGCGGACATGGACGGACTCTGTTTGTTCGATGCACTTAAGCGAGCGGCAGAACTAGCGGGACGCCCCGATATCGTCAGCCAAGATGACATTGATTGTTTTGTGACGGATGAGCGGAAACGTTATGGAATTGATCTGAATCGGGGGACATCGTGGAAGTTGTTCCTCGTTTTTCTCCGTCGTCTTCGAGATGCCGGACGTCAATTCATCTTTAAAGCAATCGAGCGCGATAATTTCGCTATCGCAGGACGTCGCGGAGCACGCGTGCTGAGCGAGATCGACCTTTTCGATGGCGTCTATCTGGTTGCGGCGTATAACCACGATTTTGTTGGTCACGCAGTTGTTCTCACCGTTCAAGGGACCGAACGCGTCGTGTACGACAAAGATGATGGAAAGCCAATTGAGTCAGCGACGTGGATCAACTTCGTCGCCTTCATTCGTCCTTTCATCGCCTTCAAGCGTAAGTAGGTACTGTAGGAGTCGTTTGGATTTCCGAGGTTTTGCCATAACGAATATTTTTTCCCATCAATTACAAAGTTTGTATTTGAATGCTCTATGTACTATAGTGTAATCAAGATAGATACACTGAATTTGAAGATCGTGCCTTTGAAACGATGTTTCATTGACTATAGTTTAATCAAGATAGATACACTGAATTTGAAGATCGTGCCTTTGAAACGATGTTTCATTGACTATAATTAAATCAAGATAGATACACTGAATTAAAAGATCGTGGATGTTTCATTGACTATAGTTAAATCAAGATAGATGCATTGAATTTGAAGATCGTGGATGTTTCATTGACTATAGTTTAACCAAGATAGATACACTGAATGGGAAGATCGAGATGCTTTATTGAAAAATTTGCCGCGCAACCCTACTCTGTTGGGGTTCTGGGCTTTGATGGCTTGGTATAAGTTGCTCACTTGAAGCTCTTGGCTGTCTGAAAGGAATTGCCTGGCTTCTTGGGCACTGTTGGATCGACGGACGTTGAAGGATCGGTTCACCCTGTTGGCTCGATTCACTTTGTTGACTCGATGTACGTTGGACGGTTGATTCACTTTGTTGGCTTGATGTACATCGCTGGCTCAACGCACTTTGCTGGTGTGGGGTACGTTGCTGGCACGCTGTATCTTCAGATGACCTTCCTGTTACAGTGCTGTCAGCGGCCTGATGTTGTGCCTTGCGTGTGGCCAACAATGAAGACCTGCGTACGTTTCCATTCTTGCTGAAGAGTCCATTTGGAAAATAGAAACGGTGATACTTATCCCAGCACGTCCAAGTGCTCTGTGGGCAGGTGAATGGAGTGTTGGCGTCGCCATGTGCAACCCTGCAAAGGCTCGCCGAATGGGTAAGACAGTAATCGGTTACCTCTGTCGGGTATCTGCCTTCGTAGCGGCAAACTACGCATTCTCGCTTTCTTCTGCTCTTGCCCTTGAATAATTGCTTCGAAGACATCACCTCACACTGGGTTAGAGGGCTGGGAACTCTTGCCACAGCGTAAGCACTGCTTGGTGGTGTAACAGTGTCTGTTGCTACTGTTTCGATAGCGATGCTACTTCCAAAAACCATCCTGGCGTCACCCGGAGCTTCTTTCCACTTTCCCGAAATGAGCTCAGACACCAACTCGGTAAGGAACGTTCTGTGGGGGTCTCGATCTCTTGAAGTATTAATTGCCATCCGACGTGTCAAATAAGCGTTTGTGCGCGCAATATCGACGAGTGCCAGCGCCAACTTTTTGTGCCAGCGTTTGTAGGAATGACCGTCGGCAAGTGAAAATCGTGCACGTATCTGATCTAACCGGTCAACACCTTGCATATTTTGGTTGTACGCTGAGATGCAGCTTGGAGCAGGGAACTGGAGACTTGTAGCTCCGATTCGTCGCGTCACTGTCGTTGTGGTGGAGGGATCCGCATTCGTGACCATTGTCACGATATTGCCGTCACACCATGAGGCTGCGAGCACGTTATGCTCCACAGCAACCGACTGTTGATAATCACCTCGAACAGCCTCCTCTTTTTGCAGGATGGTGTGCTTCGGATAATGCTTGCTTCCCCCTCGCACTGTTCCTCGTCCGTACATTCCTTTCAGCCGTAGATCCATCAACAATTGGACGCTTGTGTAGTAATTGTCCATGTTAATTATCCGCCGGGAACAAAAGTAGGGCCGTACTACCTCAAGTACATGTTTCCGCACTTGCTGAACATCATCTAACTCCTCGCGTAGTTGTTGCATCTCTGCTGGGGTCACCACGTGCTGCAGGCGATCGGCAATGTCACTATTGTTGCAGTGCAGTCGATAATTCAGAGCGATCCACGTGGTCGAGCAACACACCACGTACATTCTGAAATGATACTTTCCTCCAGGCTTTTGTGGATTGTAGACAATGAGATGCCGTCCGTGGCGAGACCGGCAAGCAATGCTGGCTTCGTCTAAAGCCAGATCACGGCCTACTTCAACATACCGTCCACCAGTACATTTGAGTAGATTTAGCAATGGTCGAATTCGGGCTGCTGGGTCCCGTTCAACCGCCGCACCAGGCTCAGCGCGAAAACACAAACAGCGGCGAATCAACTTGAATCTACGCAGACTCATAACAGTGTCCAAACTAGTAGATGCCCCACCAAATATCGCGTCTTCAGTCTGTTGCCCCCAGTAGTTAGAATATTCTCCTTTGTCGGTGAGGGTCATGTAAAACATGACGCCGAGAAAAGTCATCAGCTCTTCCATCGTGAAAGCTTTTGTGATTCGAACCTCCTTGGTAGCTGCATACTGGTTCGTCTCTAGGACAACTTGCTTCCAAAAGTATACTGGGATGTAGGCAAAAAAACTTGAAGAGGCTGAATGGGCAAACAAATTGCTGTATTCGGGAAGTAATCGTGTCGTACTGCTGCCATCAGGGTGAGTGTACAAGTCGCTGGGGCCTTCCATTTCCATCTCGGGCTCAAAACGCATACTCTTCACTGCCTCGACCTCTGACAGACTCGCTGGTAAAAGTCGTTCAGAGTCCCACAACTCGTAGTCTTCTTCATCAGATGCAATTTCGAGCTCATCAAGTGGCAAATCCAGATTCAGCTCCCCTTCCACCACCGTATCGGTCAAATCACGCCATGCCGGCTTATTGGGTCGGCACATCAGGGCCTGGTAATTATCGATACCCCGTTGTACAGTTGCTACAGTGAGCGCTTCCACTGCATTTTGAAACTGGGTATCGAGCCACATAACTTGCAGAATGGCCCCGCTCTTCGGTTTCTTTACACGACGACATACTCGACCCACTATATATGCGGTGCCTACACATCTGTAAATCTTGGTTTTGTGATTCTGCATCCACGGTTCTTTTGATGGCGAAAATGCCACCAGCTGCTTCAGCAAGAGGTTCACAATACTTGGTGTGGTTGGGGTGTTACTGCGAGGCGTGGTATTGGTTGTGGCGCTAGTCGATGTAGTTGGGGTCGCACTGCTTCGATCTGCGCGAAGAGCGCTTTGTCGTGTTAGTGTAGTTGCCGTGCTATTAGCACAAACCGGTTGACCTGTTGCGCGCTGGTGACCTCCCATAACTACGCCGTGACCACTACCTTGAGCTGCCAAGGCGACCTGATCGCCAGCTCTGGGAACAATAAGTGGCCGACTGTTGTCAGGACCGAACGCATTCGTAGTCCCACCTCCGTCCACAACGCAATCAACACCGAGAGCTGACACGCTAGCAGCTCGACCGTCTTCACCACGTCCAGCAAACCGCCGTCCACCCGCAACAGCACCACCACGTCCACGACCAGGAGCATCGGCCACGCCACCATCATCAACGCCGCCACCAACAGCACGAGCTTGCGCACTAGCAGCACGGTCACCACGACCACGTCCAGCAAACCGCCGTCCACCCGCAACAGCACCACCACGTCCACGACCAGGAGCATCGGCCACGCCACCATCATCAACGCCGCCACCAACAGCACGAGCTTGCGCACTAGCAGCACGGTCACCACGACCACGTCCAGCAAACCGCCGTCCACCCGCAACAGCACCACCACGTCCACGACCAGGAGCATCGGCCACGCCACCATCATCAACGCCGCCACCAACAGCACGAGCTTGCGCACTAGCAGCACGGTCACCACGACCACGTCCAGCAAACCGCCGTCCACCCGCAACAGCACCACCACGTCCACGACCAGGAGCATCGGCCACGCCACCATCATCAACGCCGCCACCAACAGCACGAGCTTGCGCACTAGCAGCACGGTCACCACGACCACGTCCAGCAAACCGCCGTCCACCCGCAACAGCACCACCACGTCCACGACCAGGAGCATCGGCCACGCCACCATCATCAACGCCGCCACCAACAGCACGAGCTTGCGCACTAGCAGCACGGTCACCACGACCACGTCCAGCAAACCGCCGTCCACCCGCAACAGCACCACCACGTCCACGACCAGGAGCATCGGCCACGCCACCATCATCAACGCCGCCACCAACAGCACGAGCTTGCGCACTAGCAGCACGGTCACCACGACCACGTCCAGCAAACCGCCGTCCACCCGCAACAGCACCACCACGTCCACGACCAGGAGCATCGGCCACGCCACCATCATCAACGCCACCACCAACAGCTACACTGCCAACATCATCACCAACACCACGATCTGTCACGTGAACAGCGCGCTCGTACTGGCTACGGTTGTCAGCCCTTGAATCGTCTTCCGCGGTGTGCTGTAACCCCTTGCCATCACCAACAAGTGGATTACCTGCATATACATAGTTTGTAGCCATACTGTTCAGGTTCCAACTTTGACGTAATTGCAGGGAAGTGGTGGTACCTACAGTGTTGAACGAAGTGACTCAACACAGCTTCCTCCCCAAGCAGGAAATCATGGCCCTCTCGTCCGTTAGCAGCACAGTCTGGGAGAACATATCGATATCTATTGTCAAGTCCGCGCGGCGGCTTGGACGTCCACCCAGCCGCCTTCAGCTCTCTCCACACACCATGAAAGTCTAATGTTGACGCCAAATCGCTGGCATGGCTGCTTTGCGCACCAGCTTCTTGTCGTGTCCGGCGTCGCTTTCGTGTGTTGTTCTGTGCTTCCGCTAGCGCGCGCTTTCCCGGCATGTCGGGCAGGGGAAAAATCAGGAAATGAACGGCTCTCCCGGTTGTCGCATATAGTATCAATTATAGAGGTTCGAACGTGATATGCTTCCAAATGAACTTAACATCTAATGTGTACAAATTTTTCCAGTATATTATATTCTACGATTAGATCTGTCACGGACTCGAACTGATCGATGCAATACTTAGAACAAGATATATGCTCGGTTGGACCTGTCGAATAATGAGAACAATATATATGCTCGGTTATGTATCAAAAGGAGGGCGATGAGTTGTGAGGCCCAGTTTGACAGCAGTGATTCAGTATGTCGACGTTAGCAGACGTATTTGCACTATAGCGGTCAATGAACAACTCTAATTGTCGTGTTACAGCCGGAAGGTGGCCGCGATTTCGCGCCATTATCCAAAATAGTGGCGCGCCTTTGGACTGCGGCCGATTCACACGTCTACATTATCCTCAGATACCATATGGGATGGGAAATTTGACGTTGGGAACTCATCGCTTTTCATTGTTCTCATTGGCCAATCTTGACCAATCTGTGAAGCGCAGTTTTTGCCCAATCAGCAACGTGGATATTCCAACGCAAAACGCGGCATTTTGCCACGTTCTACAGGCAACTTACCGTAAAATGAAACAGCAAGTGTCACGTCGTCAAGAAGCGTACTGTCTAGGAGCGCCCATCACCACGTCAAAACGCGGCATTTTAGAGAGAGAGAGAGGCAGGTTGATCTATTTAGTTGTTAGTACTTCTAGATGCCTGATTGATCCTTAGCCTGGTTAGCAACGCCGGTTCCTCATTCGAGTGCGGTGGTTGTACGGGGCTTGTCCTTCTTGTAGACTGCTCTCGTGGTGATTCTTCAAAAGCTGCACAGCATAGAAGCAACCAGGTCCCTTCTAGTATCATGTCTGGGCGTCGGCGTTCCCGCTTAGCCAATGCTTTCACTTGTCGAAGCCCTGTTGCCCAGAATTCTTGTGTGCTCTGCTCCAGTTTGATCTCTTCGTGCTGAAAGATGACTCGGTTCCTCTGCATCCATAGCATGGTGATGCAGACGCTGCTCATGATGCGCCATAGCCGTTTCCATTGTGTGACTATCTCTTCTTCCGTGTCTGGATATTCTTTTCTGAGTCTCACCGCTGTCACTGCTGACATTGATGGTGCTTTCCTGTTGGCACAGTTTGCCATCACGAGCTCCAGCTGCTTCCCACTCCATTTTTCCTCCATCCAGTGTCCGATGAGTTTCTGCCAACAGGCTTGTGCCGCTGGGCAGCTCCAAAAGATATGCTCTATCGTTTCTTTGATTCCGTTGCAGCATCAAAACGCGGCATTTTGCCGCGTTCTATGAACTTTTTAGATTTGCATCAACATGCATCAAGACGCGTGTTCACGAAAGGGTTAATAAGCGACATCGTAAACGCTGGCACCACATAATCACCTCCATAATCACACTGGACGCATGTCGAATGGCTATATCATCCCATCGTTATCCATATCTCAGAACGGAGCAGATTGGGAAAACCCTGTGTAACGGTGGCCACCAAACGATTGAGCTCGAGCACGAAACCTTCACAGACTCGCCAAAGCCCAGGACTGCTGCTCACTGTACGAGTGTTGGCTCCTTTTCCACGTTTTTGCCCCACGTAAGTCGCGGGTAATGCTTGGTTTCATTAAAGGTGGAAATAGTACTATTTGGCCTTGTACATGTACACTACAGCGTGATAGAGCCAAATAAGGTTTCTCCGGAGCTACGTGTAGCAATGCCGTATCCCAAATCGGGTGAGCTCTATGTTACTCTGTTTGTGTCTATTACATACAAGGCCAGCCACAGAGCCTTCATAAACGCCGAGACGCTGACATTCCATGACCAATGGAAAGGCCTTGGCTGTGGGCATACCCGTCGCAGCCAGCTGGATGATGCCCCGATGTTCATGCTCCGCGTGGGGCCTGGCAACTAGAATAATCAGTGCACTGCAGTGGTAGTAGCCGTTGCTGGACACCACGTGAGCAGTGAACACCCCACTTGTCAATTAGGCACGCTCCGATCACTCACAATGGAACCTCCCCAATACAACAGCGACTTCCTGGCCAGCAGTATTGCCGCGACCTCGAAGATGGTCGGTCCCCTCTTCACCCGAGGTCACGTGAAGAGAGGGTTTACCAGCACAGATTGGAGGCACACCGCCCGTGTTGCAGAGACCGAGCCAACCGTTCGACTGTCATCTCCGACTGCACCACCCGTGGTGACGCGACGGGTGCCCATGCCAATGCGACTACGGGCTAAGCGTCCGTTCGCTGCGGACCCCCATCGCTATAAGGCTGATCCCACATCAAAACGCCAGCGTAGCCACGGCGAGGGTGTCCATGACTGTGGTGGTGGTGCGTACTTGGTGCCTAACGACGGAAACGTTCAACGGCGTAATCCAAAGCGAGCGGGTCCTGGCGGCAAGCAAACCGCTACCCAACTGGCACATGCTCAGCGCCGGGAGCAGTGTCGCGTCAACCAAGCGCGCTATCGCTCGAGACAAAACGACGCTCTCAAAGAGCTCGAGGAAGTCGTCTCGAGATTGAAGCAAGAGGAGCCATTGCTCGCGCTGCAGCGAGATCGAGCGCTCTACAGCACCAAGCACAGCGTCTTTACCGTCGTGGTGGAGTACTTTCACCTCTTTCGCAACGGACTACGCGCTCCGGCGTCCAGCGTTCAAGGCGAGCCGCGTGATGCGTTCCAGGAGCAAGTCGTCTTTCTACGATCCTCTTTGACTCCTGACGTCATGCTGGGCGAACGCCAAGGCGTGGAAGCACTCATTGAGCAATGGCGGCGGTACTCGACGTATTTTGGCGACTTGTGCTTTCAGCTGGACCACATCACGGAAGTGTCCAAGAACCTCGTCCAAGTCTCAGCGTCGCTCCGGGTGACGGTGACAAACGCAACGTTTGACAACGTGTTCCCGCATCTGCTGGCCGAGGAACGAGGATACCGCAGAGACGGCGAAGAAGACCTCAAGGCAGCCACTCTCGGATCGAAACTGCTCGAACGCCGCCTGCTTCTCCCTTGCAAGCTGTATTTTGAGTGGGACGAAAGTAGCTGCCAGCTCGTGCGCTTAAACATGGACGTGGACTTCCTGGCACCGATCAGCCGCGTGCTGGATTCGCTGGAGGATGCTGCCTACGTTCTGGGCCAGGCCCGTATTTCTGTCGATGGTGCGATTGGCAAGCGCGTATAACCGCAACAAATACAACGACAAGATGTTCACTTGCTTGAGCTCCTGGTCAACGAGAAACGTTCGTAGTCGTGCTGCGACAACTAGATCCTTTCTCGGCCAACACACCTCACTGAACAACCTCGCCAAGGTTGTCATCATATTTTACTCCACGCTCACGTCGGACGTGACGTTTGCAACTTGTCGGTTGCTGCTCATTACGCGTCCTCATCTTTGATCGCGGACACGCCTAACTTTTTGGTGATGGTAAGTGGCCTTCTATTTGATGTTTATGTGTTTTCTATAGAAGCCATATTTGATGTGTATGTTATTCCTATAGAAGCATTTTGATAATGTAAAAGACGCGACTTGATGTCGTTCATCTGTCTTGGTAATGTTGCCTCGGGTTGATCTTGTAGCGTGAAGTTGGCAAGGTATTCCTGTATTGTATCTGGGGTTGTGCTGGGGTTTTGAAAGTTGAATTGTCGGGTCGTGTGTGCTTTCGTCAGCGTCCGAACTGCTTCCAGGTCGGCTTTTGCTGGTGTGCTCCATTGCACAACAAAGAAACGCTGTAACTCGTGGTCCAGTTCCTGGATGGGGCTGTCGCTCATTGTTGTCTCTGGTTTTGCACTGAGGACATTCTGGATTGTTTTATCCACACTGTCAATTCGGAGCTACGTCTTTGGTGCGTCTCCGATTTTCTTGAGTTCTTGGAGCACAGATAAAACCACGATCAGACGCAGCCTTCAAAAACTACAGAACTCTATAGTTATAACGTAACAAAATAGAGAATAGAGAAGCCACTTCTTGTTTTGGCACTGAGCCTCGCATCGTCAACAAGACGCCTTCGTAAGCCTAAGCTTAAGTAACATGTCTTAATAAGCGACATCGTAAACGCTGGCACCACATAATCACCTCCATAATCACACTGGACGCATGTCGAATGGCTATATCATCCCATCGTTATCCATATCTCAGAACGGAGCAGATTGGGAAAACCCTGTGTAACGGTGGCCACCAAACGATTGAGCTCGAGCACGAAACCTTCACAGACTCGCCAAAGCCCAGGACTGCTGCTCACTGTACGAGTGTTGGCTCCTTTTCCACGTTTTTGCCCCACGTAAGTCGCGGGTAATGCTTGGTTTCATTAAAGGTGGAAATAGTACTATTTGGCCTTGTACATGTACACTACAGCGTGGTAGAGCCAAATAAGGTTTCTCCGGAGCTACGTGTAGCAATGCCGTATCCCAAATCGGGTGAGCTCTATGTTACTCTGTTTGTGTCTATTACATACAAGGCCAGCCACAGAGCCTTCATAAACGCCGAGACGCTGACATTCCATGACCAATGGAAAGGCCTTGGCTGTGGTCATACCCGTCGCAGCCAGCTGGATGATGCCCCGATGTTCATGCTCCGCGTGGGGCCTGGCAACTAGAATAATCAGTGCACTGCAGTGGTAGTAGCCGTTGCTGGACACCACGTGAGCAGTGAACACCCCACTTGTCAATTAGGCACGCTCCGATCACTCACAATGGAACCTCCCCAATACAACAGCGACTTCCTGGCCAGCAGTATTGCCGCGACCTCGAAGATGGTCGGTCCCCTCTTCACCCGAGGTCACGTGAAGAGAGGGTTTACCAGCACAGATTGGAGGCACACCGCCCGTGTTGCAGAGACCGAGCCAACCGTTCGACTGTCATCTCCGACTGCACCACCCGTGGTGACGCGACGGGTGCCCATGCCAATGCGACTACGGGCTAAGCGTCCGTTCGCTGCGGACCCCCATCGCTATAAGGCTGATCCCACATCAAAACGCCAGCGTAGCCACGGCGAGGGTGTCCATGACTGTGGTGGTGGTGCGTACTTGGTGCCTAACGACGGAAACGTTCAACGGCGTAATCCAAAGCGAGCGGGTCCTGGCGGCAAGCAAACCGCTACCCAACTGGCACATGCTCAGCGCCGGGAGCAGTGTCGCGTCAACCAAGCGCGCTATCGCTCGAGACAAAACGACGCTCTCAAAGAGCTCGAGGAAGTCGTCTCGAGATTGAAGCAAGAGGAGCCATTGCTCGCGCTGCAGCGAGATCGAGCGCTCTACAGCACCAAGCACAGCGTCTTTACCGTCGTGGTGGAGTACTTTCACCTCTTTCGCAACGGACTACGCGCTCCGGCGTCCAGCGTTCAAGGCGAGCCGCGTGATGCGTTCCAGGAGCAAGTCGTCTTTCTACGATCCTCTTTGACTCCTGACGTCATGCTGGGCGAACGCCAAGGCGTGGAAGCACTCATTGAGCAATGGCGGCGGTACTCGACGTATTTTGGCGACTTGTGCTTTCAGCTGGACCACATCACGGAAGTGTCCAAGAACCTCGTCCAAGTCTCAGCGTCGCTCCGGGTGACGGTGACAAACGCAACGTTTGACAACGTGTTCCCGCATCTGCTGGCCGAGGAACGAGGATACCGCAGAGACGGCGAAGAAGACCTCAAGGCAGCCACTCTCGGATCGAAACTGCTCGAACGCCGCCTGCTTCTCCCTTGCAAGCTGTATTTTGAGTGGGACGAAAGTAGCTGCCAGCTCGTGCGCTTAAACATGGACGTGGACTTCCTGGCACCGATCAGCCGCGTGCTGGATTCGCTGGAGGATGCTGCCTACGTTCTGGGCCAGGCCCGTATTTCTGTCGATGGTGCGATTGGCAAGCGCGTATAACCGCAACAAATACAACGACAAGATGTTCACTTGCTTGAGCTCCTGGTCAACGAGAAACGTTCGTAGTCGTGCTGCGACAACTAGATCCTTTCTCGGCCAACACACCTCACTGAACAACCTCGCCAAGGTTGTCATCATATTTTACTCCACGCTCACGTCGGACGTGACGTTTGCAACTTGTCGGTTGCTGCTCATTACGCGTCCTCATCTTTGATCGCGGACACGCCTAACTTTTTGGTGATGGTAAGTGGCCTTCTATTTGATGTTTATGTGTTTTCTATAGAAGCCATATTTGATGTGTATGTTATTCCTATAGAAGCATTTTGATAATGTAAAAGACGCGACTTGATGTCGTTCATCTGTCTTGGTAATGTTGCCTCGGGTTGATCTTGTAGCGTGAAGTTGGCAAGGTATTCCTGTATTGTATCTGGGGTTGTGCTGGGGTTTTGAAAGTTGAATTGTCGGGTCGTGTGTGCTTTCGTCAGCGTCCGAACTGCTTCCAGGTCGGCTTTTGCTGGTGTGCTCCATTGCACAACAAAGAAACGCTGTAACTCGTGGTCCAGTTCCTGGATGGGGCTGTCGCTCATTGTTGTCTCTGGTTTTGCACTGAGGACATTCTGGATTGTTTTATCCACACTGTCAATTCGGAGCTACGTCTTTGGTGCGTCTCCGATTTTCTTGAGTTCTTGGAGCACAGATAAAACCACGATCAGACGCAGCCTTCAAAAACTACAGAACTCTATAGTTATAACGTAACAAAATAGAGAATAGAGAAGCCACTTCTTGTTTTGGCACTGAGCCTCGCATCGTCAACAAGACGCCTTCGTAAGCCTAAGCTTAAGTAACATGTCTTAATAAGCGACATCGTAAACGCTGGCACCACATAATCACCTCCATAATCACACTGGACGCATGTCGAATGGCTATATCATCCCATCGTTATCCATATCTCAGAACGGAGCAGATTGGGAAAACCCTGTGTAACGGTGGCCACCAAACGATTGAGCTCGAGCACGAAACCTTCACAGACTCGCCAAAGCCCAGGACTGCTGCTCACTGTACGAGTGTTGGCTCCTTTTCCACGTTTTTGCCCCACGTAAGTCGCGGGTAATGCTTGGTTTCATTAAAGGTGGAAATAGTACTATTTGGCCTTGTACATGTACACTACAGCGTGGTAGAGCCAAATAAGGTTTCTCCGGAGCTACGTGTAGCAATGCCGTATCCCAAATCGGGTGAGCTCTATGTTACTCTGTTTGTGTCTATTACATACAAGGCCAGCCACAGAGCCTTCATAAACGCCGAGACGCTGACATTCCATGACCAATGGAAAGGCCTTGGCTGTGGTCATACCCGTCGCAGCCAGCTGGATGATGCCCCGATGTTCATGCTCCGCGTGGGGCCTGGCAACTAGAATAATCAGTGCACTGCAGTGGTAGTAGCCGTTGCTGGACACCACGTGAGCAGTGAACACCCCACTTGTCAATTAGGCACTCTCCGATCACTCACAATGGAACCTCCCCAATACAACAGCGACTTCCTGGCCAGCAGTATTGCCGCGACCTCGAAGATGGTCGGTCCCCTCTTCACCCGAGGTCACGTGAAGAGAGGGTTTACCAGCACAGATTGGAGGCACACCGCCCGTGTTGCAGAGACCGAGCCAACCGTTCGACTGTCATCTCCGACTGCACCACCCGTGGTGACGCGACGGGTGCCCATGCCAATGCGACTACGGGCTAAGCGTCCGTTCGCTGCGGACCCCCATCGCTACAAGGCTGATCCCACATCAAAACGCCAGCGTAGCCACAGCGAGGGTGTCCATGACTGTGGTGGTGGTGCGTACTTGGTGCCTAACGACGGAAACGTTCAACGGCGTAATCCAAAGCGAGCGGGTCCTGGCGGCAAGCAAACCGCTACCCAACTGGCACATGCTCAGCGCCGGGAGCAGTGTCGCGTCAACCAAGCGCGCTATCGCTCGAGACAAAACGACGCTCTCAAAGAGCTCGAGGAAGTCGTCTCGAGATTGAAGCAAGAGGAGCCATTGCTCGCGCTGCAGCGAGATCGAGCGCTCTACAGCACCAAGCACAGCGTCTTTACCGTCGTGGTGGAGTACTTTCACCTCTTTCGCAACGGACTACGCGCTCCGGCGTCCAGCGTTCAAGGCGAGCCGCGTGATGCGTTCCAGGAGCAAGTCGTCTTTCTACGATCCTCTTTGACTCCTGACGTCATGCTGGGCGAACGCCAAGGCGTGGAAGCACTCATTGAGCAATGGCGGCGGTACTCGACGTATTTTGGCGACTTGTGCTTTCAGCTGGACCACATCACGGAAGTGTCCAAGAACCTCGTCCAAGTCTCAGCGTCGCTCCGGGTGACGGTGACAAACGCAACGTTTGACAACGTGTTCCCGCATCTGCTGGCCGAGGAACGAGGATACCGCAGAGACGGCGAAGAAGACCTCAAGGCAGCCACTCTCGGATCGAAACTGCTCGAACGCCGCCTGCTTCTCCCTTGCAAGCTGTATTTTGAGTGGGACGAAAGTAGCTGCCAGCTCGTGCGCTTAAACATGGACGTGGACTTCCTGGCACCGATCAGCCGCGTGCTGGATTCGCTGGAGGATGCTGCCTACGTTCTGGGCCAGGCCCGTATTTCTGTCGATGGTGCGATTGGCAAGCGCGTATAACCGCAACAAATACAACGACAAGATGTTCACTTGCTTGAGCTCCTGGTCAACGAGAAACGTTCGTAGTCGTGCTGCGACAACTAGATCCTTTCTCGGCCAACACACCTCACTGAACAACCTCGCCAAGGTTGTCATCATATTTTACTCCACGCTCACGTCGGACGTGACGTTTGCAACTTGTCGGTTGCTGCTCATTACGCGTCCTCATCTTTGATCGCGAGACCCACCCAGGGTCCGCCATCTCTTTAGTTGGTTGACATCCTTCATTAACCCAATATTCCCCGAAGGGCACGTAACCTACAGAGTCCGAAAGGACTCATGCTTGACCCGGCTATCGCCATGCAACCTTCCCCACCTCCAGATAGGCACACGGCGACACTAGAAAACTTTTCTGCTTACGTCTTGTCTTGAAACAAGCTTGAACGGTGCTCAGTCTCATCATACAGGTCGCGTAACGTGACATCCGTTGAGCAGCTCTCGTGTCGACGCAGCATTCTCCTCGAGCCTTACGTCTGCGCTGGGAGGTCTGCCAAGAGTAGCATTTTTAAATGTGGCGGGTAACGACTCAACAGCGAACAACGGGCTGTCTGGACTCCTTCAGCGATCTTCTTCATCCTCGCCTCCGCAGAGGACGGTACTTGCGCAACGCTGGAGCTTGGATCTGGGACGAGTGCGTTTGACGGAGCGAAATGAAAAGTGAGAGCTTGCTAGAGCAGCGAAGCCTCGGGGCGTACCCAACAACACCTTCAAATTGGCTGCGGATGCTGGGTTCATGAGAACAATGCTGAGGTGCGTACAGGCTGCAGGACAATGCGTACGGTCAGCAATGGTTAGACTTGAGAACTGCACGGTCAGATCTTCCCATGTCTGGACTGGGCAGCAGCTCTCACTTCTGATTTTGATCAATTCATTGCGGCAAGAAATCCTCGGGAGCAAGGCTAGCTCCCCTCGCTAGAGCTTTACACTTTCCTACACTGTGAAACATACGCAAGTTCATCAAACAATAGCCGACATTCACGTGTTGCCTCTGGATTTCAGACTAGTCGTATCCTCTGACATCGGTGAGCGGGGGTTAAAAAGCAACACTATTTATTAATAATGTACAACATACAGCAAATCTCAACAGAAACTACACAACAATGATTTTCCCACGATCAATTTTACTCAGAGGAAGCCGGTATGACATGGCATGGAGTGGCAGCATCAAGCATCAGCTTCTCGACCCAAGCAACCAGACAAGCCAACGCGGTGAAAATCCTGGACAATGTGCTCCAAGCACTCAAGAACATCGGAGACGCACCAAAGACGTAGCTCCGAATTGACAGTGTGGATAAAACAATCCAGAATGTCCTCAGTGCAAAACCAGCGACAACACAGCGCGACAGCCCCATCCAGGAACTGGATCAAGAGGTACGGTGCTTCTTCGTTGTGCAATGGAGCACACCAGCAAAAGCCGACCTGAAAGCAGTTCGGACACTGACACAAACCCACAAGACTCGACAATTTTACCTACAACAACCCAGCACAACAACAGACCCGATGCAAAGCTATCTATCAAACGTCAAACAACGAGATCAACCAGGAGCAACACCACCCAGACAGAGGCACGACATCGCGTCTTTTATATTGACAAAAGGCTACTATAGAAACACATAAATATCAAATAGAAGGCCACTTAACCAACCAACTAAATGATTTTCCCACGACCAACATTGCTGACAAACTCATAGTTCGGTCTTCGATGATTTACTGCATCGACTTTAGTTTGGTATCCTGAGGGACCCGTATTTGCTGCCACCGTTTGCCAAACGTCAAATTGGGTCAGTTGGCTTGCGGTTGGATGTGGGACCAGGAGCTAGGCTGTAGCCTCGATTTCTCTTTGAATATGACAGCGCGGCGTAAACGGTCAGCATTGAGCAGAACGAAGGCACAGCGCGGGCGAAAGCAAAGCAGATCCCAGCAGACAGATCGTCCGGAAAACGTCACCATGGAGAGCTCTCGACCTAAGCAAATATGGCTGAAGAAGAAAGAGCGTTGTTGGTGCCACGATAATGGAGGATTGAAAGCTATCGTGCCGATGCGCAGCAACTTGCCGACATTTCAGAGTGTCGAGAGACTTGCTGAGTGGGTTTTCAGCGTCGCAAAATATCGGCCGCTCAAGCTGAATCTGAACTTTTGTGAGCGCAGTGAGGAGGTTCGTGACACGTTGCTCCGCCAATTCCATCGCTGGCCTGAGGCGAAGATCGCGGATGCAGCGAAGCAGTTCCAGACATTGAGCCACGTCGCGGAAGAGCAGTGCCAAGAACAGGTGCAGTTGTATCTCCAGGAACTTCGAGGGAAGTTGGTGGGCGGTTCGAACGCTCTGTTCTGGCTCAACGTGCTTCAACCGTTGACCCACGCAGCTTCTGTACCGAGACCAGAAGCTCGAGAAGTCTTGATGGCACTGCTACAAGAGAGCAAAAGTATTGACGGCGTCTTCGAGCAGCTAGTGACGAAAAGCGAGCGCGTTCTGGCTGTGCTGACACTCCCTTTGAAGCTTGAGCCGCTGTTTCAAGGTGTAAGTGGGCTGGCTCAATGTGGGTATGCACCAGCGGCAAATGAGGCCATGGAGATGTTGACTATGTTTGCTGAGGAAGTCACGGCTTACCCTGAGCGCAAGAAAGGTAAGCTGCCGTTGGGGTTATCTGTGGTGGCAAGTGTCGGTGGCCTTGTTCCGTTGGGGGTCTCCGGTTTGAGCCAACTGCCTGAAGCCTTTCGCGAACAACTAGCGAGTTCGTTCGCAAAAATGGCCACCGACTGGCTTATGGTCGTCGAGGAAGTGCTGGACGTTCTCGAGAAATCTCTCAAAAGTCGATGGTTGGCATGCGAGCGCGCTCCGTTTGAGGAAGAGCTTGAGGAAGTGGTGCAGGGACATCTCCAGACCGCTTTTGCACGGCTCAGCCAAGCACTAGCAATGGACCAACTGTACGCGCTGAGGGAGATGCGCGGTGAGAGACCAAATGCCGATGAAGGCTGCCTGAACGTTGCCATTTGCCGTGGCCATGGACTGCTGATTGTGCAGCCTCGCCAGGAAGATTCGTAGTAGCAGAACCACCGTGCTGCAAATGAACATCAGCTGATCATAATGAATACGCGAAGCATTATGTTCAACTGTCATGTCCGTCTCCATCAGGTGGGACGAGGTCTCGGTCGTATGTGCTTTTTTCCGAGAAAGTCTGCAGTCTTTATCCATGGGTACGATTCGAATTCAGAATCCAAAACTCTCGACAGGGAGCAGGTGGCGAAGACGAGAAGAAGCAGCGGACCATGCGCTTCAACCTTGGCGCCACCCGGAAGCCTATCAGCTCGGACTGCTTTCGTCTGTTGAGCTTGGTGCCTGAAGTCCAGAACGATGTCGAAATTGCGAAGCCCGTGCTGGACGAGTTGGAAGTCATGCGGCTGAGCTGTTCGCTCGGAATGCTGTCGTCGGTGAATCCCAAGGATTTCGAGATGGAAATGCTCGAAGCTCGAGAGTTTGACGAAGACTTCGCCCTGTTCCTACGCAAAGAGGTCTTCGGGGCGGATGAAAAGGGCGAGTCTGAAGGCGTCAAAGCGCTCTCGTTGTTTGGCAAGCAAGAGAGTGTGAAGAACGAGCTGGAGACGTCAAAGTGCTGGTCGGAAGAGATGGAGAACAACTTGAAGCCCGAGGATCAAGGCATTTACTGCGTTGTCCAGAAAAATGCTGGCACGTCGGTGCGTACGCTGGTGCTGTTCGGGTGGCTCCAAGACGGTCTGTTCCGAAAGTCCCGCCTGCGTGATACTGCGACGTACGTGCTGCGCTTCTTGACGTGTCTGAGCCCCGACATGGTGTGCTGCCTGTCACCCGAAGATGTTGAGCTACTGGAGCAAACTGTAGCGTCAATGAACTCGAACAACTTGGACGCCTGGAAGTCGTTTTCGGTCGCTTTCCACGTGGAGAGACAAGAGGAGGAGAAAGACGCGGTCGTGTGCGAGAAACTGGGGAGTGTCTTGTTGCCATTGAAGTCCACCACGCAGAAGATTCAGCTGCTGAAGGGCAGCTATCCAGCCGTTTCCGTGGTGGAACCAGCTCCGGCGACGAAATGGACCGAGGCATGCCACCACCGACTCGATACAGCGAAGGAGTTTGCGACTTGGCTCGCAGCTGAGTCGAAGCAGCGCAACCTGAAACTTGAGGTTGGTGCCAACCGTGATTACTTCTGCACTGAATTGCTGAAAGCTGTCGGTAGTTGGCCCGAAGGAGAGCTGAAGGCCGTCAAGGAACTGCTCGACCGAAGTCTCCAAACCTGCACCGAGCAGTCGAAGGACCGCGCCCAGGCTTACATCGAAGAAACTCGCGAGGAGTTGCTCAGTCAGATGGACGAGTTATTCGACTTGGACGTGTTGATCAAGGCGAAAAAGGGAGAGGAGCCCGCGTTCAAAAGTCTCAACGCGTACGTTCAAAACGTTCAATCGTGTCATGAAATCTGGAGCAAGCTCGACCCCGAGACGCAAGCCGCGTTGAACATGCCCCTCCGTCTCAAGAACCAGATTAAGGCTATTGCCTCGGCATACCGAGGGCATCTAGCAATGAGCGGGGATGCAAGTGAAGAAAGAGAAGCTCTTGCACTTTTCCTTGGCGAATTTGCGGTGTCGGACAAAAAAGTCTTTACCAGTGGCGATGGTCTTTGGGGGAGAACGTGGAAAAAGGTTGGTGAACTGTGGAGGGGTCAAGATTCTGAGCTTCTCACGGACGAGTTTCGCCAAAGCATGGCGGACCCATTGCTTGAGGCGCGTAAAACCTGGTACGAGGCTGTCGAGACTGTCCTCACCGCAGCTGAGAGCGTCTTGATAGTGCAATTCAGCGAGGAGAACGAACGTTCACTACGCCAATCATGCGAAGCTGATGAGCGCAAACTCATATCTGAAGCTTTCCGTGACCTACTCGGGTCTTGGCGAGAGAATCACGAAGGAGGTCTTTTAACAACTGTCCGTCCGCGTGTGCGTCTGCCTGCACGTTTAATTTACTGCGACGTCCAGAAGGAGCACTGGAAACCAGCTACAGACCAGATGAAGGTGTTCAAGCTTGCACAAACCGATGATGGGACATTCAGTACGCAAGAGCTAGGGAGTCATCGGCTGGAACCGGACGCCAAAGTCTTGAAAGCGTTCGCCATAAAAACCCACTGCGTCATCTTGGTGACTACTTCCCCTCGGGGAACGTTGACGGAGCGCATTGACTTCCCGCTGGAACGGTCTCGGTGGGGAGAAAGCATCGGGAAGGTTACGTTTACACGCCGTTTTGGTAAGCCCGCTTGGTTGTGCGACTTCAACGTTCAAGAGCGTGTCGTAGCCTTTGTCGAGGAAGCAGGTCGAGTGATTCTCTATCGCTTCAACGAGACGTTTACGTCACTTGAGATTTTCAAGCGGCTTGAGTTGTCACTACGAACGTCGCTGGTACTTCCGGTCGCAGATGTGCTGCTCGTGGATGGATCCCTCTACGCAACCGATGCACACGGGTCGATCCAGTCGGTAAACCTGCGAAACCAGCAGACGTCGAGAGCTGTGCAGATCGTTCCGTCGGCATCTCCCATGCCGCACAACTCTCTTTTTGCTATGGCCGACAACATGGTATTGGGGTTCGTCGCAGTTCGAAGCAGCGAGAGTCCATCCGAGCAGAGCGATGGAGAGTTGTTTGCTGTGGCCAGCGAAGATTTCCGTGATGTTCCAGTGAGTCTGCCGGACGATTCAAGCTGCTGGGGCCACTCTGTCCAGTGTTTTGGCGACTTGTTATTCGTGGTCGACACGAAAGCAAAGAGAGTTCGTGTTCTTCGATTGGCTGTGACTGTGCGCAGCGAGTCGTTCCGAATCCAACACTCCAAGGAGCACTCGGTCAACGGCACCACAAGCGAGACGGATGGATCCGATACGGAAGATGTGGAGCATTGGCTTCGCGCATTTTACCACGTGTACGAGAAATTCCCTGTCCGCGGTTTGATTCGAGGCGTTGACGATACCCGGTCGACTCTGAAAGTGCGTCTCACATGCAGCACAGAATTCGCCAAAGCTGCTGAAGAGAGCTGTCGGTGCTTCTTCCAAGCGATGACGCGGGACCTTCGCAAACTGAACAAGCCTTTGGGCGGGATGGATTTGGCTCGGGATTTGGTGGTCCTGTCCGATTCGTACACCAGCATTGCTGAAGTTGCAGCCCAGCCTATCCGGTCCTTCCTGCAGAAGCTGATCACGTTCGTTCCAATCCAGATCTGCCGCGCTGAGGGGAACGCACTAACAGTGATGACAAACGGGAAGACGGCACCGATCGGCAACCAGGCGCAAGATGTGCAAGCTGTTGACATCGCCCGATCGATCCGCTTTGGTCTTCTGTCGCCACTACTCGAGTCTTGGCAAGGCCGCTGTGTGGTGATCACCTCGATGGGCAAACAGTCGACGGGCAAAAGTTACCTGCTCAATCACTTGACGGGGTCGTCGTTTGCCATCGCTGGCGCTCGCTGCACCGATGGGGCCTGGATGTCCATCCAAATTCTGCCGAAGAAAGTGCTTCTTGTCGTTCTCGACTTCGAAGGCTTGGGGTCATTTGAACGAACTGAGCAGGAGGACGTCTTCCTGTCCGTCTTGAACGCGTCTATCTCAATGTTCACGATTTTCCGGATGGAGATGCGGTATGACAAGGAGATCGATGACCTGTTCGCTCGGTTCCAGAAGGGGGTGGCTCTGATCAAGGGAGACCCGAGTCTCTTCCGAGGCAAACTCTACATGTCCGTGAAGGACGTGAACCCGAACGACCAGAAGGGAGTGCTGGACGAGTTCCTTGCAAAGTTCCAGAAAATGGTCGGCGCAAACAGAGACAGCAACTTTTTGCTCGACTTGTACTCGGGGCAGCTGGACATCAACTGCTCGCCACCACTTGGCACCATCAACTACTACCAGTCTCTCATGCACGCCCAGAACTTTATCGAGAAATCTCTGTGTGGCGTCAATACGACGGGCTTTCGGAGTGGCAAGACGTTCTTGAACTGCATCCGCTTGGTGCTGGCAAAGATTGCGATTCTGGACTGGACGTCGCTGGATGAAGGCGCGAAACAGTTCCAGCTCTCGGAAATCAGCTCAAAGCTGCCAGGACTGCTTCGAACGGGCTGCATTATTCCACAGGAGTACGCGGCGAAGAACGAGGACATCGGTCAATACTTGAAGGAAGACATTGTGTCGGCTGCCAGCGGAAAAGTACTTGACGTCGACTTGATGACGATGGTCGCTGAGTATCCCGCGATGGCTGACAAGTGGAGCGCGCTGAACGATAGCATGATGCTCGACGAACTGTCCGACTGGGAGATTGATCTGGGATTCGACTGCTGCTCTACCAGTGACGACACCATTTCGCAAGCCCATGGTGCGATCAAGCAGCTACTTCGGTTGTTCCTGCGCGCGAACACGAGTATTCGTGGTGGGAAGGTGTCGCGGGACATCGTGAGCGACTTTGATTCCTTTCTGGCCTTCTTTGTGCGCCGTCGAAAGGCTCGCATTGCTCTCTGGGCGAAGCAAATGCTGGGAGGGCGTGTGCCGGAGGAGTGGAAGATTGTGGAGCAGCAGTTCTTGGGGCGGTTCCAGATGCTGCTTACGCGCTGCCAGAGCAAGTGTGACGAATGCCGCCTTGGCTGCATGAAAGCTGCTGCTCACCCTGGTACAACCACGCACGATTGTGGAGGGAACCACATCTGTGCAGGTCGCTGTGAGTACTGCGAAAGCAGCGAGCACTTTGGAAAAACTCCTTCGTGTTCCAAAGAGGCAGGCCACGAAGGCAAGTGTGAGTGCGCGGACGGAGACCACACGTGCGGCCAAGATTGCTGCATGGCCAACTCCCCAAACTGCGGTAAGAAATGCTCGCTGAAGCGTGGGCACACAGATCTGCACAAGTGCGATGTTCCAATGCACACCTGTGGCGAGGCGTGCTCAGCTCAAAACTGCTCTGGGCGGTGCGTCTTGAATGTCGAGGACCCGCACATGGCTCACAAGTGCGTTGAAGTGCGGTGCATGCACAAGTGCGTCATGGACGGGTGCAACGAAGTTTGTGGCACATTGGACCATTTTCACGGTCAAGTCGACCTGGCAGTCGTGTTCTCGGTGGAAAACAGCGATGAAAAAGAGTCGAGCACGTTTGATGCTGCTTCTGAGGCCCCAGTAGTTCACATGTGCGGGAACGGCCACGAGTGCCAAGCCTTGTGCGACGAAGCCGGCATCTGCCGAGTCGACGTCTTTCTCAAACAATCTTCGAAGACGTTTACGGGGGCTCGAGGCAGCTTCCAGTTCACGTTTCAAGAGATGAATGGCTCTCGCAAGAAGTGCGCCAAGTCGCTGCCACCGGGTCAGAAGATGCACCACGGCGCGCACTCTTGTGTCGAGAGTGACCCAGACGGAGGCGAAGACGAGACCATTCACTACTGCGACGTTCGCTGTCCGTGCTGCAGCTACTTTTGCAAGAAGAAATCCGGCCACTTCGGCTCGCACACGACGTCGCACGGCAACATGAGGAACACGTACTTCTTGTCCGACGCAGAAGAAATCGACATCGAGGAGCGCAAGTACAAGGCTGGAGAGCAGGGGATCGCAGAGATGTGCAACTTGTACTGCTCCAAAATGGGTCGTGAGCACGTCCACTACTTGGATTGCGAACAAGGCAGCAAGGCCAAGTGCGTGTACTCGGGAAGTACAGCAGATCAGCGTCGCCACTGCACCCGCGCGTTGGAGCCCAAGCCGGAGAAGGAGGCCGATGAAGTCCTGCACGAGCAGTTCTGGAAGACACTTGGGTGGGAGGACCCGTGCACGTCCAAGATGGAGCTGGAGCTCTTCGGGAAATGCGGATACAAGTGTGACGCACCCGACCACGACGAAAACCCTTCGCACTGCATTCTCCCGGCGTGGCACAAGCCTGAGCCTAAGCCCAGAAGTGGCTTCGACGGGTTCACGTACGTCGGCGGACACAAGTTCGAGTGCTCGCACATCGCCAGTGGTGGGAAGATGCACCATGTCTTCGTGCTAGACTGCTCCGGTTCAATGAGTGGCCGACCGTGGAGCGACCTCATGGCTGCGTGGCACGAGTATGTGTACAACCGAGTCGCGGACGGAGCCACGCTGGACTTGGTGTCGATCGTCACCTTTGACAACTACGCGCAGATCGAGTATGAAGCGCAGAACATCACGACCATGACGCAGGCGGATATTCGCTACCGTGGGGGCGGGACGAACTACGCTGCAGGACTCCGCTCTGCGAGTGAAGTGCTGTCGCGTGTGAACTTTGACGTGTACAAGCCCGTCGTGGTGTTTTTCAGCGATGGGCATCCGTTCGATCCTCTTCAGGGTGAGCAGCTTGCGCGGCACATCAGAGGCTGCTACGAGAAGAACGGGCTGCAGGCGTTCGCAGTGGGCTTCGGCAGCATCAATTTGAGCATCTTGGAGCGAGTCGCAGAGAAGCTGGGAGGAACGTACCACCACGTGCTCACGGGTAACGAGTTGAAGGCGACGTTCTTCAGCATATCCGCTTCGCTGAGTACTCGGGCAGGGCTGGCGCTGACGAAACCCGACCACGAGCGCAACTGCGTCATTTGCGGACAGGACTTGGCTTCCGGGGAGACGATAAAGCTGAGCGCGTGCAGTCATGAGCTGCACACTGGCTGCTTGGACGTACTGGTGCGCAATGCCGAGCAAGATGGCGAGCTTGCTCGTTGCCCGTCTTGCCGCTGCGAGGTTTCCACGTGAGTTTGTGCTGAATGGCCCCTTGGCTTTGAAGCAGCCGATGCCTTTCTTTTTGTGACGTTCAAGTAGGTGAATGGTAGGTAGTTGACGCTGAAGTACGCGTGGTGGCAGGCGCTAATAAGGAGGCAACCCGATTTGTTTGAAAGTGAGTCTGGGATCACACTACTTGACGCTGTGTACGTATCAGTTCGAGCTTTCATGCACCACTTTTCCTTTCACGAACACCTTGGCAAAGTTTCGGTTGTCTGCGTTGTGGATCACCTTCTGAAAGACATCCATGGGCGTGTCACGCTCGGAGAAGACTAAATTCTGGCCACAGTTGACGTCCACCAGAATCGCATCAAAGCACTTCCCAACCGCAAAGCTGCCCGTGTCCTTCTCGATCTTGAGCGCCTTGGCACCGCCCATCGTCGCCAGCCAGAAGGCGTCCTTGAAATCAAACGGCTGCGGTGGCGCTTGCGACGTGCCATCTCGAATCTCCAGCGCCTTGATCGTCAGCACACACGTCTGCATGGCTCGCAGCATACTCGGCGAATAGCCGCCGGCAATGTCCGTGCCCAGCCCCACATCCACCTTCTTGTCCAGCACCTTCCGCACATCCAGCAGTCCATTGGCAAAGAAGAAGTTCGACAGCGGACAGCAGGCGATGGACGTCCCCGTGCGGTGCATCACGTCTAGCTCGTCGTCTGTCAAGTGAACAGCGTGCGCCATACAACTCCTGTCCGTCAACAAGCCTGCGTCTCCAAAGAGCTCGGTATCTCTTCTCCCTGGATGCAAACTTTCGACAAAAGCTTCTTCGTCCATGGACTCGGCGATGTGCGACTGCACATGCACCTCGTACTTGTGCGCCAGCTCCCCCAGTCCCTTGAGCAGTTGCAACGAACACGTAGGCACGAACCTCGGAGTCACCACGGGCTTCACCAGGTCGTTCTGCTTGTCTAAAGCGTACTGGATGAAGTCCTCTGCGTCCTGCAAGCTATTGGCAGTCGACAGTTTGTACGACTCGGGCGCGTTCCGGTCCATGGACACGAGCCCCACAAACCCGCGTTGACCGCGAGTCTCCACCAAATCCGCCAACGTTTTAGTAGCTCCCAAGTGGATCGTAGCGAAGTACTGAGCAGTGGTGATGCCTTCCTTTAGTAGGCAGTCCAGCAGCTTGGTATACCAAAGTGTAGCCATGTCCACATCCTCGAAACTTTCTTCTACTGGGAAGGTATATTTCTCCAGCCACTGCATTAAAGGCACGTCCGTGGCTGTACCCATGAAAGGGAATTGGGGGGCGTGTATGTGAGTGTCCACGAAGCCAGGAAGCAGGAATTGGTGACTGGGCAAATGCAGGACGTCGGATGCAGGGCATTTTGACAGCAGCAGTAGGTCGGAAGCGTCGGTTACGGCGTGGAAAGTGGCGATGCGGCCGCTCTCAGGGTCGATGGACAGGAAGGCGTCTTCGAACAACTCGATCGAGCCGCGGGAGGGCGCGTGCACCACGCAGCCACGCACGTAGCGCGGGCCTAGAGGAGGCGCCATACTTGACAAAGTGTCCACAGCTGTGGCAATTTTTTTTATTATCGAGAATGACGCCGGATCCCAATCTGCGGAAGATTATTGTTGACAAATATGGAGTGATTGTGATATTGTTGTGAGTGATGGTGTTTTGAAGTTCCCACGTCACAGAAACAATAACCCCGTGACAGTGACATGGGTCGGAATCCTTCCGCATCCAGTCTTTCTAGCACGGATCGCCCAGTGAAGAATCTGACGGCAACCAAAAGTATCCAAGTCATGGGTGTGCGTGGACTCACGCGCTACTGCTACCAGAACGAGGCACGGACGTCCGTGGAGCAGTCGGACCTGCGCGACGTGACGCTGGCCGTGGACTTCGTGGGCTTCCTCTATCACCTGTGCGAGCAGCTGTACGAAGAGAGTGACGCGTCCCCCACGTGGCTGCTGCTGGGCGGCTGCACGCTGCGTCTCGAGCGCTACGTGAGCAAGTGGCTCAAGCAGCTGAAGGCTCGCAACGTGCGCCTCGTGTTCGTCACGGACCCGCCGCAGTGCTTCGGCGGGGAGAGCCACCGCAAGGGCTACTGTCTGCAGGACCGCGCGCTGCAGAAGGCCCAGCAGATCGAAGAGCTGGCTCAGAATCTGGAGAAGACATTTATTGACACAGAGGCTATTGCTGACACTCAGACTGTGGTGCTGGACACTGCTCCTCGTGCGCGGCAGAGAGGGAAAGTAGCCAAGTCGCTGCTACAGACGAACGGCAGGTTTCCTTTCGCTAGAGAAAAGTTACGTGGCGTGTTGAAGAAACATGGCATTGGGATTCAGACGGCGAGTCGAGAGGCCGACGAAGAACTGGGCAACTTGGTGCGGACAGGGAAAGCGTTCGCGGTGTTGGCGGAAGACTCGGACTTTCTCGTCATGAGCGGGGTGAGGTATATCCCGTTTGGTAAACTTAACTTTTATGTAGACGAGCAGCAGCCTGAGCAGCTGAAGATTCGAGCGAGGGTTTTCTCGCCCGAATTGGTGGCAGAGTCACTCGGGCTCGAGGTGGAGCAGCTCGTAGACTTGGCGTTGCTCTGCGGCAACGATTTAACGCTGTTATTGGACAATGAGTTTGGCATGGCAGAAGCGCTGGGCTTTCCTGTGCAGCGGAAGCAGGCGTCGAGCTCGTTGTATCCGGTAGATGCGGCCAGGTGGGTGGCGGAGCATTTGCCGACGCTGGAGAATCCCTTTCTGAGTCAGATTGAAGCTGACAAGAAGGGTTTCTTGCGAGCGCTATTCGAGATCTACCGCTTTTACGGTCACGGCGCGGCGTTCTTGAAGAAATTCCCGATCAAGATCGAGCCGACGCTGTCGAACAAGAAGCTGAAGTTGTATAGACGCTTGATCGAACAGTATGATTACCCGCCCATGTCGATCGACATCCTGGAAACGAAAGCACGTGGACTCAGTCAACGATTCGATCCATTGTCGTCGGTCCCTGGACTAGAAGATAAGTCGCTGGATGAATTACAAGCACCGGCGAGGCGCTTATCGTATTTGATATTAGATACACCAGTGGTACAGGAGATGACAGTCGACAACACAGTGGAAGTTTCCGTGACTCCGATAGACTGCGTTCGGCCATTTATCTCCGTCCCGGTGCAAGGACGTTCTGCCAGGGCAGTGGATCGGATGCTTCGCGCATTGGTCTTCGTCCTGTTATACGATGATCCCAATGGCGGAACCCCCAAGGCAGGACAACTAGCAGGTATGTTGGGCAAGCCAGACAAGAAGGGGCTGGCCGTGAAAAATATCGTGTACTCGCTGCTTGTACTGTGGAAGCGAGATCGCGTCTATTTGACGAAGGCAAGCTTACTGGATGATCGAATGCTGGAGCTCTTGTTGCTGACGTCGTTGATTTCGCTGGCGATTGACTTGTCCAAGCAAAGCCCAACACCTAGAAATCATGCCGTGTTTCAGGAGCAACTCTTGAATATGGAGGTATATGCGGCCGTGGGCGGCTACGTGGAGATCCTCAAGCAGCTCCACCAGTTGCGACTTGTGATGGGTAACAAGCTGCCGCAAAATTCAGGATGCGCTACGTACTTTTCGGGTGAAGTATTCATTGAAGTCTGCTGTATGTTGTTACATGATGGAAAGACAACCCCAAAGACGAAGAAGTCCCCGAAAAATGCCCCAGGCTTTACTCGGAAAGAGATAGAACCGGTGGTGAAGTTGTTTCCTGAAATCTCCAACACCAATCTCTTTTGGACTCACTACACGTACGTTCGTGCTACGATGCAACGCATGAAGGCACTGATTGTGCTTCCAGCTGAGGTGGCGCATGCTACCAAGAATATCAAGAGCGCTGCCTTCACCGCATTGGAAAATGCCATGCTGCAAAGTACTACCCTTGGTGGTGATGAATCAGAAGCGAAATTACTGCCGGGTGTAGTTGTTGCGCCCCCTCTTCCTCTAGATCTAGTCTTGCCATCTCACAGCCACGCATCGGCATCGGCGCCAAGTCCTTCTTCCAAGCTGACACCGCCTAAAAGAGGAACGAGGCAAGTTGCTCCCCCACTGCCACCTGGTCCACCACCGTCCAATCTCCATGCTTCAGCGCCGGCATTCGATCCTCGTTCTGTGAAGGGTTTGATGCCTTCTTCTGTCGCAAAGAAGCTGGGAACTGATAGCGCTGTGCGCGAAGGTGCCGGGTATGTTCCAGTTCCAGAGCCCGAGTCTATGAAGCCTGTAAGTCTGAAGGGATTGATGAAGACTTTGCCAGTATTTGCTCATCGAGAGGAGATCCTGGAGAACGTGGCGCAAAACCAACTAACGATCATCCAAGGTGAAACTGGTTGTGGTAAAAGCACATCGGTGCCTCAGTTTTTGTATGACTCGTGGGCTCGAGATCGTGCTGCAAGCGAGCGTCCTGTTAACATTTACGTGACACAACCGCGACGAATCGCTGCCATTGAATTGGCGAACACTGTGGCTAAGATGCGCGAGGGAAACGAATTCGAAGAGGATGGTCAAGTAGGAAAAGTAATTGGCTACAGGATTGGTCAGAAGCAGATGACCTCCAGCAAGACCAAGATCACGTACGTCACGACGGGGTACATGGTTGAGCGAATTATTCATGACCCAGAGGCACTGAACAAGATCACGCATTTGGTGCTAGACGAAGTGCACGAGCGCAGCATGGATGTTGATTTGCTACTGCTATTGCTGAAACTCCAGCTAAAGGATCACGCTCACCTCCGCCTTGTCATCATGTCTGCGACCATGGATGCACAGGTTCTCATTAAGTACCTCGGCAAGGCGCTCTCGACTCGCTTAGTGAGCAGAAAACCCCTTTTTGTCGGCTCCAAGCTGTTTCCGGTGAAGAATGTTTACCTGGACGATTTCTCCGGTTGGTTCCCAAGCCTTTGGCGACGTCGTCAGAAGGAAATGGTCCTCATGAGAGATCAATTCCAAATCCTCACGCAAAGTCGACTCAGTGCTAACAGTCAGATGGCAAAAAAGGCCATCTCGAAGATCCACGAGAAACAGTTGGTGGTCATTGAGGAAATGGTGCGTGCGCTAATTGAGAACCATCGTGATCAGGCTGGATCTCAGTGCATCCTTATTTTCCTTCCTGGTATTGGAAGCATCAACGGGCTGTACGACGCCTTGAGCGTCCTCGCCTTGAACACCCCTGGCGAAAATGTCCAAGTTCTCGTGCTGCACTCAGGCATCGAGTTGGAGCACCAACAAGAGGCATTTAAGTTGCTCGGCAACAGGTCAACCAAGATCATTCTGTCCACGAACATTGCTGAGAGCAGCGTGACTATCCCAGATGTTACGCACGTGATCAATTGCGCGATAGAGAAGCAGATCGAGATGCCCAACGCTGGAAGCTCCCACGCTGAGGTGTTGGTGGATACGTGGTGCTCACGTGCTTCTGCGCTGCAACGCTCCGGTCGAGCTGGGCGAGTAATGCCCGGTACGGCATTTCACTTGTTTACAGAGTTGTTCCGCGATCTGTGCATGGCTGAATACAATACTCCAGAACTGCTGCGGAAACCTTTGGACCGGATCGTGCTGCAACTGAAAGGGCGATTGAACCAGTTTGGTGTGCCCAGTGCCCTACTCAGACAAGCGCTGGATGCTCCCGAGTTGGATCACATAGACGGAGCCTACAAGCTGTTGTCCTCCTTTGACGCTATTGACTCTGGGGAAGAAGAGGATTCTCGTCTGACGAGGTTCGGCTCCTTCGTCTGCCAGTTGCCACTCAGCCTGGAGTTGTGCCGACTGCTAATGACTGGTGCTTACATGGTGCACGACAACACCAGTGGGGGTGAATCTTGGTCCTTGTTGCTGAATACGGTTATCCTAGTGGCAATTCTTGCTGTACCAGACCTGTTTGTGATGCCCTCGTTCTACCACGCCAAATCAGCGCAGACCTATGTGAAAGAGATGAAGAAAAATCTCCAGGCAAAGCTGAAGTTGGATGATGGGATTTGGAGCGAACCGCTATCGATTTGGCTGTTCTACATGAAACTCATGAGCGAGCAACCGCTTCATGGAAAGCGCAACTTGAATGGTGTTTTCCACAAGATGTCGATTTCCGTTCGCCGGTACCAGACGCTGAACTTCCTGATTTCGGATCTTTGTGCTCGATTGATCGCGTTGTCCAAGAGCAAAACAGGCGAGTTCGCGCAGCTTTTGGACGCGAAAACGATCGTCATGCTGGCCAAGCTGGATGGTTACGCAAGCGCACAACGAATGGACAAACAACTGCTGCAATTCGCTCGAAACACTGTTCGTGGCAAGCGTGATGAGCTGCATACCATGCGCTTTTTAATTGTGCAAAACTTCGGCGAGCACCTTATCGGCGGAACGCGGTCCAACGCCACGAAGTTCGCGGACGATGACTTGGATGGTACAGACAGGGTGGATTTGAAGGTTGCCAGAGAAGAAGCCGGAGTGTTCCTGTCCCTGTCTAACAAAGACAAAGCGACTCTCTTCAACCAACTCGCTAGCAGTGCAAACCCGATGGACGAGCTTGCGGCTCTGGCCCACGAACAAAATATCGTGTCGATCTACGCGTACTCCACACCAAAGAATCAAGAGAGTGAGGAAGGTGAGAGTAACGCCTCCAGCGAGATAGCTGAGGGTGCAGTGTCGCGGATGAGCTTCCCAGTGTCGCTGGTTTACTACATCCACGGCGAAAAGTTCCCTGTGAATTTGGGCATGCAGCCGAACCCCGATGAGCGTGAGCTTGCGTTTAAATTCCGTGTCTCAGGCAGCAACTCGTGCGGTCTAACGTGGCAGCAACAGAAGGACAATGTGAAGGCATCCACCGGTAACCGCAGCCTGTTCTCACTGCCAGTTCGACCAGTGAAAATGAAGAAGGGTGCAAAAGAGCCCAAGCTCTTGGCAGTGTACGCTGACCGCCTGTATACTGGTGACGAAACGAGGATGTTTTGCACCAACTGCACGCTCCTACCCCCGAACAGCGCGAGCTACTACCCGATTATGCTGCTGGTTACTGCTCCACGCCATGCGAACATTCAACTCCACATGGATGCTACTGCAGGAGAAGTTCTACTAGTGAAGGTGGGCGCGCAAGATGCAATCTTCCCACGGAAAATGGCACTTAAAATTGAAGTTCTTGCGGCTATTAACGCGGTGCGTGCAGCTTTGTCTGACGCTCTGAACGCGACAGTGGGGGCTAGACGACTGTGTGTGTCCGATTTGCTGGCGCTGTCGGACGAGTCAGTCTTCATGACGAAGAGCAAGGCCAACGCGAAACGATGCAAGTGGCAGCCCCTGAAGATGAATGAGCCGGACAAGGCGACGATGGCGGAGGGAGAGACCCCAGCGCGCTTCCCGGAACTCTATATGGCTTAGCACTGTGTTGTGGTGATTCTCGTTTGAGTTGGTATTTAGGTGGCCCGATCTGAGTGTGGCGGATGCTGCAGGGGCAGAGCGAGCACCCTGAAGGTCGTGTAATCAATCCATCAGCTATTGGCAATTGCATTCGTGTGTGGGTTGTACTTGTGAATGGCTTGCAGGGGTCGAGAGGAAATCGGCAAGGCAAGCGAGTTTTTTTTGGCAGTTACGATGCTGCCCCTCCAGCAAGTCGAGACGCCGCGTCACGAACAAGAGGTGCTGCGGAAGCTCAGGCGATGCGCGTCGTGGCCGTGCTTCATCGATAGACACAAGAGGGGGCCTCGACTTCCACAGTGAGAAGCATGTCCAAGGAAATCGAGTTCTTCAATGCCACATCTGCCGAGAGCACGTCGCCAGAAGCAAGCGGACACGGTGGATCCACGTCCTCGGCCAAGTATCGTGCATCTTCTCGGCCAAACAGCGTGCTCCTACAAAGCGCCACGGAAACACCCGACGCTGCACAACGCTCACTGGAGTCGAGGCTGTCGGCAACCAACATACTACAGCGCATGAACCAGAACTCTGCATCGCGATTGTCTCTGTCAGGACCAAGTGGAGTCGATGCATCGACCTCTGGGACGAGTGGCAAGCCTAAGAACCGCTTTGCCATTTCCACCGACACTGCCGCTCCGGCGAAAGCATCAGGGGCAACGCCAAAGCTGCCGCAGAAGTTGCGCCAACACGTGAGTCGACTACGGAACCAGTTCGCATTGGGATCGGGAGCAGCATCGGGGTCGTCACGAAACTTAAGTGTGGGCGGCCGAACTGCTTCTGCTTCTCCTCACAAGGCTCCACGGCCCAGCATGCCAGCGGCTGCGATCAACTCCAAACGCTTCTCGATTGCCGCCGCTGCTGCGATGCAGTACTCGCGTCGATCGAATCAGCTGCAAGCATCGAAGGAGACCGAGCCAGAGACTAAGGCGCCCAAAACGCCAGCTTCGCCGCAGGATCGAGAGTCAGTCGTGAGCGCTGGTACCTTTCAGGATCTGCTCCGTCCGTTGCAAACGAGCTTGAGCTGTGCAAGTTTACCTGCTGGGTGGTCGAGCGATGAGGATGACGACGCAGAGCAACTTTTCCGCCAAAGCGAGCGAGAGAACAGCCGAATGCTGCGTGTGTGCTGCTCGATTGACAATCTCATGCTCTCAATCGGAGACCGCGCGCAGGAAGAGAAGCAGAGTGAAGCTATCGTCCGTGGTGCCACACACGATCTCATGAAACTCTACCAGTTTGCTACGAAGCAGGTGGTCTCCGTTATCTTTGACAGATCTGAGGATCAGAGCAGCAGCAACAACAGAGGTCCTCGAGGTGATGACGGACGCGCTGCTGCGACGAAGATGGATGGGAAGGAGGCGCAGTATGCCATGGAATTTTTACTGGAGATAAATGATCGCATTGGTAAACTGTACGAGTTTGCTCGCACCGTGTTTGTGGATACGGTCGATGGGCTCCGTCTGCAAAGGAAAGAGCTGGAGGAAGGATTTACCGCTGCTGCATTGAAAAACGAGCAGCTTCAAAGTGAGATGCGAGATTTACGGGACTTTCATGAGCAGAACAACGTTAACGCAGTTGACACGTTCGCTATTGGCACCTCGGGGAGCAGGGACGCAGTGCTGGACAATGGTAGTGACACTGCAGCGATGGGAGCTTTAGCATTCCCTGATGTTAGTCCCGACTCCGGTGGTGATGAATGTGGTGCACTGAAGCAGCAGTGCCAAGAGCTGTCACGTCTCCTGGAGATGGCCAAGCAAGAGATCCGTATGAGCCATCACGAACGTGATGTACAGAAGGCTCGTGTTGCTGAAATATCGAGTGCTCTGTTCCATGACAGTGAGCTTGGTTTGCTCCGGAATCAGCTCCAAAGCGAGAAAAAGCGCGTGCGCGTTCTTGAACGAGAAAACCTAACGCTGCGCGAATCTCAGCAAGAGCAATCGCTTAAGTTGCAATCCCTAGAAGCACTCCAAACGGCTAGCTCTGCCTCGACCGTGGCCTTGAACAATAATAGCGTCACACCTGGAACCCGGCGCATGAGCGCAGTCCAACCTCAGATTGAGACAACCCCCTTGTCACTACAGCAGGACCGTGCTGTGCTTCACGAGGAATCGGTCGAGGAAGAGCCTGCTGTACCAGCTACCCAATTGACAGTTGCAACTCAAGACAACCAGTATAATTTTGTCAGCTCGGTTAGTGAGGACATCGCACCGGCAGTCACCGAGGTGAACTGGTTTTCCCGCCTCGTGAATCCTCCACAACCAGCAAACGTGCGGAAGTCTCGCAAGAAGCTGGTGGAATCGAAAACTGAGCAACAGCCACCTGTAGTGCTAAGCAAGTTTCTCGCTGGTTTACTCATGACGGACAAGCAACTTGCGACTGCAAAAGAGGAGTCAAAGGCACGTAGGCAAGGAAGTGTCCCGACCTTGGGGCCGCCGACCGGGGCTCTGTCAGCTAGCAGAGACGCGCGTTCCGCAGAGATGTCAAATTCGCGAAAAGTGGGCGGAAGAAAGCAGCGCCCCCGATCTGCTGCGCCAGCGAATGCCTCTGTGAATAGCGCTGAGGCTGAGGATAACCACGAGGGGATTATTATGGGCTGTCTTCAACTGGTGTGGGCATTTTACCAGCGTTTTCTACTCGCTGCGGAAGCTCAAGACCTTTTGGGCACGCGAGGAATTGGCGGAGACCCTACGATGGGTTGTGGAGTCAACTCCGGTGCTGGAAGCCCTGCCACCGAGCTTGTGTCGTTACCCATTATCGTTTTTCACTTCTTTCTGGAACGCTGCAGTCGTGAACGAGATGCTGTTCAAGAGCTAGAAAGCTTTGTGCGCTGCGTTCACAGCGTACGTAGCGAGAGCTGCAGCCTGGAACTATTTTGCCAGTTTTTGGAAGGAACGTGTACGCGCCAAGAACTTTGCTTCTTCTTATGGGTTTACCAGGCTATGGATGATGTTCGCCTTGGTATTCCATACGATGACCCTCTTCCGAGCCACTACGAGGGTAATGTTGACTTTAACGACAGTCTTCAACATGGACCGACGCAGTTTATCTGTGTGCTGAAGGCTACGTTTCTCGCTCGAAGTATCTTCAGGATACTTCACTTCAAAGTGCTCTGTCGACCCGCTTCAAAAGGGGGTAAACGTCGAGGTAAGGGCGCACGGAGTCCACAGAAGCGACGCAGTAGCAATCCTGTAGTTGCAGTGACACCGTCGTCTCCATCGACATCTCCAAAGCGAAAGCCTAAGACTCGATTAGGCGAAATAACAGCAGCTCTAGCACCAGTTGCTGGTTCAATGCCTACAGGAAATAATGCTGAGGCCGGTCAAGAGCAGAAAAAGATTTCCCCGCATGTTGCTGCACAAACAGAACTGCGGGAGGTCATCGAGAACAACCAGGATCAACCAATCACTCTGGAAACTTTCAACAACTTACTGCTGAAATTCGCGGTTGTACCATCTCCTGAGGAGCTAACAGCTCGGTTGGGGCCATTTTACCAGCCCACAGGTGACGAACGCAAGATTCCCACTGATGTGTTTCTGGCTTTGCTCATGGAAGCGTACAAGTTCCAGCTGCAGTGGCGGCGTGACCAGCTACGCGCGCTATTTATTCACTTGAACCACCAGGAGGAAGTACATCAGAGTGCAGCCGAAAATTTGGTAGCAACAGCAACCGGGAAGGAAGGTCGACGCCAAGGCGGTGAGGAGAAAAAGCAGCCGAAGTCACGAATGAAGAGAAGGAGGAGTCGTGACGGCACAGTCGAAAATGGTGTGGGAGGTAGCAAGTATCTACGAGGTCTGTCCCGCGCTGTTCTACGTGATCTGTTGCTTCAAGCAGAGATTGTGCACGACGGGGATATAGCGCAGGTTGATGTGGATTGGCTGTTCGCTCAGCTCTTGCAAGCAGCTGGAGGTAATGCTGCTGACATCACGTTCGATGCTCTATTTGATGTACTTCAGAAAATGAGATGGTTAGACAGCAGCAAACTCCGCGTCGATGCCCTCATGGAAACAACTGGAGTGGTAGGGTCGTCAACGAAGAAAAGGCCTGGTAGTGGACAGCAAGCTGGCGCCAAGAGATTATCAAACGCACACGCTTGTGCAGTAACCACTCCAAGTCCCATGCTTCGCGCTGTTCGTGACAAGTGGCGTGTGTATGCTCGCCACAGTCTGGTCTTGTGCAACAACGACCCCAACCTATTCATTCGTCGGCATAGCCAGCGGTTGCTGCATTACGTGGACCAACATCTCGTAAATTTTGCAACTGAATCAGAGAGCGGTGGCACTGCAAGTACTAGTCCGGATGCTATTCAATGCATTCGAGAATTCCTCACTTTCGCTTGGAGGGTGGCTGCGAAGCGTAATGGGGGGGCGGGAGTGACACTTTTGTCACAAGCATGTTTGACAGAGGTATTCCTTGTTAGCCAAGCGCTACGGGTCACCTTCGATTCGCTGCCAGGATACCAATGGCAACTTGGCGCTGTTGACGGAAAAACGACCGAGTCGCAAACAACCGAAGGAAACCCCGAAGTTGTGCAGCTCCACTCGAGTCACAGTGCCATCTCACAAGATGCACTACAGAGTTTCTACGATACCGCACGAATGGACCTGAAACTGTTTGTCAAAACTGAGGATCCAAGCAAAACAGCTGCCCACCTTCACGAGCTGGAAAATGTGTTGGCTCTTTATGCAGCTCACATCGCGCATCTCTTTCAGCGATTCTCGGAGGCGCGCTTTAATTGTGCGCCGCAAGTGTCCTTCCATCGATGGAGAGCCATGGTGTACGAGCTTGATCTTGTACACCCTCACAAGCTGCCGTTTTCCAAGTTGCAAGCTCTGTTTGTAAGCGTCGTGGAGGCACTGCCCCGGTCCGGGTCTGATGGTACCAACGAAGCGTCTTTAGATCAGGAACTTGGCGTGGGAAAGACTCAATTCTCAGAGCTTTTTGTGCTGATTGCAATGGAAATTCGTCGCGTTGCGGTATCTCGAAAACTCGAAAAGTCCCAACTCGCAGCAATGAAGAAGCCCGGAGGTGATCATTCGGAGGTACTGTTGGAAGTTGCCGAGCTGACACACCGCCCTGCACGCATAATGGCTGCATTTTGTCAAGAGATCCTGGCTCCCCGCGCCTTCGAAGCTGACAATGCACTAGTGGAGCGAAATTTCGCTGCAAAACTCAGCTGCCCACTTGTCGGGCGAGCTCTGCTGGAACATCGAGCTTTCCTGCGCACAGTGTTCTTTTACTATGCCAAGCAAGACGAGATTGCCGAAGACGAACGAGCCGCACTAGAAGAGCAGGCGTTGATTCGAGAGATACAGGAACACGGAGGCCCACCCGAGACTCACCACGGCAAAGACCCCGAGGTTTCTGCGTCAGAGGTCAGTGCTGCCTTGCTACAACCCGACCCAGGCTCGGACTTTCAACTGGAAAAGACCAAACGAAGCTCCATGAGCTTCGGCGAGTTCCAAAACTTCCTGACCGCCTTCGGTCTGCTGGATGCTCCTGACTTCCGCCCTGGTGGCAGAGTGACTCTTGCTGATGCGCAGCACGTTTTCTCAGCAGTGATGTCTCTCGACAACGACGACACCCTTCAACTTGAGTTCGACGAGTTCGCCGCTGCTACTGTGGCTCTGGCCGTGCACCTGAATCCGAGTCCGTTTACGCTGTGGCACCAGAAGGTTGATGACTTCGCAAAGAGACTCCGAAAGATGTGGGGAGCGCAGAGTGAAGCCGCCAGATAAGGCCTCTAGTCTGAGAGCAACAAAAGAAAACGTTAATTTGAATGCATTACGCGGTGGCAGGTCGTGTCTCAATGCCCAGAATCTTGATCTGGCCCGTTTCCTTTCACTTTCCAGTCCTGCTACGTCGCAGGCATTTCACTCCACTCATGTATCTAGAAATCACTGTCGTCGGCGTCGTCCTCCATGGCAAAACTCTCCTCAGCATCGTCAGCATCGTCGTCGTCGTCACTCGAAATCTCATCGTACACAATGCGCTTTTGTGTGCGCTGGGAACGCTGACGAGGTGCCACTGGCGAGGGATCCGCCCCTTCGTCATCACTAGAGACTTCACTCTCCTCTTCAAGAGGCGATTTCTTCGGCATCTTGGCTGGCGTGACCCTCTTAGCAGCCGTGGCCTTCTTGGGGGTTGCAGCCTTCTTAGGCGTAGCCTTACGAGCTGGAGCCTTCGGTTTGACTGCAGACTTCTTTCCAGCATCGTCAGACTCCATAGCGAAGACATCGTCTTCTTCATCCTTCACTGCAGCCGTCTCATCATCAGAGCTCGCCAAGTCAATTGTTGAGGCCGGCTTCGTCACACGTGACGTACTCACAGCAGGAGCAGAAGCTACCTTTTGCGGGGTCGCCTGAAGTCTCCGAGCAAGTCGTTCTGCGAGAGAGAGCTCCTCCACTTCTTCCTCGCTCTCAGACTTGACTGCTGCAGGCTCCTCCTTGGCTTGAAAGAAATTCGCAATGGAGCCCGACTTAGGTTCCTTCGTCCCGTTAGTCTTTTGCTCCTTAGCCTTAGTCACAGTGGCTTCCTTCTTAATTGGCTGCTTCACTGGGGTCTTTCTCGGCGTCGCCTTGGCACGAGGCTTCTTCTTGACTTCGAAGTCTGAATCATTATCGTCATCGCCGTTCTTTCGTTTCCTTTTCTTCGCTGCAGATTTCGCGCGCGTCTTCTTCTTGGGGGTGTGCGACAAAATTCTCTCTCGCTCGGCTTCCGTCTCAACGAGCATTTTCTCGAGAGCGTCCAGGTCTGTAATCCACAAATCCTGCACCGTTCTGCCTTCCAAGACGCTGAACTCCTGCTCGCGATCCTGAAGCTCGGCACGAAGCTTGTCAACGCGTTCCTTCGTCAGGCTCCAGATTTTCATAGACAGAAGGTAATCGTAACCTCTGCCGGCATCCGTGGCGTTGCCTTCGTCCTCATCGTTTGAATCGTCATCATTGCTGCTCTTCCTTTTCGACTTCGGAAGAATCTGATCATATCCCTCCGAAATCAACTCTTCGAGAAGGTCTTGCCTCTTCCGGTTGCTTACGATCAGCTTACCTTCGACAACTGACAGCACGAAGCGGGCCTTGTTCGACAAAAGCTTGATCTGGTCCTTAAGCTTTTGCAGCATGGCCTTCTTTCTGCGCTCATAGTACTCGAGGCGAACACCGTAAAACTCATCCATCACCTGCTTCGGATTCTCGTACTTCTTGATGTGGCCGGCCGCATCAAAAAGATGCATGTTGGAGGTAGACAGAGACGACTCCAGCTTGAACTTCTTCACGATTCCGCCGGGGGCCTTCGAGATATCGGTCAGCGCCTTCGGCTCCAACGTGATTGTGAACAGTACCTTGACATCGGTGTGGTTCTCCTTGAAGTCCTTAATTGTATTGGCATCGAGCAGAGCTTCCAAGAACTGTTTGTACGTCTGAGTCCACACCTTAACGGGTAACTCGGAAATCACAAGTGTGCTCTCATCCGTGACCTCGTACAAGCCTTGGACGACGTAGTTTCCCGTATCACCTCCGCGCGAGTTGGTCTTCTCAACGATGTGACCGGTGAATCCACGGTACCATGGGGTTAATGGAGTCGCCTCCTCTCCGTTGATCATCTGCCGCAACCCTTTAATGATGTCGAGTGGGTTGTAGTTGGGGACAGAGCTGGACCAACCTGTTCCGATACCATCACTGCCGTTCACGAGAACCATCGGGATGATCGGGATGTACCATTCGGGTTCGATAGACTGGCCGTCTTCATCCAAATACTTCAGCACATCGTTGTCCAGCGGATCGTAGATAAGTCGCGTGAGCTGCTCCAAGTTGGTGAAAATATAACGAGCGCTGGCAGAGTCCTTGCCGCCCATCAGACGCGTACCGAACTGACCGATAGGAGACAGAAGGTGGATGTTGTTACTTCCAACGAAATCCTGCGCCATGTTCACGATACAGCCTTGCAAACTCTGCTCTCCGTGATGGTACGCAGAGTGCTCCGAAACATAGCCAGCCAACTGCGCCACCTTAAGCTCTGACTGAAATAGGTAAAGCACACAAATGCGTCAGACACAGCAACGCGAAGCTTCAAATACCAAAGATGGAAAGCGTACCCGAAGATTACGCTTGAAGCAGCAGAACAAGACTTTTCGCTGAGACGGCTTGAATCCGTCCAAGATACTAGGAATGGAACGGATGTTGTCGGCCATAGAGAAAAGAATGAGTTCCTTGTTGACGAACCTGTCGGGCAAAAAGCACAAACAAGTTAGCCATCGAGCAAGTCAAAAGATTGTCTGCGCGAGAAAACTTACTCTGTGTAGCCCATGGCGTCCACATCGTAGTCGACGTAGGTGCCAGGCTCATATCCACGTAACCAATCCTTGCGGTCCTCGACACGCTTCTTTGAGAACGCCATGTCGATCACGTCGGCATCTCCATCGCCTTCGTACGTGAACCCAATCTGGTGGGTTTGCAAGTCGGAAAAATACTCTTTTGTCTCTGCAGCCGTACTCGTACCCAGACCCTTATAGTACTTGATAACCCAGCCACGCCCCTGGTTGGTTCTTTCCCGCCAAGACTCGTACTCGGGCATCGTGTAGAAGACCTCTTTGGTTCTACCCTTGGTACACTTCACAATCGGAGTGATGAACTCCTGTAAGAAGCCTTCGACAACCAATAGCGACGGCCAAAAATGGTGGATAAGGTTAATCACCAGACCCTTGATGTGGCTACCATCATGATCCTGATCTGCCATAATCATCAGGTGGCCATAGCGCAAGCCCTTGGTAGACTCGTACTTCTGGCCGTACTTCAGACCGAGAATCTTGACCACGTTTTGAATCTCCTCGTTCTTTAGGATTTGTGAGTGGCTTGCTTCGCGTACGTTGAGCATCTTACCACGCAACGGGAAAACACCGTAGTAGTCTCGTCCAACGACGGCAAGGCCACCAACAGCCACGGTCTTGGCAGAATCTCCTTCCGTCAGGATCAGGGTGCAGTCTTTGCCTTTCGCGGTACCAGCGTGGTTGGCATCGTCAAGTTTCGGGATACCGGAAAGTCGTGCCCGTTTGCCACCGCCGCCACCCTTGCGACGAAGCTCTGCTGTCTGCTTGAACGCAGCAAACGAAAGGATTTTCTCCACCATGCCACTCTTTTCCACTTGCTTCAGGAACTTGTCGCTCAACGAAAATGTAGATCCAAAGCCGTTGGGCCGTGTCGTCAGAGTCTCTTTAGTCTGTAGCGGAAAAAATCACTGTCAGCTACTGAAACACACACAACTATAGAGCACAGAGCACATACCTGTGAGTCAAAAGCAGGGTTGTCAATCAACGCGCTCACGTAGACGACCATGTGCGTCTTGATGTAGTTGGCCTTGACCGCCTCGCCCTTGTTCTTCTTCTTCAGCACACTGACGAGCTTGTTCGTAATCTGATCCACAATGTACGTCACGTGCTGGCCACCCTTGGTGGTGCAGATGCCATTCACGAAACTCACTTGCTGGAATCCATCGTCACTTAGACCGACTCCAACCTGCCAGCGTTCGTCGGGCTTCTCGAAGATGACGCCATTTTTGGTGACGTTCGTGGGTTTAGCTTTGGCAGCTTTAGCCTTCGGTTTGGCTTCGCTGTAGTCATCGTCGTCTTCGCCATTTTCTTCGGGGTCTTCTTCCTCCTTCTCGGCTTCAGACCCACGAGGTCCCGGATACAGCGCGACATACTGCGGGAACGACTTAATCGGGATCTTCTCTCCGTTCAGGAAAACATTCATCCCCTTCCCAGAAACGCCAGCCACGTCGTACACTCGCTTCTTAAAAAGCGACACAATGTCGTCATTGAGGAAGTCCAGCTTGAATCGCTTGAGGTCAGGCTTGAACGAGATGCACGTGAAGTCCTTCTGTGCCCACTTGGTGATCGACGGCGGGTTCTTCTTGCCCATGTTGTTCTCAAACACTTGCTTGTACTTCTGCTTGGTGCTCGAATCCGCCGTCTCGACAACAAATTCGTTGGAGAAAATATTCGCGAGCTTGGCGCCGTATCCGTTTCGTCCACCGGTAGTCTTCTTCTTCTTATCATCGAAGTTGCTACCCGTCAGCAAATGCCCAAAGATGAGCTCCGGCACATACACCTTGTGCTCCTTGTGCAGCACAATAGGAATGCCCTTTCCGTTGTTCCACACTGAGATCTCGTTCTCCTCCACGTCGATCGTCACCTTCAGTGTGTTCATGGACTTGTCCCGCTGCTTGTTGTCACAGGCGTTGACAATAATCTCGTCGAAGATCTTGTACAGTCCGGGCACGTAGTTGATCTTCTTCATCTCCATCCTTTTCTTCTCTTCGTCAAACACCCACATGTTCTGCTCCACGTGCTCAATTGAGCCCACTACAACCACACAAAACATAAGTCTTCTCTCCTTGTCTCTCCTCTCTAAATGCACCTACCGTAGGTGTCTGGACGCAGCAGAATGTGCTCCAGCTGCGTCTTCTTCTGGTAAATCTGCTCAATAGACTGCTTGGGTGTACCGCTCTCCTGCTGCACGGGCATCTGCTCGTCCCCGCTGTCGTCCACATCGTACGCGGGGCTGTCGGACGCGTCGCTGTCCCACGCGTCCTTCTTCTTCTTCTTGACAAGCTTGAGCTTACTCTGCGTCTTCTTAACCGCCGTCACTTTACCGCTGGCTGCCGTGGTTTTCTTCTTCCGTGGGGTCGTGGTCTTCTTCTTGGCCGGGGTCAGCATCACCACCTATGTTGTATTATTTTTAACATACAAATAAGAAAGTTATAGAAAATTAGTGAGTCATTATGTTGTAACTTGGAGTTATGGTGCCTGTAAAGGGTGGAGGGACGTGGGGGTCGCATGAACAGAGAGAGAAGAGAGACACGCACATCGTCTTCCGAGTCGCTCATGGCTGCAGGCTTCTCCGCGTCGCTGGGTCTTCCTCGCTCGCCGCCGCCACGGAGTGCGCACAAGCTCTGCCGATTTCAAAGTGAACATCGAACTGAAAAGCGGCGGAAAAAAAACCTTGCAGCTTTTGAATTTAAATTTAATAATGTCAGATCTTGGTACATCTGGGGAGAGTGGGATAATTTCTACACTTGGTTAAAGTATGAGTGGGAGATGCGGTGCCACAAAAATGGACCCTCTTCTGGCAACGAAATGTGATGTAGACACCAACTTTCGTCGTCGATTTGACGTGGCGAAGGTTTTATTATCGATCTGTGAGGTATGCCACATTAATGTAAATATGTAGCCATTCGTCTACAGGTTGCTCTTGCACACCAGCCAATCTCCGGTTTGAACATTTGACATACATCCGACCCCTTCACTAACCTGCACTGCATCACCTCGCTAAGCATCCACGTCCGGCCCGCGAAGGGCTTCCTCAATCACCAATTGCCTCAACAGCCCTGCGAGTCGCAGGCTGCGACTACTCCAGTACAACCCGAGTTAGTTAGCTCGTTTATTAGCTGCAGCTGTCAATGCTCTTCGTTGTTTTCAGTGAGGGACGAGGTTCGTCAGAGAGCAAACCGTTGGTTGTTGTGCTTTATTGTCTACGACGCCCGTTCGTTGAATGTGGTCACCGTCCGCCACCTAGGACGTCTGCGAGTTCATCAGGTTCGTACGTTGTACTACTGTTCAAGGGTGCAGCTCCATTCAGCGGCTCTCGCTGCCGGTGAGGGAAGCGCTCGATGTACGAAGGTCCCTTTGACTCGAACTGGTAGTCGTCGGCTCGGATTTTCACGGACGACCCAATGTTGTTCGGGTGCTTCTCCCATGCCAAGCTCTGCGCGGTCTCCCGCGCTGTCCAGTTGCCAAGTGTGTCGGCCACGTCGCCGTCCAAGACCTTGTGTACGTCGCAAGGGAAGAACTGCGACTGGTTGTAGCACGGCGACATGTGCGGCTGCAGTCCTTGCGGGCCGAGCTGAGCTTGTTGCTGGTACTGCAGCTGGATCGACACTTGCTGGTCGAACGCTTTGACGTACGCGTCCAGCTCCTTCTGTGGTTGGCAATGAGCTGAGCCCCGTGCAAAGGTTTGGTACTGGTCAACCACGTCCGAAGCGTACGGAGAAGTGGTGCGGCAAGGCAAGCAGCCGCTCTCCTGTTCGTCCAGCGTCGTGCCAACCAGTCCGGCGACTTGGAAGCACTGCGAGCCGTAAGTGAATAATGGCGGTGCCGATGGTCGACCTTCCCAGTGACGCCCATTCCAGTACGAAGCGCGCTCGCGCAGCATCGCTGGTGACAGGAACTCGCGGAACGGTCTGATCTCGTCGCCCAGCACAGCTCCGTCGGCCGAGTCCGCGAGCCCAAACAGATCTTCACTGAAGGCGAAGAAGTTGAGAAGAGCTTCCCGTCCTTCGAAGTCTCCCTCGACCTCACGTAGCAGGCCGCGAGTGCCCAAGTAGTCGTCTGTGAGAGCGCTGATGGCCACGTACTTGGCCCGTCGTCGCTCCACCACGTACAGCGGGCCTGTAAGCCGATCGGGACCGGTAGCGTGCACGGCGTTATCCACTTTCAACTTGTTGCGGGCGTCGTCGACGAGGCTGGTGGTGGAGCTGAACCACGCTGCATAGTCGGCCTTTGTGATGCTGTTGGTACTCGAGTTTATCAGTGCGGCCAGCACCTCCGGACGCGCAAGAGCAGAGCCTAAATCCTTCGCCATGAGGTCAATCTCGACCTGCGAGAGTGAGCCGGAGCTATCGAAGTCGTACGATTTGAAAACGTAGTCAGGTGCTTGTAGCAGTAGTGAGCGGAATCGCTCGTAGTACACGCGCCCGTCAAAGGACGGATCCAACACGAAGATGGCAGCGTCCAGCCGAGGCATCTGCCGATACCACAGCGCTCGGGCGAGTTCGTTCTCGTCCAGGTAGCCGCTCTTGTCCAGATCGAACCGATCAAAGAGCAGATTCGGGTCGACGCCCAGCCAGTTGTCGAACTCTTTGAAGGTGATCACTCCGTCCTTGTTGGCGTCCATCATGTCGACTTGGTTCCACTTCATGAGGTTGAAATCTGCGATTAACGCATCCACCAGCTCGGCTGTGAGCTTCTTGAGCGCCTTCTGCTCCTCTAGTTGCGCTATCTCGTAGGACGTGATTTTCCCATCACTGTCGCGGTCGATCTCGGCAAGATCAAAGGACGAATACTTGCTCTTGAAGGCCAAGCTCACAGGTACACCTAACGTCCCCAACAGTTCGTCTAGAATCTCCGTGTCGTTGGAGGGAATGGTGTTCTCGGTGAGCTCTTCCTCGTTCGGGTAAACGTACTCGATCGCTGGGTCATCCTCGATCTCGTGGCGTCGACGTTCTCCAGCGAAGCGCTTGAAGATGAAGAGCGTGATGTTGGTGCTGAGAGCGTCAAAGTAGTTGCCACGCCAGGTCTTGGTGTTTTGTACTTGAAATCCCCAAGATGTGTACGCCGGCACAGACGCCGTCGGGATAAAGGCGCTGTTGGCATCATCGTTCGGGTCCTTGTAGCGAGTTTCAACAACGGCGGTCGTCGTGGCGTTCGCAGATTGAGTCTGTGCCTGGCCCAAAATCACCTTCTTCTTCATTCCATCTGGGCAAACATCTTCCGGCTTTTGCGGCACCGTCGTGACGGACACGCAGTTGGTCGCGTTCACAAGCGAGCAGCAGATAACTTCCCAGGGAGTGTCCTCCATGCGCCAGCGCTGCAGGTAAATATCCGTCGGATCATCGTAGCCCATGTGATGAAAAGCTCGATGGTAACTCAATCCAAAATCCGTCACGGTTCCTCCGTCTTTTGCTGTACTTGGCTTTTGCACGCTCTGCCAAAGCGGATCCATGACAGGCCGGGGCAACCAGTACTCGACGGTCTTGTAGTACGTCCGCACGAGGTACGCAGCGTCTTCACCGCTCGAGGATGCAAGAATGGCGACAGTCTGATCGTGCGTCTCGTTAACGCTCTGTCCTCCTGGTGCTTCTAGTGGCGCTGCGTCAGGGTATAAGCTACGAACAAACGAGAATGGTCCATTCGGATATTCACTGCTTGCCACGCCCGTGAGACCCATCGTGTTCGCTGCAGACGATGAAGCGCTGTCGACGTGCATCCACATGACAAAGCGCTTAGTGGCGCGATTGAAGACCACTTTAGGCCGATCAGCGAGCAAGCCTCCATTGTCTTCCTGACGGTCTCCAAACGGATCCGTCAGGTTAGTGAAATGGAGCATGAGGCCTTCGTTACGCCACTCGTTGTAGTCGATACTAGAGCACGCGCCGATCCCCCCACGCCCCGTGTTGGCATCAAACACTTCCGAGTACCAGTACACGCTTGGGTGTTGAGGAGCATTAGGTTCTGGCGATGGCGAACTAGCACTAGAGGCCCCAACTTCTGCTTCCCAATCGATGCCCGTCTCCAGCGGCTCCACAATGAAGCTATCGAGCGGAAGGCCCTCAATCGTCAATAGTTCTGCGTACGAAATGACTTCTTCTCCTTCGTTACCCGTTAGCAATTCCGCTTGCTGCTCCTCGTAGCTACTTTGGTCGGGAATTTCACTTTCTTGCTCTCGAACGTCGTTGAAAAATGCTCGATGCGGTGCACCGTCGAACGGGACGATCCCATTGTTGTCGTGCTTGTACACTTCCTGCCTTGGCAAGTGACTGTCATGATGAACCATCGGGTGATACGTTGTTGTTGTCGGCTTCTGGGATGACTCGGCCCATAACTTACGCCACGTACGCTTTGCCGTGAGAACCGCTCCTTCATTCTCACTTGCAGCGTCTGCAGCCGCCGTGTCTGGGACGTTCCTGATCCAAGGACAGGAGAACCCCAGCAAGAAGTCCTTCCCGACGTAAATCTCGTCCCACCACGTAGACATGGCGTGAAAGTTGTTGAGACTCAGCGCAGCCACACTTTTGCCCTGAAACGCTGCTCCAGCCACCTTCAGCACGTCATTGAGGCGAATCGAGTACGTGTGCGTGTTCCAATCGAGCGTCATATCCAACTTGTACCAGCGATCAGTTTGCACTTTGTCGTGGAAAATATGTCGTGGCCATTGGAAGGTGTTGGCTTCGTGTGCAAAGCTGCCGTCGACTAACGCGATCGCAATCATAATTGCATCATTGGCCGGGGCGGCATCGCTCCGGTGAACTCCGAAGATGGCTCCACGGTTCACTGCCAGCGTTCCTCGTTCAAGATTTCCGACCCGAACGAAGTACGAGACGCGTGTGGGTTTGCTAGCCTCTGCGAGTATGAATCGTGGTCCGTTGCGAGACACTTGACGTGTTTTTGACGATAAATACGATGAGCCACTGGCGTATCGCTCACTACCGTGAACAAGAAGCGATTTGGCTGTGGCAGCAGCTCCCATCGAGGAATCAATACGCATGGCCAATTCAGAGCGAACCTTCACGTGAACGGAGCCCCGACCGCCACTTCGTGCCGTATTAGAGGAGGCCCCACCACTCACCTGCAGACTTCCTTCGCCCCAAGACGAGTAGCTTTGAGCGTAAATGGCGATACGTCCGCCGCTACCGCCACCTCCTCCACCGACGCCTCCAGCAACAAGCTCATGGCCTCCATGTCCACCGATAGCTTCCAAGTGTCCATGATGAGACACAGTAGCGCCACTAACTAGCAGCACCGAACCACCAGAGCCGCCACCTCCAGGGGTGAACGCCGAGCTTCCGGCCCCTCCGTTCGCTGATATGACCGCATTCGGGCCGATGAGGACGTCATTGATCGCCGACAACATAATGGCTCCTGCACCAGCACCCCCTTGGGTTGGCTGCACTACTGGAAAAACATCAAATGGTTCTTGTCCACCGCCAGCACCCCCACTTCCTCCCAAGAGATCGGTCACTAGTTCATCGGCGTACGCAGGCGCTACCCATGCAGAATCGCCAGTGTAGCCTACACCTCCAGGACTAGCGAATGACGCTCCAGCACCTCCAAATGCAAGTGAAAAGTACTGAGAATCAACAATCTCAGCCACTGCGTCAACCCCTTTCAGTTGCGAAAAATCGACTTGCAAAACTGCAGGAGCCGCAACGTCCGTCTTGGTGCTTGATGTCGGGGTCATGGGGACCACATTTCCCTCTCGTGTCCAGAACTGCAGTTTCCACACGAAGCCACCAGCAGCCCCACGCCCCGCGCGGCAACGCTTGGCAGGGTAATTTTTCGTGCTGTCTGCTACTTCAACGAGGTCATCTTCAGGTGTTAACCACTCCGACGCTCGGTACAGACCTTGGTCGTAGTTTGGATCGAGTGCTTCAATCGAGGAGCTCGCTGTTTGGTCGTCTAGTGTTGATCCTTGTACGCATCGGCCTTTTGCATCCGTGCGCGTCACGCGGGCGTCAATCAAAGTTGCCAGATCTGTCAATAAGCTGCTTCGAAGCTGCTCAGCCGTGACATCATGTGCCAACCAGCGTGTTGAATCGCCCAGGAAGCTCAGTCTGAAAGACCCCGAGAGCTCATTCCCATCGACAATTGTGCGGGTCGCCGCCTTCGCCTCCAGTCCTGAGAGAAAATTTTGTGCCTGAAGCTGCGGGACGTTCCCAACTGCTGACAAGAACGTGACGCGCCACAAACGGCCGATTTCAGGCACTTGCTCGAGCGTGTCGTCTCGTTCAACGTGCAGCTCTCCAATGTCAGGGAAGGCCGTTTCCAGTCGCCGTCGCACATCCAGCGCAGTCGCATCGTACGCAATCGTCTCGGTAGTTAGCCCAGCGCTTGCAGTACTCGGATAGCGAAGTATGAAGTGGCCTTGCAGATTCTGCCCAGATGCAACCGACGTTTCGATCTCCTGCACTTCAGACACGTGTTTGCCCCACGTCGACAGTGTCTTCACATACACCCGAGCACTCGTACTTCCCGGGCCGTTCTTGTTGTTATTCACACCTGGATAAGTCGTACCCGCTCCAATAAAGCCACCTCCTGGAAACCCTCCCAACGTTCCTGGTCGAACGCGCAGCTCCGTGTCCACGATGAAGCTGCTACGACTTAGAATCGCAACCGCTCGATTGCCTTGGAATCGCACACGCACACCAGCGCCAAGATAAACCGTCATGAAGTTGAACACTGCAACTGAAGTGCCTCCAAGCCTCGTCGTTGCCACAACACCACTTAACTGAACGTCTCCGCGCAACTCAGCTCGATCCGTGTCGAAGACCAAGTAACCTGCCTCCAGCTCCAGCGACCCGATCACGGGGAAAGTGAAGGTGTCCCAGCCAATCCACGCCCTCGGTTCCAGCATGCTGTCCTCGATGCTACTGCTGTTGGTCGCATTCCCGAATCGCCAGTGGTGGGTACCCGATTTCCAGTCCTCAAAGTCGTTCATGAGTGCAATTTGCTCTCGATCTCCGCCCCCGAACTGCCTCGTAAAACTCTTCAGCGACGCGTCTTTGATCTCATAATCCTCGTCTCCTCGAGCGCAGCGGTGAGTGACTTGGCAGCGCTCGTAGTTTCGACACGCAGTAGACGAAGAACCTTCAGTGCAGCGAGTTGACACGTACCAGTCGTCGGCGACGTTAGTAGCGTGGACGCATCGCAATTTGAGATTGAAACTCACAAACACCCACACCAGAACCTCCAAACACGCGATTCCTCTAGACATTTACGGATACCAATCCAGTGGCCGCCTCTTCGTAAGTGACTCTTGGTTCGAAGCAAAACAGGAATTGCAAGTCCTCAACCATTAGCCATTATGGCAAGCCGATTAAACTGCCTACTACCGAGTCCTTTGTCCTTACGCTGCATTTGGTTTTATGAAGGCGCGATAGTCCTCGAGCAACTTGAGTCGGTCCGCCTTGTTCAGGTTCATGATTTTCTCGATCCACTTGAATCGGTCCGTGTACGGGCCCGTTTTCAGACTCAGCGATTTCGCGAGGGTGATGTCGCTCACACTCAAGTCTTTCCAGCTCTGGAAATTATTGTTCCGAAACTGTTTGTCGTTCACCAGCTGCTTGATGTAGGTCAGCGAGTACTTGCTCTGGAGTCGCCTTTCTTGGCCATCCACCTCAGCCCTCAGAAGTCGACTGTCCGGCTCGGATTCAATACGATTCGCGGTGGTCATCTGGGAGAGCTGGACTTGCTTCGACTCGACAGCAGCATCGACGCTAGCGAAGAGAGTGGCTACCGCCACCAACAGGATGTAACTTAGACGCATCGGGTTTTCGTCACAGGTGGGAATATTACTGGTCAAGACGAGGCTGAGAGTGCTTGCGTGCAAATTGGACAGTGAGCTCCTGATTGCCGCTCGTGTCGGTCGGTTACGATCGTACTGTTCTCGTAATCGACCAGATTATGGGCTTTGCATAGGGCAGAACACATGTGTACATTAATCCAGAATTTGAAAGACGGATGTCATGAGCCGTCGCTAAAATATTAAGACCTGAGAACCTGACCTACGGTGTCTTTCGCCCCCTGCTGACATTTTAGCCAGAAAAATAAGACCACATACAAATACCAAGTAAGACCAGGTTGTGGTAATACTGTAGTTACAGCATTCAAGAACGGACCTCACATGAGTCAGACCTTGAACCGCAGGTGCGAGTTTGCTGTACAGGTATTGTCAACGAAGGTACAATCCGGCTTTCGAGGGATTGCCGATAGAATGCAGAGCTCCATGTGTACATGTACATATGGTGACTGCACTATTGAATGAGCGACTCAGTGTAGGCGATTCGCGAACGATAGACTGCCTGGATCAAGACGACCAAGGGTAACCATTCTATATATTGTCGTACAGATTAACTTAGAGGGATTACATGTAACAGTAAACGAAAACCACCCGTGAACTACATGTACAGCCCTTTTTCCTCATGTACACCTGTTTTAGCTCCGCATCTCGGAAGGGCCCGTTTTACAATTTGGGCCTTCAATAGGGATAGGTCACGCTATCTTGGAGCAGTGCAGCTCTGAAGCAGGTATGCCACTCATTTATACCGTTCAAAAGCGGCAAAACGGGAGGTTGTCCCTATAGCAAGGATGCAGTAGCAGAACAAACCTACCCCATTGCTCCATTTCGGACTTTGTCGTTTGCTATCTCGGACCTTATCTTTATTTCGGCCCCCCAATCTCGGGATAAGAGACCTCAAGTTTGGGTGGAAACCACAAACCGGTACACCGCAAATCCGGATTGGATGCAAAGTGATCATGGAAACGTGACCACAACTGTACAACGTCCAAACCATTCTGTGTGATTAAGATTCTTCAGGTAGGAAATTCCTAAGCTTACTGCACTAACGATAGGAATCCTTCATGACGGTCGGCACCTTTTAACACTAAATGACTGAGAAAACCGTACCGATTTTCGGAAAATTCTTAAGGCCATATTCGCCAATATTAGTTAAAGTCAAATTTGAGCGGCGCAAGATTAACAGCGCTGTAGTAATATAGTACTATTTGACTACTATAATAACCAGTAGTTTGGCCTGCATTAGAGGAACTCTAAATACATTTAGACAAACGCTATGGACGATAAGCTGGATTTATCACGGCATGTCCAGGGTCCACGCTACACACAATCTTCGTCGCACGAAGCTGTTGTTTGCTGCAATATGGAGGCTTCATCTTGGGTAAAGCGACAAAGTACTGAACGAGTGGTACGAACAGACAATACGATAGATGCGAGCTGCTGTTCAGCGTTTATCGGAGGACAGGGCGTATTTCTACATGGGCGTTGTCTGTGCTGGGGGCTCGTGACGAAGGCCCCCATGGAGAAGATACGCTCCCGAAATGCGGGCTTTGTCCATCGTAGCGAACCGCACAACTTTTGTTTAGTTGGTCGTCGCCAGCTCGGTAGTACTATACACAGTAACAGGGAAGGTCTGAGCAGTGCTACTACTACTACCAGTAGCGAACTACTAGTTCAGAAGAATAGCCGCCTGCAAACTCGCTTTGCTTCAACAAGGGGGCTTTTGGGACGAGTCTGCGCGATGCTCAGATTTACCGCATCGGAAATCATTTAGCGCCTGCTGATGACGACGAGCGAGGCGAATTTTGGCGAGCTGGTCTCGTGGAGATCCGGGGTATGAGCAACATAAACTGCAACTTACAGCCGCGAGCAAAGCAGTCATCTTTGTAGAGCTACCTTCAACCAAGAAGCTGGATAAGCCCCAGAAAGCTGCAGCCACCAACAAACTGAGGGAGTCAACCTAGCCCAAGCTGAGACGGGTGTTGGCTCTAAAAGGTGTTCGTCACCTCCTCTATTTCCGCATAAGTAGTGACTCTACATGCGATGGTAGTCTGGACTAGAGAAGGTGGACGTCAAGTGTTCCGCCTGCACTTGCACTGTCTCCAGCTGCGTCTCCGCCAGTCGCAACAGGAACCTGCCCACCACAGCAACTTGTGAGGTTCAATACACCACACTGACAACCAACATCATCTTCTATACGTGATCCTCTCGATGTTGGTCACGTCCCGTGCCTCGTCGAACTCGTGGCGCAGACGACGCCGCACGTAGTTGGTGCGGTCGCGCGTCGGCATTTTTCCGGCCGCCTGCAAGCAGAACCCACACAAAAGAACACCACCACAACCGTCAGCGTCTCCTCTATCCAACAGTGTATAGCAATACAGATCTGCTGCCACGCACGCGGTAGATCGCGCGGTACAAACGCAGTGCCTCTGCTCGTGTCGCCATCTCTCAAAAACTCAAAATGCGCACTTATAAACCACATCAACTACTGTAAACCACACCGACTAGTGTAAACTACACAAATGATCTTCGTATCCATGTCACGGTAGTCTCCACGATGCTGCGCACCATTCGCCAAGTGACAGCTCGCTCGCCGCTCTCCTTCCGCGCCATGTCGACCGCCGTCGATAAGAAGTTCTACATCCTGCGCTATGAGTACGTGGGCGACATCCTGGACCGCCGCGGACCGTTCCGTGCCGAGCACCTGGAGCGCGCCGTGAACGCCAAGAAGGACGGCCACGTGGTCATGGGCGGCGCGCTCGTCAACCCACCGGACGCCGGCGTCTTCATCTTCAACGTGGCGGACAAGACGCTTATCGAAGACTTCGCCAAGGCCGACCCCTACGTGCTCAACGACCTCGTGACGTCCTACTCCATCCGCGAGTGGACGGTCGTCGTCTGAACGAGGACGCAAAGCGTTCATCTAATGTAGCCATCTTGCTGCTATAACCACCAAGTCAACGCTACATTGCTGTCTGTATCCACCCTGGTGGGTGTGCGGCCTTTATTTCACTTGCAAAAGCGGTGGTGCTGTATGTACAACCTGCTGTCGCCCCACTGCCGTCAAAACGCAGTGGAGGAAGGAGGCGCCAGCGTCTTCTAGGGGTCTTATTGTTGTATGTGAGGGGGCTACGGGGACAGCGTGAGGAAGGGCTCGTTGTTCACGAAGCGCCGCATCATGTCCAGCGACGCCTCTGGCTGGTCTGTGGGTACCAAGTGACCCGAGTTCAGCACCACCACGTAGCTCATGTTGCCTGCCGACTTGGCCAACCCCGCCACTCGGCCGTCTACCATCCATGGCTGCCGCTTTGCGACGCGATACTTGGTTGTGTCTTTCCACGCGAGCCGGTCGATGATGCGCCCGATGCCCAAGTTGTTGCATAACGAGCCGTCCATGTTGCCGGCGTAGAAGAGGAACTTGTAGTTGTCCAGCAGATCGCGGAACACGTCGATCGGGACATCCTGCATCTCGTCCTGCAGCAAATGACGCACAAGTGCCGGAGCGGACGGTGAAGTGCCGTAGGTCGACCCGTCCACCGACAACCAAGGTGTTCCTGGAGGCACGTTCAGCGCTCGACGTACTCCGTCGTCGTTGAAGTAGCTCGACAGCAGCGTACTCAGATCCGAGAAGGTGTTGCCCGTTTGGCGGATGTCATAAATAAACGGGTTCCCTGCGGCCTCGTAGATCTTCTGCGTGACGGATTGGCAGACCCGGAAGGCGTCCACATCGCGCCCTTGTCGGTGCAGCTCCTCACATACACTGATCTGCGCGTTCGCGTCTTCATATTGCTGTGAATCGATGAGCCCCAACGCGATTGCGAAGTCTGGTACCGAGCGGGTCTGTAGCACGGGCCACATATCTCCGTTGCCAATTGCTACACCCGTCAGATTGATAGCCATGTCGTCCTCGTCCAGAGCGCCGCTGTTCATGACGTGGATGTAGTGCGAGATCGACGGCGCGTACTTGCCCGCGTAGGATTCTCCGCACACGTAGAGCGGGTTGTGCTTGTACTCCGGGTGGCGTCTGAAGAACCCCTGCAAGCCGCGATAGAGTTGTTCAGCGGCTTCATCCTGTGTATTCACGTGCCCGACGTCATCTCGTACTGACGAGTATCCTGTTCCCACAGGTTGGTCGAAGAACAGCATGTGGCCAATATTCGTCCACGAATGGACGTGCGGGATGAGCTTCCGCTCCTTGGTGAGACGATACGGACCCATTTCCGCGAGCAACCCCGTCATGGACGACGCGCCAGGTCCGCCATTGAGCCACAGTAGCAGCGGTGTCCGGTCGTCGATCTGCATGGGCGCACGGGTCTCGAAGAACCAGTAGAACAGCTTGCCTGCGTTGGGCGAGTTCACTCCGACCAGGCCTGCAAACTATTCACATACCACACATAATAGTCGAGGCACGGGCCGTCCATAAGTCTCAGCACGAGTAACACAACCACGCATATGAGCGCGAGCGGCCAGAACGGCCACAACACCGACAGGAACACGCCACACGTCGTGTCGCTCCTCAAAAGCACAAAAAAGCTCTTTGCTGGGCGACGCACCTGCTTCTCCAATGGCGCCCCGAAGCCCGGCAGGAACAGTACGCCGTCGTCTGTTGAGCTTTCCGTCCTGCTATCCTTCACCTCTGTATCCCTCAGAGCAGAGCCCTCAACATCCATTCCCTGCTGTGGGCCGGACACCGCCGCGCCCTGCACTGTCGTGGAGAGCGTCGCACCGCCGATGATATATACGGCCATGGCCACTAGCAGCCCGACCACGGTTGCAGTGCGCACCATGCGCGGCGTGACGCTCGTGGGGAAGATCGCTGAGCTGCGGACGCGTCGAGGCGCGTGCGCGCGCGTCTCGCGCACGGCGGATCCGGCCACAGACGCCACGGAGCTGGCCGGCGACTGCCACAGCGGCGTGCCCTCGTTCATGGGTGGCTCTCTCTCTCTCTCTCTGCTGCTGCGTGACTCGCCTCTCGTGTTGGAATGGAGTGGTTGCGTCCAGAGCGCAGCTCTGCTTCCGAGTTCTGCTTCGGATCTTTTTCTGCGAGTAGCACTTTAGAGAGCTGTTATCAGATTTGAACTGCGAGAACTAATACAAGTTCAAGTTGATAATATGTGGTAGGTTATGCGGTTACGCATCTTCTTTCGCTTAATTTCGAAGCAAAGGTGAAATATGATACATTGTGATGAGTGGAGGGTATATGGAGATGCAGTTTATGCTGTAGTGCGGGGCCTATCTAAATGGATGCGTCCACCAGCTTCGCCATAGTCGAGGTGCTCCGCTTGGCGATTTGCATGCACTGCTGCATCACGCTGGGCGCCACGATGGACCCGCCGGCCTTGTACACGCCGCAGAGCTGGCCATTGGTGCTGTATGAGAGACTGAAGACGGCGCTCGCGAGGTCCTCCTCGTCGCTCGTGGGGTCGATCAGCACCGTGCCGTCCACCACGGCGAAGGTCGTGGCGTACGCGCTGTGCTCCACGCGCAGCGGCGTGGCGTCTCCGTCTGTAAAAAAACAAACACAAAAGGGAGGGGAAAATACCGACATTAGTGCCCAGCAGGAGTCTTCATGGTGTCCTGGCCAATAGGACGAATACCTTCCACAATGGACACCACGTTGTCGGCCTCGTTGATAGAAGTGGCGGGCAGCTTCAACGTCTTGAGCGCCGCCATGACCGACGTGAGCGCCGCGTCCAGCACATTGCCGTCATGGTCCACACAGTAAACGTCCACCATGAGCTTCCACGCCGCCTGGCCACTGACGATGCCCAGGTTCTCCATCTCCACCACGCGCGAGCTAACCACCAACACCAACACCATTAATATCAAACTCCTTCATCCCTCAATATCACTGCACTCCACTAACCCGACGATGATCCTGGTCAGCTGACTGCCGATGCTTTGCGATTCCTCGGACGGCCGTCCCACCGTGAACCGGTTTGAGCACAGCGGCGACAAGTGCACCTGGACAGCTGCCATCCCTCCACATTAGCCCCCAGCGTCTAGAAACCAATGCAATTTTAAGGCCACGTACCGATTTCCCCCTGGTCGGGTGTGGCCACCGCGGGCGTACCCACAGCCAACTTTATGGCCGTCAGCACCGACGTCTTGCCGAGCTTCACGAGGCTCGAGCTGGCGGCCGTGTGCACCACGTTCGTCTGCAGCTGCACGGCGCGCGCGGCCTCAATCGTGCGCGAGTCAGGCCGCACCTCGTTGGTCAGACACTTGCGCATGTACTCGGCCGGGAAAAGCTTCCGGTACATGTCGGCGCTGAACGAGAGCGCCACCTCGGCGCCGTTGGTCGCCATCCTGTCCTGAAATGTAGGAGCCACCGCTTTTTGTAGGTTTATCTATATTATGTCCTAGCTGTATAGGTGCTATACTAGATTTGGCGCCAATCAAATATATGAAAATCCGAAGACGATGTTCACTTGGTTATTGTATGTTTTCGCTAAATATCGACAGCCGAGGCGAGGATGTAAGTGCGCCATTTCTTGTCAAGCAGTTCCCTTGCGATGCCGCCCAAGACCCGCAAGCGCGGGCGCGCCCTGCAGCAGGAGACGACGCCCGTCAAGACGCAGAAGAAGGAGCAGACGGTGGACGTCAAAACGCAGGAGACCAAGCACGAGGAGGCCATCCGCACGGCCGTCGCCAGCGCCTGGGGCATGTCCAACGACCGCTATATGCGCAGGAAGAAGCGCGAGTACCTACACGAGAAACTGGCCGCCCAAGCTGCGCTCAAGACCGTCCAGAAAGAGCACGAGACGAAAGAGCAGGCCGCAGAACAGAAGCAGGAGGCAGGACAGGAGCAGGAGCAGGAGCAGGAGCAGGAGCAGGAGCAGGAGCAGGAGCAGGAGCAGGAGCAGGAGCAGGAGCAGGAGCAGGAGCAGGAGACAGAACAGGACGAGGACGAAGTGTGGGACGAAGAGCGGGACAAACAGGACGCTGCTGAGCAGAACATGACGCCGGAGGCCATGTTCCCTGAGAGGAAGGAGGAGTCTGAAGTGGTTGTAGAAGAGGCTGTGGTGGCTGAGGAGGAGGTCGAGGTGGAGGTTGAGGACAAGAGTGCGGTGCCGGAGCCCTTGTCTCCTGCTATAGCGTCGGTGCACTCTCCCTTGGAGACGATTAGCCAGCAGCATCAGTCGTCGGCTATTGAGCCGACACCGGAGAAGAGCGCTCCGCTGTTAGGTATCGCCAGCAAGCCGAAGAAGAGCGTGGCGAGGGGAATTGCACAGAGCAGCTCGTCGGCGTCGACGCGGAAACGCATGATTTCGTTCTCTCCGGAGCGCGCGCCGCGACCAGAGAACAGGGCGCTGGCGCTGAAGAAGCTGGAGAAGAACCTCAAGACGAACGAAAAGCTGCAGCAGCGCCTGAAGGCACCCACGCCTGTGAAGGCGCCCACGCCGTCTAGGATGTCATCTCCTGCTACCGCGACGCAGGCACGACGACCGATCATCTTTACCAGTCCACAGGCGCGTCGGCCGGTGACATTTTCAAGTCCACAGGCACGTAGACCCACGACGTTCGCGAGCCCATCACCTCGACGACCGATCTTCCACCAGAGCCCGTACACTGCGTCCTGCTCGCTCCCGCTCAGCCAGACGGAGGAACTAGATTACGATGAGATACAGAAGGGGCAACATGAGGAGAAGGACGTATCGTTGGCGGAAGTCGCACATCTCGACTTCAAACCTTGTGTTGCTGTGGAGGAAGAAGCTGCTGTAGAAGGTGACGGTGAAGTCGTGCACTGCGCAGAAGAGGATGGTGGTGTGATCATGCACTCACAGGACGAGGTGTGCCTCTCTCAGGAGTTTGTAGCCAGCCACGACGGCGAGCTCGCACCGCTGTCACAAGAAAGCATGACCTCGCTCGCTGAAGGAAACACACCAGCGGCGCATACAGAATCGTCGACCAGTGCCTTCACAAGTACCTCGGTGATTGGCGATGTTGGACTATTCAACTGCGAGGCAGACGTGGAGTACACGGGAGGCGTTTACGGTGAAGGCACAGACGGGAAAGTGACTGCTGCAGTGATCAACGGACAAAAGGTAGCCTTGAAGCGTGCTAAGCCGCATGAAGGATTCCCAGAGCACGAGGCTAAGCGCCGCGCCGCTCTCGAACTGCACTACTTACGCCGGGTGCGCCACATGAAGGGGTTCCTGCAGTGTCTTGGTCTGTGTGACGCCATCGAGCACACCTGCATCGCACTGGAGGTGATGGACTGCAAGCTGAGCGACTATTTAAGAAGATACGGCGTCAACTCGGGCGGGTCCAAGCGCCGCCGCTATACTCTGTCGTTTGACGACACAAAGGCGATGCTGAAGCAGATCTGTTTGCCAATGATAACGCTGCACGAAGCTGTCAATGTCGCGCACGGCGACCTGGCGTGCCGGAATATTCTCATGCGCACTCCTCCGGAAGGCTACGAGCAAAGTTGGGAGCCCGATATCAAGCTGTCTGACTTCGGCCGCATCAAGCTCCCAGCTGATGAGCCCAAAATCCTCGACAGCTCGTTCAGCTTCCACAAGAACTGCGACGTTGGCGCCTTCGGACGCGAAATCCTGTACCGGTTGCTGGTCGGGGAGATTGTGCCGAAGGAGTACGTGGAAACTCGCAGTCTTCACAAGCTGCTGCAGGACGTGACCGTGACGCAAGTGCCTGATGCCGCAAAAGATCGGTTAGGTCCGTACTACAACTTGTTCATGCGCTGCACTGGGTGGGGAGTACGTCCGACGTTCCGCGAGGTCTACGAGCACCTGGACGACTTGGAGTACTTCGAGACGACCGAGAATGGCCTTTTCCCACTAAAGCCAATAGGCAGCACTGACGCATCCTTCATGTCCCCCGTGGCGGAAGGCAGTCGTCACAAGACTCCGACGTCCAGCGCCTCCAGAGCGCACAAGCGCGATACCCCAACGGGCCACCGTCCTGCAGGGCCCAAGTCGCGTCTGTTCGTTACCAAGAGCTCCACCGAGGCACCCGTTCAGGGACCTAACAAACCTGTGAATTGGCTCAAGACGCGCTCGGTGGGAGTGCAACGCACCGTTGTCCAGCAGGTATTAACACCCACCGCCGCGCGTCCCCTGCTTATCAAGAAGAAGCGGAAGACGCCGCCATCAGCAGGCGCCGGTGCATCTCGTCGCTCTCTTCAAATTCTGAACCAAATCCAGCATAGAACGACTGAAAAGGGCCGCAAGTCAACATGAAGCAATGATCTCATGTAAGCAGCGCAACAGTGATGAATAAAATCCCAGCAAGTGAACGAGGCGTTCCGAGATGATGGCCATCCGGAGTGATTAGCTGCGACGAGTCGGGCGCCGATATCTTTGTGAAGAGACGCGATCATTTGAAGATCAACCAGTGCACAATTGATCTCGACACAAAGCAGAGATGCCCTTGCCGGAGCTCGCGGAGGAGGATGTGGCCCAGTGCGAGCTGTTCTCGAACGCGGCATCGTATGCCATCCAGCTGCTGCTGGGGGTGATCGCCTTCGCGACGCTGGGGTACAAGCGGCACGTCGAGCGGCCCCGACGGCCGCTGCAGATTTGGTTCATGGACGTCGGCAAGCAGATGATCGGCGCTTCGACCGGCCATTTCATCAACCTGGGCGTGTCCGTTCAGATGCCGCCCGTGACGGACGAGTGCGCGTGGTACTTCCTCAACTTCCTCAGCGACTGCACGCTCGGCATGATGGTGAGTCTGGCATTCCTCCGTTTGCAGCAGGAGATGGCCTTTGCGATGAATTGGGTCAACATCCAGGAGAGCGGTGAGTACGGTAACCCGCCGTCGTATCGGGTGTGGCTGTTGCAATTGTCCGCGTGGCTGGTGATCATCATCTTCTCCAAGGCCATCGTCGTGTCCGTCATGATCGCGGCGGCGACGCCTCTAGGGCTGTTTGGTGAACTGCTCTTCCACTCGCTGCGCGGGTATCCGTTCGCAGAGCTGCTGTTGGTGATGATCGTGTGTCCAAGTTTCCTGAATGTAGTGCAGTTCTGGATCCAAGACAGCTTCCTCAAGCGGGACGTGAGCGTGCTGCCCACGGCGTACGCGCGCTTCCGCCATTCGTTCGAAGAGTCTTTACAGACCAACCTGCTGACCCATTCGCACGAATAGGTGCGGGTGGATAGCAGCGATAAAGAAACAAATGAAAGTAGCGGCCGGAGGCGGCCACCATGTGCTTAAATCTTCTAGCAGATGCACCTTCATTTACTTATTGGTCCTGGCCACTCCAGCTAAGCTGCACTGCCGGAAGATGAGCGGCCCCCTAGTTGGAGATCGAGCCCGAGCGCTTAATACGCAGTCGCGAGCCGACCTCTTCGTCCATGGCTCGGTATGCCGGGATGGTGTCAGCGCGCTCGCAGTAGGCGTTCGGGGGCAGCACGTAGGCAAAGCAGCGCACGAGGTCTTCGGGGTCGTGTTTCTCCTCGGCGAGCGACAGAGACGCCGCGAGATCCTGCTTGCTCCTGGCCTTGTCGCGCACACTCTCGGGTAGCGCGTCCGCTCCGCGGAACTGCCGACGTACGAGGTGGGGCACGAGGTCGGCCTTAATGCTGGCAATGTACCTCTTCTCCTGCAGCAGGTCCAGCACCCAGTGCGAGAAGAAGTAGAAGTGGCCGTCGTACAGGTCCGTGTGCAGCACGAAGTTGCTGCGGCGCTTAAGCAGGCTCTTGGCCACGTACAGCTCCTCGTTCATGTGCACGGCCTGGGACACGAGCACCACGCGGTTCTCCTCGTGCTCCACGAGTGCGATGCAGTCCGTCATGTCTTTGTCCCGTCGGGGCTTCTCTCCCTTGAGTCTGTGGGCGGGCATCTCCTGACGTAGCAGCATCGTGACGCTGGCGTCGTGGATGCGGTGGAAGTCGGCCACGTTGTGCAGCACCACGTCCGTCACGAGGTCTCCGGCCAGCACGATGAAGTCGCGCTTGATGCGATCGGCCACCTGTCGCAGCGCGTCGGCCGTCTCCGTGTTGTCCGCCACCTCGCACAGCTCCACGTGGATCTTGCCGTCGAACTCGCGCGTCACGTAGTCCTGGATGGCCGGCAGCAGGTCCGGCACCGTGAGCACCAGCACCTCGGTGAAGCCAGAGGTCTCCAGCAGGTGCAGCTGGTACCACAGCAGCGGCTTGTCATTGGCGGGCAGCAGCGCCTTGGGCGTCTCCTCTGTGAGCGGGTACAGGCGGATGCCGCGGCCACCGGCCAGTATGATGGCCTGGAACTCGGCCATCGTAAAATATCGGGAATGACAGGACGTGGAACTGACCTGTGAAATACTATAACACGTTTGGGAGGTGGGACTATTTTTCCTGGACACAGCTTTCGAGCGACTTTTCAAGATCCGATGAGCGACTCGGAGGTGCGTGGTGGTGACCTGCTGGATGGAGAGAGTTGCTGATGGTGTGTGGTGCTTTGTGTTTGCAGGAGAAGGTGCTGCTGCATGATGAGGTGCGGGAAATTGCAGCGGGTTGAGGCTCCACTGTGGTTTGACTGGGATGTTGCTGCCTAAAGAGTATGGACGAGGTGCACGAGTTGGAAGGCGCCATGCAAGTGAGGTAGGTGGGCAATGCATAGCATTTAGTAGGACTGGCGCTGACTGGTTGAGGTGGTGTGCTGACAGTGTGGACTCCGCTGCGTCTTCGCCCATGAAACGACGATGTACGTGACAATTCGACTTTTTTACAGCTTGCTAATGGGGTTTAACTTGTCCCTGTCGTGTTGGTTTGCGTTGGAGCGTATGTCCAGTGCGTGTTGGTTCGAGTAGCAGTGAAGGTGATGGAGACGTGAGCAATGATAGCAGCAGTGAGGAAGATTTTCCTGACCGCCCGGACACCCGCAACGGTGGGGCATCAATGGGTGCGTTTGAGTCTGTCGGAGCGGAGGAGAGCTCGGACGATGACTCGGATGGGCCGCCTGAGATCCCGGGAAGTCCCATTGCACAGGTTTCTTGGCTTAGTTTGCTGGTTGGACTGGTATTGGCGCTAAAATCTCGTTTTATGCGGTAGAAATTGCAAGCAGGAGGCGCAGATTTTGGAAGTGCCGTCGGTAGCTCCAGCTTTTCACCCGAGCGGTCAGACATAAAGGCTGCAGCCAGTTTTGATGGAGCGGATGAAGACGAATACGAAGCCAAAGAAGTGGAACAGCCGCGTGCGGCCGAATTCAACGCATCCAGCTCCTCCGAAGACGAGGAGGACAACGATGACGATAGAAAAACTCGTGATCGAAATCAGTTCCAGCTGCAGATGGAGCGTTCTGCATTAGGTCGGCCGAAGACCGCCGCAAAAGACCTCGAGAAATATCGAGATGTCGTGCCCAGTGACTTCTTTCAGCAGTTTGAAGGAGCGGCTACTCTTGCTGGTGCGAGTTCTCCACCCTCAACATTTACTGAAGATTCTGCGTCGAGACGAGATATCCCCAACAAGAATAGTGCACGGATTGCTAGCAAAAGTCGTGAAAGTGAGTTGGGCGAAGGAACGCACAAGCTGCAATACAAAGTGTCGGTGCCTCAACAAGTGGAAGAATTATTCAGCGTGAGTGGCCTATTCGCACCATTGCTCGGGTTGCTGATGTGAGATCTCGCTAGCACTCCGGGTAAGACACTGGCTGACTTTTCACGATGTGTGCACTGTTGATAGCTAACAGACGCTTACACGCCAGAAGAAATCGAAATTGAAACGCGGTTGGAGCCGTTCCTACCAGAATTTACCCCATCGGTGGGCTTGCCGTTTGACGGAATCAAGGTTAGTAGTTCCCCACCGCGCGTGTATTATACCTTTTGTGAATATTAATCCGTTCGCTACTTGTGCTTTGGCTAGATTTCGCGGCCAGACGGAAAAGAAGACAATATTGGCGTGGAGGTGCTGCGAGAACCGTCAGGAGAGACCAATGTTGCAGAGCTGGAGTTGCTCATGAAGGTGAGCATGACACATCACAACAAACTTCGTAGCAGAAGCGAGGCTGTACGAAGTATCGAGTGGGCAGCGCAGCGACCACAAGAGATCAATCAATGGATTGCAAGCGTTGAAAAAGTACAGAGGACAAAGCCTCTGGCGCAAGTGAACTACAAGCAGCCCATGCCGCCCCTCTCGCAGCTGATGGAGCTGTGGCCAGAGGAATTCGAGAACTTCCTAGCAGCTCGACATGCTGGTATCCCTGCGCTTTCCGAGCTGGATGTGAATTTGAAGGAGTTGGCGAAGATTAGCTGTGTTACGCTGGATATACCCGTCTACGAAGGGAATTGTGTGCAGTCATTGCATGTACTATTTTCCCTTTACCTTGAAATCCAAGCCTATGAACGAGACGCTCAGCGCCAGCAAGGTTTGCAACGATAGCCCACATTCTCGTCTCTCGTTATGGTTTTCTATGCGAGACAGCAGGCATTTGGGGGAAAGCAACGCCCATCGCTTTACACGTCCGCAAAGGTGCCTGGCCAAGGACGACTTGGTCGATCTGGGTTGTTGACCCGGTCCAACTTGTTGCAGACGGTGATATCAGTGGAAAAGAACGGGGTCTCGGTCTGCTCTCACAAAACAAACAGCACACGCAGTGAGCAATCCAGCCCTTCGAACGACGTCTGCCTAGCTGGGCGTACCGTTGGGCACTGGAAATTGAGCACATAGGGGCATTTCCTCACGACGTCTTCGCAGATGGACAGACAAGTACGATATCGACCCGATGAACCTTCCACGCAGGTCGTTTTGCTAGTCGTCGTAGCCGTTGAAGTTGCTGTCGTCGTGTAGTCGCACACGTCCGTGTTGTACTGCAGCTTGGTCGCGCCGCGGTCCGTCGTGACGGTCTGCGAGCCGCACTTCTGGAATTTGATGCTGCAGACCCAGTACTTGTACGCCTCGCGGCAGTCGTCGCAGCCGTAGACGCTGTACTTGGCATGGCAACCGAAGCGCTGCAACACGATGTCCACGTTCCGGTAGTAGAACTCTGCCTTCACATCGAAGCGCGCCCCCGTTGGGTCGTCGGCGTCGACCACCGCCATGTAGTCGACCATGGAGCAGAACGACAGCGAGTCCTTGGCGACGTACCTGCACATAGCATTCCCGGGCTCTTCCCCATCGGCCACCACGGAATCACCCCAACTCAGGCAGACTGCTGCGACCGCAAGAGCGTGGGGAACCAAGGACGACCAAGCCATTGCCATTGAGCGGCGGACTAAAATGAGCACGTCTTTCGCGGCACGAAACTGCTATTGGTGTCGAATTACTAGGTTATACTGTGATATTGTGGTTGGTCTACGGATCTGCTGTTGGTTCCTTGGGTTATTGCCGGTAGCGGGTGAGGCCCGGGGTGCGGTCTCCATTGACTTTGCGGTAGTGTGAGCGCAGCAGCGTCCCGAGCAGGAAGGTGAAGGGCGTGAGCACGGCCAGCACGAAGCGCACGAAGAGCGTCTCGCGCAGTGTGCGGTAGAGGTCCTTGGGCGGCTGCAGCGCGTTGAGCATCTTGGCTTTGTTTTGTGGGGAATGGTACGGGATGGAGCCGCTTGGTGGGGAATCGGCAAGTGGTGCTGAAAGTTGGCACCGCGTTATCTCGTTCTTTATTTTTCTAGATTTATATGTGGGACACTCTATCGGCATTTTGACAGCCACCAGAACCGAACCTACATTTCCTGGGCAGTAAAGCGTACCCGACTGGTGTGTGACACATCTTTTATACATATTGGTTTTAGTATTGGTAAATTTATTGTCGCGGTAAATGTGCTAATGCAACCGTCGGTACGGGTACAGCAGAGGCGTAAACCGGTGCCGGCTTTTCTGATTAGGGGCCTGGTCTCAGCATTGCAGTAGCTCGAAATGTACATTCATAGCTGATACCTGTGCGTTGGCTTGAAGGCGACATTCGTGTCCGCGCACTGTAGCTGCGGCGTGCCAGTACATGTAGCCGTTCGCTTTGGTCAGGGACGACAGCACTCTCGGGCTCCAGAAGCAAGACCATGCTAGAAAACAGAATTGCACAAATGCGGACGCGAAGTCGAGCTTGGCACTGCTCGATGACACAGGGCAGATTCGTCGGCATCGAGTACCAGTCGCAGCAAGCAAGACCCAGTAAAAGCGACCGAAGTTGGACTCAACTTTCGAGCTGCAGCGCTGGACGACCGAAATTCACTGTCCATCGACCGTGGCAGTTATTTAACTTCACGCGCTGTGAGCTGTAGCCTACAGTCTGAGGGGCACACCCTCAGACAATTGCTCGCAGGGAAGGACTCGTGCAGCATCCGACGGCTGGCGTTGTCGGCCCTAAACTCTGCGGCCATCCTGCCAGCGCTGCGTTTCACAAATCGAGCCTCGCTCCGGTCACGATCCATCAAGTGCAGCAGCTCCGTTCTGATGGTGCGGGCAGCGAGAGTCCACCCACCCACGTGTTGCTCTCGTCCACCACATGGTTGCGCCGCGCGATCGCGCGACTGTGATTCGCGCCATCCGCCTTCCGAGAAGCGGCGGCGGTAAAAGCCGTCGCAAAGCAGCCGATCGCCGTTCGGGTATCCGTAAAGTCTGGTCGCCACCGCCAGAACCGAACCTTGCCGAGCGCTGATCCGATCTGCAGTCCCCATTTCGCTTTACGACAGCTCAGACCAAGTCTTCCAGCCGTCGTAACATGCTGTCCACCGTTCAGATCGCCGTGGTCGCGGCCGCCGTGGCGGCGCACACTGCGAGCGCGTACTCGAGCTACATGGAGCTCATCCCCAACGGCGAGAATATCGGCAAGACGCTGGGCCACACCGACTCGGGCTACACGGACTTTGGCACGCTCTTCTCGGACGACGGCACCGACTGGGCCAAGGTGTGCACGCAGACGTGGCCCGGCGGCTCGGTCACGTGTGGTGAGGCCCTGGGCGACCCGTGCTGCACCTGGTCGTCCGGCGACCCGGACTACACGCTCACGGAGCCCAACACGGACGGCACCACATGCGCCTCCAGCTCCACGGCCACGAGCGCAGCCACCAGCACCGCCAGTAGCGCCGCTACCGAGACCACTAGCACGGCGGCCAGCGGCAGCAACTCGACGGACACGAGCACCACCGCGACGGAGGACGGTTCATACTGCGAGTAAGCAGGTATCCGGATTGGGGGCTCGTGCTAGACGGCGGGGTCGCCCCTCTCTAAGTATTGGGGACGAGCATTTAGATGTCGTCCGGAACTCTCACCGCTAGGAGTGCGATCAAACGTACGTGACAGCGGGTTGAATTTGAGCTGCTCGCCCTCTTTTGGTGTGTTAAACAAGTATAGTTACCATGCGTTTGAGCCTTTCGAACCTCTTGTCTTCGCTAAAGGTGGTTTAACGGAGAGGACACTTATACGAGTCTTTGCACTGGCATTTATATTGGGGCTGCGGGGACCGGGACCTTATTTCGCGAAGCTGAGCAGAAGACACATCGAATGCATCTCGGTGAACCCGAAGGGCGAAAGCGCCTGGATTCTAGCGGTTGTCCTATCCAAGGATATCGACTAGAACCCTGTGTGTTCACGGCAACATCCACACCGTCGTCGGACGCCTGGCGCGTGCATGCATGTGTGGGAGGAAGCCTGTATGCGTGGTGTTTATAGACAGTCAAAGCGCGAGGGTCCTTCCGCCGACCTTCAGGAAGAGAACACCGATGAGAGTTCGTTGACGACCGCGCAGCTTAACTATCAAGTTTCAGTCTTTAGTGTGGAGAACTGCGAGTTCCCCACAGAGCTGAAGGTTCTATCTCTCTGTCAATGTCAGAGTCTGGCATTGTCGATCTTGAACAGGTCATCGTGCGAGCATCAAAGACTCCAACGGTGTCCTACCGCAGAAAGGTTATCAATAAGGCAAAGCCTCCAGCGATACCAGGACTCCACAGCTCCTTAGCTAAACACAAATAGAGGACCTCTTACCCCCCGCTGATGCAGCGTGGAAACGAAACTCTTGCTTCATGATCTCCCATGACCGTCCTCCCTAGCGCATCTGAGAAGGCTGCGCTGCTCGAACTCCCTCTCCTCACGAACGGCTGAAGCGTATGGATACAGTAGTTCAAACATGCTTCGAGCTTAGTTGCAAACCCTTATTTCAGTTTAGCTGTCCTCGGTCAAACATTCGAAGTCGTGGCTACACAGCCCACCGGTAGAAATACATGTAACCGAGTGAGGTTCGGCAGACCATCTTGATATCCCGGAAACTCAAGTTACGGCATGCATGTGAGTTCAACAACCTCTCGCTTCGAAGTTTCTGGAGCAAAGTTTGGCGGCGGCGATTATCAAAACTTTGGAGCAGTGCAGATGTCGCGTTGAACTTCCCAGCACGAGGATGGTGAACGGCGTCTCTTGTACTGTTACAACGAGCCCTTCGCCTGGTTGATCTGCTCGCCCTCGCCAGAGGCGAGTGTTGCTTTTGAATTTTCGGACGACTATCATACTACACTACACGCATGAGCACATTCTGGTCTTGAAAGAAGCGAAGTGAATATCAAGATGGCCCACGACAGTCTATAATATAGTTATGGCGCCGGGATGACCCACTGGCAAGATGCCAACGAGGGGTCGGCTTCTCGAATCCCATCCGCTTCCAAGTCGCCGCGAGTTGCTGATTGTTGCATACAGGAAGCCTATGAAGTTGCGGCCCGAAATCCCATCCCGAGATAACACGAGCACACGTCGTGGCACGAGTCTCTGGGGAGGGACCACAGCAACCATGTGCATCATCACTGTACTCCAGCATACATTCGCCAGGCGTCCTGCAGTATTCACTTCGCAACGGACTCAAGAAGAGTACTTAAGTATTGACACCATGGTGCACGTAACTCGGAGCTTCTTGCGAGCCGTCACTTTCGCTGCACTCGTCGCGTGCGTCTCAATTTCGGACGCTAGCACCTTGACGCGAGAGCTTGGCCAGGCGACTTCTACATCTGCCTCCGCTTCTGCGTCTTCTGCGTTGGACACGTCGAGTAGTTCTGCAGCGACCAAGGCGCCCAAGTCGGAGACGTTCTCAGATCTGTCGGGGATGGGATCCAATGACGCAGGCACGGTGAAGCCGTACGCGGGTGGCAGCGAGAGCTCTAGTGACAGCAACGAGAGCGAGCAAACAGAGAGCAGTGCGGCCGCTTCGAAAACTAGTACCAAGAAGGAGGTGACCACTGCGTCCTCCAGCAGCGAGACGGAAAGCAGCTCGGTGTCTTCCTCCAGTAGCGATACGGAGGTCACCTCGTCTAGCGGTGACGAGACGGAGGGCAGTTCGACTACCTCCAGCAGCGAGACAGAAAGCAGCTCAGTGTCTTCCTTCAGTAGCGAAACGGAGGTCACCTCGTCTAGCGGTGACGAGACGGAGGGCAGTTCGACTACCTCCTCCAGCGGCGCGGGTGCAGGCAGCGCAGTAACTTCATCCAGTGATGAGACCGAGATAACCTCGTCCAGTGGTGAGACGGAAGGTAGCTCGGATTCCTCTGACAGTGGCGGCAAAACGAAGAAGGCCGGCGCTGAGTCGTCTAGCGGTGATGTTACGCAGACCACCTCGTCCTCAAGCGGCGACGTTACTCAAGGCGCGGCGTCTTCCAGTGGAAACGTTACACAGCAAGACGACGACGACGATGACAAAAACGCCGCCGCCAAGATGACCAAAACTCAGCGCAAGGCGGCAAAAGAGGAACGCCACAAGGCGCAGGCCGAGCGCAAGGCGAAGCGTGAAGCTCAAAAGAAAGAGTGGCGAAAGATTAAGGCGCAGCAGAAGGCCGAGCGGAAGGCTGCCAAGGAGAGAGTGTCATCTGACACCAGTGCCATCCAGGCATCCGCCGGCGGTTCTAGCAATTCGACCGACACCACTCAACAGGAGTAAATCGCTCCCGTATGAGCATCGATGGAATTGTTTCGTGCGTGAGCAGGCGAGTGTTGTAACTGAAGATGTAGTGTAGGGTGGCGAATGCGAATTGATTCACGATTTCACGTACACGCACTTCTAGGTGAATAACACGAGTCGCTTCTGTGCTCTGAGCTTCTTGTCTTTCGACATACTACAAGTATCAAGTTTGTTCACGACAACTACCTTCCTTACGGACATCAACACAATTCACCCTACACGTTGCTCAGAGAAGCAGATAGTCACGTTCAACGACGCAATCGGAACTGCCTGGCATCACCGTCATGTTCACCGTCGTGTTCACCGTCGTGTTCACCGCCGTGGTGCCGCCAATGGTGAGGCTTCACCTGGCAACCGCCCCGACGTGGGAACGAGTCGTCCGAGCTATCAGAATCCCCAGATGCCGACTCGGAATCGACCGGAGGATCGGTGACGGGAACAAGAGTTCCGGGGATGCTCGTAACTGGAGCCTCGGTCGTCACCGAAGGCACGTCGGTCGTTGGGGCTTCCTTTGTCACTGACGGGGTGTCGGTCGATGGTGCATCTGTTGAGGGGCCTTCTGTCTCTGCAGATCTGCTTGTAGTGGTCGAAGATGTGGAGCTGGTACCAGCGGATGAGCTATCAGACGCGCACACGGTGGCCTTGCCGGGGGTTGTCGTGAAAGCCGTCACCGTGTTATCCGGGGTGCTGCCCTTCTTCCACGTGCAGCACGGGTCACCAAAAGCAGCACCGTTCGTCATGGACGCGCCGGGGAACGTGGCGCCACAAAGCTCAGTGGTCCACGTGTGTCCGGCGGCAGCGAAAGCAGTAGCAAAGTCGGTGTACTGCGAGCTGTCCTTGTTCGGATGACCGAGCTCCTGCGAGAACGAGTCGCCGTTGGGGAGTTCCTTGAGGTAGATGGCGAGACCCGTGACGGAGTCGATTGTGGCAGCGACGATGAGGGCGGTGGCGGCGAAGACGATGCAGGACTTCATTGCGTTGTCCTGCCTTGGGTGCCCAAAAGCAAAAGGAGGAATGAATCCCTGCTCTGGTCTCGAACAGCACTCGCTTGAAAGCAGTTACCTCGAAGATGACAGCCATGCGTACAAACCCCGAAGGCAGCAAGGAACGCTGCGCTGTGGCTGTCGAGTGCTGAAAGGCGTCCAGCTCATAATGCCCTGGCAGTTGCTGTTGCGGTGGATCGTTCCCTGGTACGCGTACACCACCGGATTTTGGTGGGCTGTTCTCAAGCGCTTGAACTCAGGTTTCAGAACGAGACGTTGTCGTAGCTGATGCCGCCTCTGAACGCATTGCCATCGTGGAATCTGGTTTGCCGCGGTAAAATTGATTCCTGCTCTGCGGTAGGTAGGCAAGCGAAATCCTTCGGATGCGTCGCCACCGAGTACAACTTGAATGTCTCCATCGTGGTGGCAGTCGCTGAGAAGTTGGATCATGCGTAGTACCGAGGAGCTTGCGCGGGTTATTCTTTCGTGGCGAACGCAGGCACCGTCGTTTCCGTGACCTTTAATGACGCTGTTCGTCATGCTTGAGCCGGGACACAAGTACTTCCTGTAGGTGGTGGCGAGGGGGTCTCGAGCTGCAGTTTTCTATTGAGGAAGCTTGTGGAATTTCGTTTTTTAAAAGTAAATCGCTGTTGTTTTGTGTTGTGCTAGATATGATACGTAGCCAGCACCAAGTGCTGCAGATCCAACGAGGGGGTACCAGTGCATTGACATTAGCGATCACTTCGCCAAGACCAAGACACGACCTGCGTCAAACGGAGTCCAGCACGGCATCCATGAAAGATAAACATGGTACTCTCGAGGACTCAGGGTTCTTAATCTTCGTTAGTCTCGCACCGACAGCTCTTTAGTCGGTGCAAAGGCCACCGAAAGATTAGTCTGCGTTGGCTGAACAAAGTTAGTTGGTGAAGGAAGATACGCGTCAAGCCTTCGCGAAGTATTCAAACTGTCGGTGGAATTGCTACACCAACACTTGCTTAGACCGAAGATGTCGTCGTATACCCCACGACTCCGACAGCGTTGTTGACTCACCACTGTGCTTAACGAAAGACTGCTTCCTGTCAACCTGCCGATTCTCAAGCGAAGCAAATGTCATCAGTAAAAGGGAAAAGGGGAATACCCTGCGGATTCCAACCTTGCCCGTCCTTACATGCTTGCGGCGGCTTAACCACACTGTGAAGGGCGATTCGGTTGCCAAGGCTGTCCAAGCTCCAATTAACACGTTAGAAATTTCGACCATAAACCGTCGCGTCGTCCCCTCATGGACCACCATTAGCAACACGGAGATAGGGATCGCTCTGCGATCTGCCTTCTGGTGGTCCGTTGAATTGGGAATCGCGAGTCGAAAATCACTCCGGGAACGGCATCCGTGAGGCATTCCAGGCAACATCCAGAGGCGTGCGCCCTGTCACTCGACCTTGCTCCGCGCAGAAACTCCTGCCGCTCGATAGTCCCATCGTGCTTGAGCTCCCAACGTCTTGGATCGAGGCGCTCGCTGGCGGGTTCTCAACGACGTCCCCATCCGATGCCCTATCCGTAGCAGCACCATCGGACTGACGACTTGGCTTTGCAGTTCGATGCGAGCGAGCAACCAAAACGAGGCGAGCTTGGGCCGTTGTCATTCTGCAATTTGCTTCGCACCACCAAACAGCCAGCTTTCCAGTCTCCCTCACCTTTTCCAATCACTACAGCCATGAAGACGTACGCTGGACTCGCTGCTTCGGCCCTGATCGTGGCCGCCACGATGGACTCTGCCATGGGCATGAGCACGTACCTGCAGGAGCTCCCGAACGGCAGCTCGTTCGCGCAGGCGCTGGGCCACCCGGACAACGACAGCTCTCAGTTCACCAAGTTCGGTACGGCGTTCGGTGCCGTGTCCCACACGTGGTCGGCAGAGTTCTGCAAGGCCACTTTCCCCGGCGCGTCGATGACGAACGGTGCTGCTTTCGGTGACCCGTGTTGCACGTGGAAGAAGGGCGGCACCCCGGACTTCACGGTGACGGCTTTCACGACGACGCCTGGCAAGGCTACGGTGTGCGCTTCGGGTGGCGGCAGCGCCGCGGCTGGTGGCAGCACTGCTGCGTCTGGTGCGTCGACGCCTTCGGCTGCTGGTTCGTCTGCCGAGACTCCTTCTACATCGAGCGGTTCGAGCGCCGAGACTCCTTCTACATCGAGCGGTTCGAGCGCCGAGACTCCTTCCACTGAGACGCAGTCGAGCGGTTCTTCGGACACTACGGAGAGCTCCGGCTCGTCGGGCACGACTGAGAGCTCTGGTTCGTCGGGCACGACTGAGAGCTCCGGATCATCTACCGACACACAGAGCTCTGGTTCCTCGGTGTCGCAGTTCACGCCTTCGACGGAGGCCCCTGCCACGAGCACGGGTGGCTCGGGCGGCTGGAGCACACCGGCGACCAGCACGGGTGGATCCAGCGCGGAGACGCCTTCCACTGGCAGCTGGGGCACACCGGCGACAAGCACGGGTGGATCTAGCGCGGAGACGCCTTCCACTGGCGGCTGGAGCACCCCCACAACGGGCGGTGGTTGCGCTGCCAAGGTCACCCGCAAGTTCCGTCACTAAGCGGTTGAAGCTTTCAAGATATCGGTTGTTCGAGCTATCATAGTTCGTCGAGAGTCGATCCATTTTAATGGTGTGTGTCGTCAATAGAGAACAAGAGAAAGAGTCTCTGAGACGTTGTTCCGTAGGCGTTGTCGTAATAGACAGACATTAAACTTTTTCATCTATTGCTGGAAGTATTTGGCGATCTAGGCGTTACCTTACCCACCACGGATTCACATTTTATGCATTTGGTGAAAGAGTTGCTTTCCAAGACAAGATGGTCTAACCAACATGCTTTTCTCCATTATTTTTCAGCTACAAGAGCACCTGTCGCTTTCTACAATATGGTACTTCTACGTAACATTTAGTGGTGGGGGTTTAGTGGCGGAAGCGACGGTAGCTCTGTGCAGCATTGTCAGACTGGACGCCGCAGCCTCCCGACGACGGGGTCGCCGTTGCGGGGGCGTCAGTTGATGCCGGAACAGTTGTCGTTGCTGGAGGATCCGTGTAAGCAGGTGAGTCGGTAGTGACTGGGGTGTCCGTCGATGGAGGAGCGGTGGCGCTTGGGGTCTCAGCGGAAGTGGGGGCGTTTGTCGTAGGAGCTTCCGTAGCAGGAGCCTCCGTAGTTGCCGAAGCCTCGGTTGACGTTGAGCTCTTGGTGTCTGACGTTGAAGCACACACGGTGGCCTTGCCGGGGGTTGTCGTGAAAGCCGTCACCGTGTTATCCGGGGCGTCGCCCTTCTTCCACGTGCAGCACGGGTCACCAAAAGCAGCACCGTTCGTCATGGACGCGCCGGGGAACGTGGCGCCACAAAGCTCAGTGGTCCACGTGTGTCCGGCGGCAGCGAAAGCAGTAGCAAAGTCGGTGTACTGCGAGCTGTCCTTGTTCGGATGACCGAGCTCCTGCGAGAACGAGTCGCCGTTGGGAAGTTCCTTGAGGTAGATGGCGAGACCCGTGACGGAGTCGATTGTGGCAGCGACGATGAGGGCGGTGGCGGCGACGACGATGCAGGACTTCATTGTGAAGAAGCTGAATGGGACCAGGCAAATTGGATAGTGATCTTTGCTCGCCCAAAGCCCCCCGACGCCCGCTTCAGATCTAGTCGCTACGAAAACCGCTTTGCACACCGTGCACCGCCTCGAAAAAGATTGTTGGTCGAGGACAAGTCTGAACGCAGCTCCCTTGCTCCACGAGTCGCAGAAATCCTCTTCCGGCCTCATTCCAGAGCGGTTATCTGCCAGACCAACGGAACAACCAGTGAAAGGCAGATATCCAGCCGTGCGAGTCCAGCGCACGACACTTCCGAACAGTTGAGACTCGTCGTTGTCGTTGGTTGATTGAGACTTGCACCCGTGTTGAAGCGGTGCCGTTAGCCTTGATCCGTTTTCGGTGAGAGCGGCTGGTTCGTGGCACCACCACCTTTGCGGCCGAAAGGCATCACGGCTCAACTGGCCATTTTCGAGTCAACGTGTACCCCCACCTGAACCAGGGGCCTGACAATGACAATGGCTGAGGTACTCGCGAGCCATCAACAATGGCAAGAACTCGCTTTACGGCAACATATGCGCGCTACGCACCCGAGCAGCCGCTAGCTTGCTGTCAGTTAATGGCCTGACCACCAGAACGGAGACTTTCGCTCAGTCGACAGGCTGACCAGATGCCCCGGGGGAACGGAGACTCGTCAGCCGCTGCAAGTGCGATAGCACCAGATTCCGTTGGTTCGGGCACGGACGACAAGCTCCAACCAGGCCAAAGGCAGCCTCGCGTGCGTCCCCCCACATGGCCACCCAAGCATCCATCCAACCTTTACCGCACCTCCCTACAGTCGCACCACCAGCTTCACACGAACAGTTCAATACCCGATGGCGGCCACCGCAAGAAACACCCACCGATCTCGCGGTGCAACGCGTGCAATCGAGAAGAACTTCCTCTCCCATGCAGTCCTCTTGACCGCTCGGACGACTCCGACATCGGAGCTCATTCCGCAATTTGCCTCTCGCCAGCAACAGCAACTTCAACTACCAACAACCACATCGCCACAATGAAGTCCTGCATTGCCTTCACCGCCACCGCCCTCATCGTCGCTGCCACAATCGACTCCGTCACGGGTCTCGCCATCTACCTCAAGGAACTCCCCAACGGCGACTCGTTCTCGCAGGAGCTCGGTCATCCGAACAAGGACAGCTCGCAGTACACCGACTTTGCTACTGCTTTCGCTGCCGCCGGACACACGTGGACCACTGAGCTTTGTGGCGCCACGTTCCCCGGCGCGTCCATGACGAACGGTGCTGCTTTTGGTGACCCGTGCTGCACGTGGAAGAAGGGCAGCACCCCGGATAACACGGTGACGGCTTTCACGACAACCCCCGGCAAGGCCACCGTGTGTGCGTCGGGCTCCACCAACGGGTCCACCCAGGCTTCGACCGCAGCCTCCACGGCATCGTCTAGCGCTGGAAGCTCGACTTCGACGACGGACGCTCCTGCCACGACGGACGCTCCTGTCACGACGGACGCTCCTGCCACGACGGACGCTCCTGCCACGACGGACGCTCCTGCCACGACCGATGCCCCGGCGACAACCTCGACCCCGTCTTCTGGCGGCTGTGGAGCCAAGAACAGCGGTGGCCATGGAGGCAAGAGCAAGGGCAGCTACAGCTTCCGCCACTAAGCGGCATTCGGGTTCGCCACCGTTTTGAGAGCTTGTGTGGCAACGAGTAAATGTATGTAGGTAGTGTCGACTCGAAGCAACAGTATCGAAATAAATGTGCTTGTGACCATTGAAATCAATGCGCTTTGATAGATAAGGGCCTAGTTTTCACAATGCGTTGCTCAGACAAACAGCATGCCGTATGCCGTAAAACTTCAAAATTGCTATCATCAGGACGGTGGAACTAAAGTTTAGTGATGAGTGATGTGATGAAGTTCAACGAATCGTCATGGTGTCCGAGTGCGGCGCATTGAATTCAAGACAACGTTAAACCGTTCGGTGCTGCCACATGTAGTAAGGGATTCACGACGGCGACGTCATAAGCACGAAAGAGATACCGGAAAGGTGTTCTTGTTTTATTACAACAATGCCTAAGAGACTTCTTTCTCTCTCTCTGTTTTGACTGTACACACAACATCTACGAATCATTCATCGGCGAGCTACGTTTGCCCGTACAACCGATATCCTGAAACCATCGACCGCTTAGTGACGGAACTTGCGGGTGACCTTGGCAGCGCAGCCACCGCCAGTCGAAGGAGGAGCTCCCCAGCTTCCGGTCGAGGGCGTCTCAGCGCTGGAGCCACCCGTGCTCATGGCAGGAGCAGAACCGCTGGACTGGGTCTCAGTTGAAGGAGCTGAACCGCTCGACTGCGTCTCAGTGGAAGGAGTCTCGGCGCTCGAACCGCTCGATGTAGAAGGAGTAGCCGAAGAACCGCTTGACTGGGTCTCAGTGGAAGGAGTCTCGGCAGACGAACCAGCAGCCGAAGGCGTCGACGCACCAGAAGCAGCAGTGCTGCCGCCACCCGAAGCGCACACCGTAGCCTTGCCAGGCGTCGTCGTGAAAGCCGTCACCGTGAAGTCCGGGGTGCCGCCCTTCTTCCACGTGCAACACGGGTCACCGAAAGCAGCACCGTTCGTCATCGACGCGCCGGGGAAAGTGGCCTTGCAGAACTCTGCCGACCACGTGTGGGACACGGCACCGAACGCCGTACCGAACTTGGTGAACTGAGAGCTGTCGTTGTCCGGGTGGCCCAGCGCCTGCGCGAACGAGCTGCCGTTCGGGAGCTCCTGCAGGTACGTGCTCATGCCCATGGCAGAGTCCATCGTGGCGGCCACGATCAGGGCCGAAGCAGCGAGTCCAGCGTACGTCTTCATGGCTGTAGTGATTGGAAAAGGTGAGGGAGACTGGAAAGCTGGCTGTTTGGTGGTGCGAAGCAAATTGCAGAATGACAACGGCCCAAGCTCGCCTCGTTTTGGTTGCTCGCTCGCATCGAACTGCAAAGCCAAGTCGTCAGTCCGATGGTGCTGCTACGGATAGGGCATCGGATGGGGACGTCGTTGAGAACCCGCCAGCGAGCGCCTCGATCCAAGACGTTGGGAGCCCAAGCACGATTCACAGGAGTTTCTGCGTCGAGTGACAGGACGTGCACCTCCGGATGTTGTTCGCGAATACCCTTCCCGAGGCTTTTTCGAGTCGTGGTTCGCCAATGCGATGGACCACCAGAAGGCAGCATATCGCAAAGTGAGCACTTGACGTTATTAATAATGGCATGTGGTCTGCTGCCTTCTCTCGGACATGAGGGCTCGTTCCTCGCCTGATTAATTTAGTAGACTCGTTCTTAATCAAGAACCGATCGTTGGCGGAAGCGCTCGATATTAATACTTCGAAGTACTTGTGCTATAATACGTGTACATGTACTTCGTGCATTGCATCGGTAGGATAGTTTGGAAAAGCGGAAACGTGACAAGCCCGAGCAAGTACCGTAATACGGCTGTATCATAGCCATAGGGCATGTATGGACGGACGGACTTGGGATCGACAGCGCCTTCCCCGTTCCGTCATTACATGTACAAAGACCCCGTGCCCTTTAACTTTTGGAAGCAGTTTGTAAGCCCCTGTTTGTACAGGAGCCGTCGAGTGTGTTATATCATTAAAATAATTCTTGAAAGCTTGCTTCCCGAGCCACAAAGAGGTTGAAGGGATTCGAATCGAGTGATGATCTGCGTCCTTACATGACTTGGCTGGAGCTTGAAAGGGAGGCGTGATGCAGGGATTTTGGTGGTGACTTGCGTCGCGGATACAGCTGCAGGGCCGGAAGACGGCGTCGTGCTGTTGTAGCTACACCAGTGCGCTGCAACGGTGCAGCGTTGGTCAAGTCCGTAGAGGTGACCAAGAAGCAAATCGCCGCAACCGGCCCGGTTGAACCGGGAAAGCCGCCGAGTTTTTGAACTCGTCACAACGCGCATCCTGTCCTCCCTTTTCGATATGCTAACGGCACATGAGGCATGCACAGTGCGCCGCTAAACCGAGAAGAGCCCGGATCGATGCTTGGTGACGGCATTTTCATCAGGATGCAGGTTGCCAATGTGGCGTGCAACATGGAATTCTGGTGGTGCGTCCAAGCCGTGAATCGCTGCAACTCTTGCAGCACCACTTGCGTTTGACGACCGTGCTAAGGTTGTTGTGGATACATGCCCCCGGATCGTCACAAACAGTTTCAAGGAGACCTTTACGGGCCTGTATGTTGAAAGCGACTATTATTACAAACTGGAATTCACTTAGTTTTGTTAGTGGCCTACTCGTTTTTTTTTCTATCAACAGTGTCAGGAGGGGGTGAACTCCACAAGCCGAAACAACGCCTGCGATTTAAGATCTGTGTGCGTACCGTATCGCTCATGTCCTAAGCGAACGGCAGTGTACAATGAATAGGGTAGTGCACTGCTGCAGCAGGTTATAATTAGCATTAAAATGCTACATTTTAAACTAAACAATATGGACACGACGGGAATCGAACCCGTGTCCATCCGCACAAAACGCGGTGCTCTTGCCACTTGAGCTACGTGTCCAAGCTCGCTTGGTTACCTTTGCATTCCTTAGAAGTAAAATCTATGTATATTAAAGAGAAATAATGTACACATCGCCTTCCTCATCTGAGCTGCCTTCTAAATCATCATCGGAATCAACAGATTCCTCTAGAGCACCCAAATGTTTCAGCTTCTCAATCAATTCGTCGGTCGTAGCTTGCCACTGTTCTTGATATGACGTGTTAGCTTAGCGTTTCGAACATCAATAGATAGAAAGTAAGCTCACCTGTTTGATCAGCGTTGAGAACTGTAGAGATATTGTGCTTCACGATTAATTCACGCACTTCCGCTCGAAATTTGGCAGCCGCAGCTTGAGCGTCTTCTGGTGTTGTCTGGCCTTGTCTTGTACGTACCCGGATTGACAATCTGTGTCGACGCATGAAGCTCTTCCGCCACGAGTACGAGGCCGTAAATATATCAGCGGAGAGACCACGCTCAGATGCAACCTCTAGCGCCTTGAACTGCAGCATTTGAGCGGATACAGGACAACCTTCTCGTCTCATTGAGTTAATCCAGAGCACGATGTACTCTTCTGCGTCATGGGGCAAGACGATAGCCTCGCCGATTCTGCGCAGATTTTTGTGATGTCCTTTTCCTTGATTGCACATCAGCTCGATGCGCTCACGTTGACGTCGCCATGATGAGATCTGCTTGATCTTCTTAGTTCGCTCAACTGAATTGTTAATTGAGGGGTAGAACTTTGCTATTACGTTTCCTGTATCGTTGCCTCTATCTAAAAATTGAAGAACTTGTAGCTTATGTGTGTAGTCAATTGAAATGCGCTTGTAGTGCTTCGACTTTCGTCCTGCTCCGGTGGTGCACTGCCGTCCCATTGTCGAAATTGGAAATGAAGTGAACTACGTTTTAGTTGTCTGGTATAGCATTTTAGTGCGGGCAGGAAGCAACGCCATATGTAAATTTTGTTGATTGTGATTGGCGAATATTCACGTTCGCTTATGACAAAAGTTCGGTTAGGACATGAGCGATACGGTAGCACGCGGTCTAAACCCAGGACCAAGCATCACACCGCTTGGCTTAGGGTTTTGTCACCAAGCTCCCAGAGGTGAGACTTGGGTGTAGATTTCTTGTCTACACCTTCTATAGGAAAAAACACATAAACATCAAATAGAAGGCCACCTAACCACCACCAGATTTCTTGTCTACAGTTTAAATTTTTGTGATTTGAAGACTCATGACATCCGTTTTTCAGTTTGTACTGCAATAGTCTTATATGGTACTTTAGTGATGAAGTAAGCGTAAACAACAGAATTCGATGGCGCGTCATTTGACGAATGGAAAATTTACATAGTTAAGCACCTTTGATTAAAGATATTTCAGCTTTCTGCATTAACAGCTTCTGTATCCGTCTGTGGGGATCGTCTGTATGAGTGGAGTACCTGCTTGATACTTCGTACTACAGGTTCTTCATTGCCCACCTTCGGGATCTGACTGTAACTAGGGAGTGAGGAGAGGAGGCGCAAGAGGCATCTTCTAGTCGATATCAACGGATTCGTGTTTGATCTCGCTCTAGCAACTTGCTTGCCAGAATCTTACACAAGAGCTTGGTGAAGGAGCATTCTACAGCTCCTCGTGCTTGGCAGCATCGCCCGACGATCCGGACAGTGCGACTTCAAGGGCTTCCAGGTCGCCGCTAGGCACCGAGAATGGGCTCGATCCATCAACGAGCTTGTCCAGAAACTCTGAGATGGCGCTTTCATCGTTCGTACCAGACAGAGCTATGACCAACATCGCAAACGGACACAAGTTATGAGTACGTTACCAAACCAAACGGTATCGAAATCCATCCATACGTACCCGAATATTTGACCTTACGGCCAGGCTTCACGACCAGTACCTCCGGTACGTCACCCTTCTCACCAGTAAACTCGTTCAGGGCCTGGAAAGCCTTTGAGTCTGCCTTGCTTGACAAAAAGATGAAAGGGTCGCGACGGTACTTCTTTGCCAGCGAGCGCACTGCTTCGGTGTCTTCCTTGGCCACAACAACGCACATCCTACCGCGCTTCGCTGCACAGTCGATAGCAGTCTGCGCATCCAGCTCCTTTAGTGCCACCGCGGGTTTCTTCTTAGCGACCTCAGGCGATGGGAACTGAGGCACACTAGGTAGGGTCTCATCCTTCTCTGCCTCCTCGGACTTTGCCAAAGCATCACCGATAAACTTCTTGGCCGCAGCTTCGTTCAGTTTGCTCACATCTGCCACAACATACTTTTGGCTAGATGGGTAGACGTAGATGACAGTAGGAAGCTGCTCCGCCGTGAGTCCGAAGTGGTCGACGATCTTGTCGTCTGACCCAGGAACGAATGCCAGCTGCACGGTCGGGTGCTTTTTCTTCTTCTTGCCCTCCATGAACGACTCAGCCACATTGCCCAGCCATGATGGCACTTTGGCGCTCTTCTTACCCTTCTTCGGGGTGCCGAAGAAAATGGCCGACGGTAGGTCCTTGTTCAAGAATGTGTGCACCTTGTCGAACTCGAGCGTCGCGACGTTGGCACCGCTCACACCAAGCTTCTTCGCCTCGGGCGAGCTCTTCACATACTGCACAATCTCCCTCGTGGTGCGTCCGCCACGGTAGTCCGACGGACGTTTCTTCTTGGCACCAAACTCCTTGATCGTCGGGTATCCCTTCACCTGGTACTTGTGCGCCAATTGCTGGTGCACCGTCGCGTCCACAGCGCCCAAACGCGCCTACAATAATCAGTTACCACGTCCACAAGCCCCCATTTCAAAGGTTACTCGTCAGTGCACCAACTCTTCACGCCAACACATTTCACGAAGCCCCGAAAACCCGGCGTACATGTTTCTTGAGATTCTTGGCCGCCGCCTTGTACTCGGGCTCCAATTGCTTACAGTGGCCGCACCTACCACAGTCAAACGACAGCAGAATCACTAACAGTTAGGTTCAACTGCACCAATACAGTAGCAGGTGGGATATCTCACCAAGGCGCGTAGAACTCCACGAGCCAATAGTCGGGGCTCTGCAGCACCTCCTTCTCGAAGTTCTTTTCCGTGAGGACCACCACCGAATCCCTCGGGCCGTAGTCGGCCAGCACACTGGCAGTCAGAACACTCAGCAGCAGCAAGACACGTGGAACCATCTTGACACAGTCGCAAAATGGCGCCGGATCGACTTTCTAGAAGATACGCGGTATGCCACTCAATAGGTCTAGATAACCGGTAGCGATGTGTATGTACTACACAAGGTTTTCGATGATCAGGCAGCACTTTTGAGACCGACCATCATGGGCAAGGCGTGTCGTGACATGGCAGAGGCTCTGCGCGACTGCATGATGGAGAAGGAGTGCATGGCGGACGGCACCAAGACGCTCAAGCAGTGCCTGCACGACCGTGCGTACTCGTACGAGTGCAAGGTAGTGGCCAATTGCAGGAGAGAGAAGAAAAGGAGACTGTGCACTGACACTTGTGCTTCTTGCTGATAGGAGTACCGCGTGGCCTACTTCGAGTGCAAACGCGGCCAATTGGACATGCGCCAGAGAATCCGCGGACCCAAGGGAGGAATGTCCAAGCCTGTGGACGGCAATTAAGAGAGCAGAGCGCAACAATAAAGTCTGAAATGCTGCAGGAATTGGGTAGTTGTGGGTGGATTTTAGCTTCCGAGGCGGATGGTGACTAAGTGTGACAGGTCGAAAGGGAGGAAGTTGGACAGCGTGGAGTGGGCAGCATGCAGGAGCTGGACGTCGCACTCGAATAGAAGTTGCTGCAATGCCATCCGAGCTGTCCATTTGAGTTGAGGCTCGACGTGTAAAGTTGCCATCTCCGATAGTGACTCGACGGTTTGGATGTAGAGTGACGTCTTAGTTTGCAGAAGAGGGTGGCTGGAGAGGGACAGCCCAACCTGCAGTGCCAGGACGTCCAAGCAGCTGGACACGTCGTGGTTGCGTCGGTCGAAGAGCGCGTAGAGGATGCCAACTGCGTTCCCAACCAGCTCCTGATTTTCTGCGGACGAAATGATCAGTCCAAGAAACATGAAGATGTGAGGGAACATGTGAGGTGGCGCCTCGTCAAGATCTCGCTCCAGCTCAGCGAGCAACAGCTTTCTCTTCTCGGCAGGAAGCGCTCGGACGTATTTTCTCACTGCATCTTCAGCTGGTGAGAGGGCCGCAGCTTGTGACGCAGAGCTGTAGACGTGCTCAGCTCCTTCCGCAAACGCGTTTTCCAGCTCGTCTCTGCCTGCACGCATCCCCATCAACAGCGTTTCCCGAGTAGCAAGATCCACTAGCCTCACCAGCGCTGCCAAGTCCTCGCTCATCCAAAGTTGACTTGCCGTGATACTCCCACGAAAAACCTTCAGCGCAACTGCATGTTGCAGTAGCGGCTTGAACAGCACAGGCTTTAGCAGTGTCGACCACCGCAATCTCACCAGCACATCATCGTCCTCCGCGAGACTGATTGCATTCCTCTGCGTCCGTACCGCCAGCGCGTGCAGTTTAGCAGCACACAGAAGACTGCACGTCGAAAGCTGATTTGCGTGCACCCAGCAGAAGTCCAGCAGCTCCTCGACCGTTTCAATTGACTGCAACTGTCCACCTGCAGCGTCCTCACTGTCTTCCAACTGCTCGCTGATCACCTCGTCCACAGCACTGAGACGCTTCAACAACGTCCACTTCAACGACTTGACCGTCTCGTTCGTCACCGCCACAAGCAGCGCGCGTCTCCATTGCAGCAGCATTCCGGGCTCTGCTGACGTCAGATGGCTACATTCTAGCCACTCACGGAGGATCCATCTCCGAAAGGGCCCACCGAGCGCGGGGGTGCGTCGCAGCCATCCCTGTACAAGTCGATCCACTTGACTCGCGTCTACGTACGCCATCAGCGCCTTCAATTTGGAGGATACCGCGCTGTAATCGGGTAGATACGGTACAACCTCGTCCATAGCAGCTATCAGTGGTGCACAGGCTGAATCCTCCTCCTCCTCTCCATCCAAGACACTGCTGTCCTCTCCCCCCTTATTTCCACCTTCTAACGCTGCAGCCCACGCTTCAGCCGTCTCCAGTCCCCCAGGAAGCAGCAACAGTCTCAGCAGCATCTTCTTCATACTGTATTGAGAATGACCAGCTTCGAATAAAAGCCTCCTATGCTGTACAGTACCATACTATCTCCTTTAAGTTCGTTCGTTTTGGCCACACGTCGCAGACAGTGTATCAATCGCTAAGATGCTGCTCCGAGGCTCTGCTCGTCCTGCGCTGCGCCGCGGCTTCGCCAAGAAGGCAGCTACAGACAACCTTCAGGAGCGTCTGGTGGCGCTGTGCCGTCATCGTGGTTTCGTTTTCCCCGGTTCGGAGCTCTACGGTGGCCTCGCCAACAGCTTCGACTACGGTCCACTAGGTACATACGCTGTGGTATCTCTACGACTGCAATTCTCTGAGCGTTAATTGTTGACAATTGCAGGCGTCCTAATGAAGAAGAACGTGATGGATCGCTGGTGGTTCGAGTTCGTGCAGAAACGCCCCAACTGCGTGGGGCTGGACAGCTCCGTGCTGCTTAACTCGGCCGTGTGGACGGCGTCCGGCCACGTGGACAACTTCACGGACCCCATGACGGTCTGCAGCAGCTGCAACTCCCGCGTCCGCGTGGACCAACTGCTCGAGTCCAAGCTCGAGACTCAGGACGAGATCGACGCGGTGGCGACGCTGTCGCTGGCCGAGATGGACGACCTGCTCCTGCAGCACGACGTCGCGTGCCCCAACTGCAACAAGAAGCACAGCTTTCAGCCGGCCAAGAAGTTTAACTTGCTCTTCCGGACCAACATGGGCGCTACGGACGAGACGTGCGACTGGATCTACCTGCGACCGGAGACCGCGCAGGGCGCCTACATCAACTTTGCCAACGTGCAGAGCACCATGCGCAAGAAGCTGCCGTTTGGCATCGGGCAGGTGGGCAAGAGCTTCCGCAACGAGATCTCGCCTGGGCACTTCTTGTTCCGCACACGCGAGTTCGAGCAGCTGGAGCTGCAGTTCTTCACGCACCCGAACGAGTCCGATGACTGGTACGTGTACTGGGTGGACCAGTGCTACGAGTTCCTCACCAAGTACGGCATTAAGCCAGAGAACTTGCGCAAGCACGAACACGCACCGGAGGAGTTGGCGCACTACGCGCGTGCCACGACGGACATTCAGTTCAAGTATCCCTTCGGTTGGAGCGAGTTGTGGGGCATTGCAAACCACACCAGCTACGACTTGAAGAAGCACATGGACGCGAGTGGAAAGAGCCTCAAGTACCAGGACCTCGTTGCCAAGGAGGAGTTCTTGCCTCACGTCATCGAACCGGCACTTGGCGCGGGACGCGTCATGCTCTCCATGCTGCTGGACGCGTACGACGAAGAAGAGGTGAACGGCCGCAAGCGTACTGTGCTGCACCTGCATCCGGATATCGCTCCGTACCGGTTCGCAGTGCTGCCGCTCTCCAAGAAGGAACCGCTGCTGGAAATCGCCCAGAAGCTCTTCGAGGACTTGTGCGGAAGTGCCAGTGTCGACTACGACGTGGCTGGCAGCATCGGTCGGCGCTACCGTCGCCAGGACGAGATCGGAACGCCGATGTGCTTGACTGTGGATTTCGATACGCTGGAGGACAAGTGCGTGACGGTGCGTGACCGCGATAGTATGGAGCAGAAGCGCGTGCCGATTGAGCAGATTCTCCAGGGCACGTCTGTGAAGCATTCCAGCTTCTCCTCCTTCTAACTGTCGCTCTCGGCCGCGTTTGAATAGAGAGGCAACGCCGCAGTTCCTGTTCCCATCAATTTCTTACGATGCCTACGGTTGCATCGACAGAAACCTATCAGCGTATTTGATTGACGCTGGGAGTTGTCGCGAACTTTGCCTGCAGGGATACGCAGTCAACTTCAAACGGGCGCACGCGTCTTGACCCATCAGTCAATCTGACCACGGCTGACAAGTTCGTCTTCAGTCTTCATTTTGCAGTGCAGATTGCTGAGGAGAATGGTTCGCAAGAAGGTGCTGCAAGATGGTATCGTGTCCGACAAGTGCTTCCGTCTACTGCGGTTGAAGCACGAAATTCAAAGCGACGCGAAAGTGCTGAAGGTTGTTGTGGACGAAGTCGACGTCCTGCGCTTGTGTCGATCGCTGGGCATGCGTCTCTCTTACGAAGGTACCCCAGTGGCCAAAGACAGCTTTGACTTTGGGCTGTTCAATCCAAGTGACTACGATACGGACTTTGCACGTTTCGTTCGTGAAAAGCTACCGGCAGTCGCTGGGAATGGCAGCGTAGATGGCGAACAACTTGCGATTGGTTGTTTGTTCGGGAAGCAATTGGAGGTGAAGGCTGAGCTCTCTCAGATGGGAGTTTGGAGCAGAGAATGTGATGAGGGTCTATCTCCTGAAGCCCAGGGCGTCTATTGCATTGAGAACGGAGAACAACACCATCGTCAGTTTGTGGTGTTTGCCTGGCTGGACGACACTTTGTTCGAGACGAAAGCAATTCGGGACACTCCAGCGTACGTTCTTAGGTTTCTCTTCTCGCTAAGCTCCAGTGTCACGTGCTGTCTGTCGCAAGAGGATTTCCGCCATATCAAAGACGAGGTTGATGCAGAGTCCGACAGATCAAACGCGCGGTGGAATTCGTGCTCGGTTGCTTTTCGCGTCCAAAAACAAGTCGAACAAAGGGATAGTATCTCATGCGGGAAGGTCACGAGAGCGCCAATTCCTGAGGACAATCGCGTGAAGTCCGTTGTGTTTGTCAGCGGCGCATACCCGGCGATAGCAGTTGAAAGTTCAGCTCCATCAATCACCGAATGGGTCCCTCACAATGACATTGTGCCATATTCTGACTTTGCAGATTGGATGTTGAAGAAGAATGAAGAATCTTCTGTCCAGCTCCCAGATCGACGAATCCGCTCAGTGGATGTACGTGATGATTTGCTCATGAAGTTTGGTCAGTTCCCTGCCGAAGAATTGTTCGAGTTACGAAGCAGTTGCGATGATCAGTTCGAGAAAGCAAAACGACGAATTGAGCATGAGGCTTACGAGTATGCAAAGCGTTTCTATGACGACGCTGTTCGAGACGTGAGCATGTTGTTTGCTGTTAAATGTTCTGGAAACTCGCCACAAATGGATGCGGCCTTCAAACATTATCAGGCGTTCTTGCAGTACTTACAGCAGAGTGGAATTCCTGTTTATGAAGACAGCCAGGAGTACAAGATGCTTCATCTACCCGATCGGATCCAGTCGCAAATGAAAGTATTGGATACCACGTTTCAGCGCCATCGCGTGGCTTTCGACGAAGTACTGGGCGGGATTGTCCGCGATGACCCGATTGACCCTGATGACGGCTACATCATGTGGCTGCTGGGGGTAATGAACGATGATGCGCGAAATGCTTTTGCGTGGTTTCGGCGCAGCAAACCAGAGTTCAGTGATGGCTTTCGCTCTGTGATGGAAACCCACTACCTGCCCAGATTGCAGAGTGATTGGATGAGTGCGGTCAATCAAGTTGTATTCCTGATTCAAGCTAGGACAACGGAGCAGCGACTCCAGCAATCCAAGAAGGATCGCGAGACGCAGTTTGAGTTGGACGTTGAAGCAGCCAAGGGCGCAGCTTTCAAACGTTTACGTGAGCTCCTGAATAAATCTGATGAAGGACAGCTTCGAACCAAGATCGACAGATTGATTCTCAATTCCGACGGCACCACAGTCAATGTTGAATGGAGTAAAGAGGTCGAAAAAGAGCCCAGCAAGGTGGTCCACATGTATCACCTAAGCAGCAGCTGCCCAGTTCAGGTATCGCCGATGGGGATTGTGGAGTTGCAGCCGGGATTTCAGTTGCGCACGCTGGTAACCGTGAAAATGAGCCTTGCTATTGCGATTCTGGTGAAAGAGAACGAAACGATAGTGCGCCGAGTGCGACTCGAGTTGCAATCGCAACATACGACGCTAAGTGCTGAACAAACTGAGGTTCGAAAATATCGACGGGATTGTTCACTGTGCTCGATTCGAGCAAGTGACCGCCGAGTTGCTTTCCTGTTTGGAGTTGGTGAAGGGCGTCTGGGTACAGTTGCGTTTTGCAGATTCAACGAGGCTTTCACGCGCGTTGAGGCAACGCACCAGATTGAAATGGACATCACGTTTGGCTTGGCGAGTCCGTTGGCGGATATTCTACTGACAGAGCGCTCGCTTTGTGCAGTCGACGGAAACGGAGACTTGCAGTCCTACGACGTGCGAACTCGCCGTACCTCGAAGAAAGTGTCGTGTGGAGATTGCAGCAACAGCCGATGGGTTGGAGGTCTGATGAGCTTCGCAGATGAGCTGGTTGTAGGCCGCGCCAGACTGGATGAAAACAACCGGCTGAGTGTGGATGCAATTTCCAATGAGGACCATCGAGCGCTGCCAACTGCAGCTCTTGAAACTGGATTGTTATCGGAGAAAATGACCGTCGGCAGTATGGGAGACGTGCTGTATGTGGTCGACGCTGCCAAAGGAACAATTTACTCGTCGGAGCTGAGTGTTACCGTACGCAGTGATGCGTACCGCATCCAGCAATCGGGCAGTGGTGTGAAGAGCAGTCGCCAGGGGTGTCTACAAGCTGATCCAAAGGCAAAAGATGATGACAAGCACTGGCTGCGGGTCTTCTTTCACGTTTTCGAGAAATTCCCCGTGCGAAGTCTCATTGACGTATCGTTGAACCCGAATGCCTCGTTCTCTCTCGAGTTGGGGGTTGCTGTCATGGCAAGCTGTAGCGAGGACGACCGTGACGCTATGGACGATGTAGCTACAGTGTGCACGGAGTATTTCAACAACCTGATGGTGGATCTGCGGCGGCTGAACAAGCCTCTATCTGAATTGAACCTTGCAAAGAAGGTGAAGTGCCGATGGTCTGAGCAGAGTGACGAGAGCGGAGCTCTGCCAGTTAAACCGCTTCGAGATGTTCTTGTGGCGCTTGTGTCGTTCGTGCCAGTTCAAATATGCCGAGCCGAAGACAACATGCTCAAGCTGCTGCAAGACGGTGAAGATCACTCGAGCACCGCAACGTCGGACAGCGCCAGTGGTGAGCCTGAAACCAACGGTACAGATGCATCTGAGATCGCTCAAACTATCCGCTTTGGTTTGCTGTCTCCGCTGCTTGAGGCGTGGAATGGACGATGTGTGGTAGTTACTTCCATGGGGAAGCAATCTACAGGAAAGAGCTACTTCCTCAACCATCTCACAGGTACTTCGTTTGCAATCTCTGGCTCACGCTGTACGGATGGTGCCTGGATGTCGCTCCGGTTTGTATCCGCCGATGTGCTCCTCGTTGTGCTGGACTTCGAGGGTCTGGGCTCGTTTGAGCGGTCTGAACAAGAAGACATTTTCTTGTCGGTGCTGAATGCTTCGGTGTCGTTGTTCACGGTCTTTCGCATGGAAAGCAGATTCGACAAGGATATCGACGGCCTCTTCTCGCGTTTCCAGAAAGGGGTTCAACTCATCAAGAACGACCCGAGGCTCTTTCGCGGACTTCTGTACATGAACGTCAAGGACGTGAATATGAACGATCGCCAAGGCGTCGTGGACGAGCTCGTGTCGAAACTCAATGCCATTTTTGAGGCCAACAAAGAGCAAAATTTCTTGACCGAAATGTACGCCGGGCAGTTAGAAATCAACTGCTCCCCGCCGTTCGGTACTGTGGACTACTACCAGTGCATGAAGAATGACGCAGCGAGGACGCTGAGTGAGATTGTATCGTCTTCAGTGGAGCCAGCACCAGGTTTTGCGACGGGGAAGGTCTTCTTGGATTGCCTACGAGTTGTGTTGGCAAAGATATCAATTTTGGACTGGACGAGTATGGACAAGAGCACGCAGAACTTGGTGATCGCGGACGTGAAGCAGAAGCTCCCGGGTATCCTTCGCACAGGTTGTCACGTCTCGTTGCCTTTGGTGGCAGACCCGATCATCCCTAAGCACCTACAGGAAGACGTTCTGAAAGTGGGCACTCGCGAGAAACTTGTGATCTCGTTGAACGACTTGTGCGAAGCGAACCCTGGTTTTGCGGCAAACTGGAGGAGGCTGAACGATGCTGTACCCCTCGATAGTATGGAGGATGAAGAGTTCGATGTGGGCTTTGATGTCACTACTCTCACTGCTAAGAAGCTGGATATGGTTCAAAAGGCGATCGGTATGCTTTTCCAGCGCTCGTTATCGTTGAGAGGCAAGGAGTACGGAAGTAGCAGACTCACGACGGAGGATCAGAGCGACTTCGACTCCTTCTCGGCGTTTGTATTGCGTCGACGGAAGATGAGGGCGACACGCTGGCTTCGAAGCGCGCTCGGCGATCATTTGTCGGAGATACGAGCACAATTGGAGCAGCGCTGCGCAGACCCGCTTGTTGTCTACATGTCGCGATGCCAGCACAGATGCACACACTGCCAGCTTGGGTGCATGCACTCTGCTATGCACTCGCCCGAGATTGAGCACAGCTGTAGCACGGACCACAAATGCCATGGCCAATGCGAGTATGCAGAGTGCAGTAGTGGAGCTGAGGCGACGCAAACCTCCCCCTGCTCTCGAAGTGCCGGTCATGAGGGGAAGTGCGAGTGCGCGAAGGGAGATCATACTTGTGGCCAAAGGTGTGTGCTTTCACGTGCATCAAATTGTGACAAGACGTGCGCGAAACGAGCCGAGCACTCGGGTGAGCACTGTTGCTCCGTCCAAGTTCACGTGTGTGGTGTCCAGTGCTCCGCAGAAACTTGTCGTGCGTCGTGCTTGCTAGACGTCCAGCGAGAGCACTCAGTACACAAGTGTGCCGAGGTACAGTGTCTGCACCCGTGTGTGATGAAGGATTGTACAAGCACTTGCGGCGCAAGGGATCACTTTCATGGACAAGGGATGGAGTCCCGTACGTTTGCCGACGAAAGCGGACTGGTTCACGAAGCTGAAGACGCCTCTACTAATGATTTAGTCACGCACATGTGCACTGGCAGCCATGGGTGTACCGAAGTGTGCACCGTCGATGGCATTTGCGAGCAAAAGGTTCACCTGAAGAAGTCGTCTCAAACCTACACGGGAGCTCGCGGGTCTTTTGAGTACATTTACCAGGAAATGAATGGCTCGAAGAAACACTGCGCACACGTGCTGCCGGTTGGTGAGCGAGGTCACCATGATGTTGGCCATTCGTGTATTTTGCCGTCTAGTAGTGGTCAGGACACGGTTCACTACTGTGATGCACGGTGCCCGTCCTGCAGCTACTACTGCACCAAGCACTTCGGCCACATGGGGCTGCACGCTACCTCCCACGGTAACATGCAGAAGACCTACTTCATGGCCAAGGACAAGGACATCGACATTGAGGATCGCAAATACCAAGTGGGCGAGCGCGGCACAGCTGAAATGTGCAACCTCTTTTGTACCAAGATGGGGCGTGGACATGCCCACTACCTGTCCTGCGAGAGCAAAGAGGAGGAGCGATGTGTCTACACTGCGGATGCTAGCAAGGACCAGCGTCGTCATTGTGTGGACGAGTTGTTCCCGCCGCCCGATAAGGACATGGATGAGCTGCTCCACGCGAAGTTTTGGTCGTCGATAGGCTGGGAAGATCCGTGCAGCGAAGAGGAGCGCGCGCTGTTCGCCAAGTGCCAATTTCAGTGCAATGCACCAGAACACGAAGAAGAAGACGAAGCGCCTTCGTACTGTCTGCTTGACGCTTGGCACACCCCCGAGACGAAACCTGAAGGTGACGATGGCTTCGCTTACGTCGATGGACACAAATTTGAGTGCGTGCACGCTGTGGACTCTGGTAAATTCCACAACATTTTTGTGCTGGACAGCTCGGGGTCTATGAGTGGACAGCCGTGGACGAACCTGTTGCACGCGTGCAACGAGTTTGGCATGAACCGCTTGAAATCGGGAGGGACCAACGATCTGGTCTCGTACGTCACGTTCGACAACTGTAGCCGCATTCACTACGAAGCAGAAGCTCTGGCTGGGTCTTCGCAAATGAGAATCCCGTATTCTGGAGGAGGCACGTGCTTCGAGGAAGGCTTGCGAGCAGCTAACGAGGTGTTGTCGCGCAACGACTTCCAAGAGTACAAGGCCGTGTTGATTTTCTTCTCGGATGGTCGACCATGGGATATCGAACTGGGCTTCGCTCTCGCCAAGCACATCCGCTCCGCGTACGCAAAGTACGACCTGAAGGCTTTCGTCGTAGGCTTTGGGCACGTGAATTTGTCGGTTCTCGAGCGCTTGGCTGTGGAAATGGGCGGCGAGTATCGGAAAGTGTTGGACGCTGATGCGCTGAGGACCGAGTTTCAGCGGATCGCTGCCGTTTTGTGCAGCAGTGAGGCGAGTCTCGCACTACTTGGGTCCAACGACGAGTCTTCGCGTGCGTAGCTCAGTTGAGCTCAGTGCTGCATGCTGGTGATAGCAGAGTTTTTGGTCTTGTTTTTGAGTAGCGTTTCGAGCTGGCCGCTTTAGTGAAGAAAGTTGGTTGGAGAAAGAGGAATAAGTGGTTGCAGCAAATGAAAAGAAGGTATTCCTTCAAACCTCCGTATCGTGTCTTCATCCATCGTCATTGAAAGAAGACTTGTGAAAGTAAAATCTGTTTCCTCCGTGAAACACTGCGGCATTCATTGGCCGTCGTTACACGTCGATGTGTTTGACTGTGATCTTTGTTTGATACGCTGGAGGACAAGTACGATTGAACAGATTCCTTGGATCGCGCGTGCCTTGAAAACAATGGATAAGGACGTGGATGAGCTGCCTCAAACGAATTTTTGAAGCCAATGCACACTCAAATTGCAGGGCAATCGAAGCAAAAGCGGCACTCTTTCCTGAAACATCATTTCATTTGCTGCGATTGTTATTCTTCTTCGACCGACTGCCACGCTGCAGCAACTTCGTGCTCAGTACCAATCAAAACAAGCGGCTACCCGTCCATTCACGCGTCCACCAACAGACTCGCGTCATTCTCGCGCATAACGGCTGCTATCCGCTGGAACTCCATTCGCAATTCGCTGCCATTCAACACGTGACGATATTCGCCTCCCATTTCCGCCGCCATTCGCTCGAGCACAGGCAAATTCACGTTCCCAAAGCCAACTACAAACGCCTTCAGGTCGTACTTTGCATACGTGGAGCGGATGTGTTGGGCGAGTGCAATGCCCAAATTGATGTCCCGTGGGTGGCCGTCCGAGAAGAAAATGAGCACGGGCTTGAACTTCTCAAAGTCATTGCGTGACAAAACCTCGTTTGCAGCTCGCAGACCTTCCTCGAACGAAGTTCCAGTACCAGAAAAGGGAAGTTTCATTTCCAAAGTGTCACCAAGAGGGACGGCTTCGCAGTGGATGTTGCTGTGACTGGCGAACGTGACGTACGAGACGACGTCACTGTCACCTCCGTCGCTCCATCGATTGCTCCCAAACTCTTTGCACGCGTACAGAAGGTCCGTCCATGGCTGTCCATTCATTGACCCGGAGCTGTCCAGCACAAAAATGTTGTGGAATCTACCAGAGTCCACAGCGTGCACGCACGCGAACTTGTGCCCGTCGACGTAGGCGAACCCGTCATCGATTTCGGGTTTGATTTCGTACTGGTGCCACGCATTGAGAGCGCAATACGAAAGTGCTTTGCCCTCTTCGTCGTGCTCCGATGCATTGCACTGAAACTGGCACTTAGCAAACAGCACTCGCTCCTCCTCGCTGCTCGGATCTTCCCAGCCGATGGTCGTCCAGAACTGAGCGTGCAGGAGTTCGTCCATCGCTCTGGCTGGCGGTGGGTACAGCTCTTCTTCGCAGTGACGGCGGTGATCTTTGCTAGCGTCTGCAGTATACACGCACTTCTCTCGACCATTTCCTTCGCACGGCAGGTAATGGAGATGGCCGCGACCCATTTTCGTGCAAAAGAGGTTGCACATCTCGGCGATTCCTCGCTCGCCCACTTGATACTTCCTGTCGTCGATGTCGATATCCTTGTCCTTGGCTAAGAAGTGGGTCTTCTGCATGTTGCCGTGGGAGGTAGCGTGCAACCCCATGTGGCCATGGTGCTTATTGCAGTAATAGCTGCACGACGGGCACCGGACGTCGCAGTAGTGAACCGTATTGGCCTCGTCGCTGCTCGATTGAGCCAGGCACGAGTGCTCAGGGTCGCTGTGGCTCTGTTCACCGCTGCCTAGTACGCGTGCACATTGTTTCTTGGAGCCGTTCATTTCCTGGTAAATGTACTCGAAAGACCCACGAGCACCCGTGTAGGTTCGAGACGACTTCTTCAGACAAACCTTTTGCTCACAAATGCCATCCACAGCGCAGACTTCAGTGCAGGGGTGACTACCAAGACACATGTGCGTGACTGCAGCAGCAGCCACCGAGTCTTCACTTAAATCAACGACAAGCGCGATTCCATTTTCCTCCGCAAAGGCGCGAGACTCGTCCACTTGCCCGTGAAAATGATCTTTTTCCCCGCAAATGTTCTTGCATCCGGTCATGAAACATTCGTGGAGACACTGCATCTCGGTGCACTTGTGCACCGAGTGCTCTCGTTGGATATCCAGTACGCAGGCAGCAGCACAAGTTGCTGCAGAGCAACGCGACCCACAAGTGTGCACTTGCACAGAGCACCGGTGGTCGCCAGAGTGTTCAGCCACTTTTGAGCAAGTTTTGTCACAGTTCGAAGCTCGAGCGAGCACACACTCGTGCCCGCAAGTGTGCTCTCCCTTTTCACATTCGCATTTCCCTTCGTGGCCAGCACCGCGAGAGCACGGAGACGCCTCTGCGGCCTCAGAATTTCGTCGGCATTCCACGTACTCACACTGACCACGGCACCTATGGTCCGTACTGCAGTGATGCTCGGCCTCCGTCGGGTGGGTCAACGATTGCATGCACCCGAGTTGGCATTGAGCGCACCGTTGTTGGCACCGTGAAAAGTAGACGAGCAAGGGATCCACATGCAGCTGCTCCAACTGGCATCGGACTTCAGACAAACGACCGTCAAGTTCACCCCGGAGCCAGCGTGACACCTTCAGTTTGCGGCGACGCAAGACGAAAGCCACGAAGGCGTCGAAGGACTTTTGATCCTCCACCGTGAGCCTCGACTTGTCAAAGTCCTTGCTTTGCAGTGCTAGGCACATCCTGAACAGCGCTAGCAACGTATTTCGGATCATCTCCAGCTTCGTGGCGTCTAGCAGACTCACGTCAAACCCAAAGTCGATTGAGTCGTCGGCAATGCCGTCCAGCGATATAACAGCATTCAGAGCCATCCACTTGGTCACGAAGCCAGGGTATGCTTGGTACACCTCAGTCAGAGATAGCACGGCTTTGTCTCTCGTGCCTACTTTCAGGACGGCTTCTTTCAGATGTGGGGAGATTGCCACGTCTGCCACCAGAGACTGCGGTACGTGGCATCCTGTGCGAAGAATGCCCGGGAGTTTCTGCTTTGCATTCGTCACACGGAGGTTCTGCGTGCTCTTGTCCATACTTGTCCAGTCTAGAATCGAGATTTTCGCGAGCACAAGTCGAAGACAGTCTAGGAAGTCCTTGCCCGAACGAAACCCTGCTGCCGCGTCCCCAACTTGAGCTACAAGGGCACGCAAGTGCTTCGCCGCATCATTCTCCATAGACTGGTAAAACTCCATCGTTCCAAACGGCGGCGTGCAGTTGATCACCACCTGCCCAGCGTACATCTCCGTTAAGAAGTTCTGCTCTCTGCTGGCTTCAAAAACCGTGTTGAGCTTGGCCGCTAGCTCATCAATCACGCCTTGTTGATCGTTCATATTCACGTCTTTCACGCTCAAGTACAAGAAGCCACGAAAGAGCCGCGAGTCGTTCTTAATGAGCGGGACCCCTTTCTGGAAACGCGAGAAGAGGCCGTCGATATCCTTGTCGAATCTGCTTTCCATGCGAAAGACCGTGAACAACGACACTGACGCGTTCAGAACGGACAAGAAAATGTCCTCCTGTTCCGACCGTTCAAACGAGCCTAAACCTTCAAAGTCCAGCACCACGAGGAGAATATCAGCAGATAACAACCGGAGCGACATCCAGGCGCCATCCGTACAGCGCGAACCCGAAATCGCAAAGGTAGTTCCCGTTAAATGATTGAGGAAGTAGCTCTTTCCTGTAGATTGTTTCCCCATCGATGTGACTACAGCACAGCGTCCGCTCCAAGACTCTAGCAGAGGAGACAGTAACCCAAACCGAATCGACTGGGCGATTTCAGACGCCTCAGTTCCTGCCGAATCACTAGAGTCGCTGGAGTTATCCGCGTTCGTAAAGCCAGCTGCATCTTGGCCGTCTCTCAGCAGCCTAAGCATGTTGTCCTCCGCGCGGCAAATCTGCACGGGTACAAACGAAACAATCGCCGTGAGGACTCGCCGCACCGACCTGGTCTGCAGAGAGCTGGTACACGTTAGGTTCTTGCTCAGATCAAGTCCTGAGAGCGGCTTATTGAGCCGTCGAAGATCAATCATCACGTTACGAAAGTACTCTTTGGTCACTTCAGCTACGCCATTCAAAGAAGATTCATCTTGGTTGTCGGTAACAGCGACGCTGACTGCAAGTGGGCAAGAGAACTGCGGGCTCAATGCACTGTCAAGAAGACTTCTCACGGGGAATTTCTCGAAAACGTGAAAGAACACTCGAAGCCAATGCTCCGTGGTGTCACCGCCTGCGTGTTGACCAACTCGGAGACCGTCCAGCCGGGTGCTTCTCGCCCCATTACCATACCGTTGAATGCGATAAGCATCACTACGAACTGTCACTTTCAGCTCGGACGCGTACACCACGCCAGCACTACCAGTGGCGTTAATCACATAGAGCACGTCGCTCACGCAGCCGACCGCTGCAAGCCCGTTGCATTCCACATCTCCCATAACTGCAGACGGTAGCGCCCGGTGATCTTCACTGGATATCGAGTCTACACGCAGTCGTCCGTTTTCAACGCCAGCGCGGCCAAGCACAAGTTCATCTGAAAAGCAAAGTAAACCGCTGGCGTTGCTATCGCATCTACCAAGCGAAACCTTCTTGGAGGTTTGACGAGTGCGCAAGTCAAACGACTGGAGGTCGCCATTGGCGTCCAAGGCGCACAGTGAACGCTCAGTCAGCAAAATATCCGAGAAAGGGGCCGTCAAACGGAACGTAGCGTCCATGTCGATCTCGCGCATTGCATCAAGGCGGGAAAAGGACTCGTTGAAGCGGTAGAGCGCAACTGTACCAAGACGTCCGTCGCCTCCTCCAAACGCAAAAGCTACCCGCCGATCGTTGGCTCGAACCGAGCACAGCAAACAGGCTTTTGGAAAGGTCCTCACATCGAGATCGTCTGCTTCCAGCTCGTCGACTGGGTCCAGCTGCACAGGGAACTGAAGACGCCGCACAAGCGTCTTTCGACCCTTGACAAAAACTGCCACAACTTGGTTCGTCCCCACAGCAGCTAGTTTACGGAGCGCAACTCCTGGTTCAAATTCGACGCTTCCTAGCGAGAACACTTGCACAGGGCTGCTGCTCAGCTGGTACATTCTCACAGCTCTGGTTGGCTCCTTTTCCGCTTCTTCGCTCCACTTTATGTTGACAGCACTGCAGTCCGGATTGAAGCTTATCCTGCTGACCTTGGCACAAAGCTGTCGATCACTTGGTCTCTTCAGGAACTCGCGGAGGGCGTCGTATGCTTCGTTCATTGCAGCCTCTTTGTTCTTCTGGAGCTGAGCTCCTCGATCCGTTGTGGACTGCCAAATTCTTTGACCCCGCATGGCAGCTGAGAGCTTGGACATGACTTCCCCAATTGTATCCACCCAGCGCCGCTGAAATCGTGCCTGACGCGGATGCATCGCGTCTACAAAGTTAACACTGTAGTGGTTATCGCTGCCCCATATTCGTCGGTAGACACCTCGCGCACCGCGCTCTACCCATCCCCACAACCCACTTTGACTGTTGTTGTCGCTATCATCGACTTCACCGCCGTTCATAATCCAGTCCAAGATGGCGTCAAACTCTGGGCTGTTGTACACGTAGGCATCATGCAGAGACCTCATTTTCTCTTGCATCCGCTCGGGCATGAACAGCGTAGTGAGCATTTCATCTTCCAGATCGCTGAGTACGTGAAATTCGTTCAAAAACTTCAGTTGGTCTTGATATCGCGCTCGTGCCCCATCCATCTGAGAAGCAGTAGCAGGGTTCCGGACGGCAAAAAGCAGATCGGCATCTCGCTCCATTGCGTTGTGAATGCCTTGCACGACGTCGGATACATCTTCGCCGATCCGCTGCTTTGCTGCTGCGAGCTGCTCGTCAAACTTGTCCTGCAACTTGACCAGTTCATCTTCCGGGAATCGATTGAACTTGTGCAGAAGGGTTTCACGTGCCTCCGTCGGAAGAAATTCATCATGGGGAAGCTCTAGAGCAAATTGCAAATGTTTGCCCACAATCCAATCGGCAAAGTCACAAAACGTCACAATTGTACTATCGGTTACCACCTCGGTAGTTGACGGAGTCGCGCTTTCGACAGCGATCGCTGGAAATGCTCCACCAACAAACACGACGTTCCTGATTGAACCCAATCGAGGAAGCGACGCCTTCGTAGTCCCAGCGCAGCAAACGCTGTCGCTTTGCTTTTCTTGTCGTTGTACTCGAAATTCAACCGAGCAAGAATTCCAGTGCATTCTTGTATTGTTGTTGGGCCAAGCGTGTACCTCACTCTCCACAAGATGGAAATCTTCTCGCGAAAGGCAGCACGTGATGTTGGAGCAGAACGACATCAAGAACCGAAGAACGTACGCTGGAATACCTCGAATCGTTTCCGGCTCAAACAGACTGTCGCCCAGCCACGCGAACGCGACGAACTGCCGATGAGCTCCACGTCCACCACAGCGCTCAATGCAGAAGACACCTTGGTCGCGAACAGAAAGATCACTCTCGCAATTGCAGTCCCAGAACCCCAATCGATCCAGCTCAGCCTTCACCTCCGACTGCTTGCCGAATAGGCTGCCAATGTCCAGCACTTCTTCGCTCTCTAGGTCGTCTTCATGGTGGACACTACTGTCACTCCCAACAGCAAGCTTTTCTCGAATGAACCGCGCAAAGTCCGCGTCGTACTTGCTAGGGTCGAACTCGCCAAACTCGAACTTGTGCATCAACACCGTGTTATCTTCATCGGACACGGCCATACCCAGCGAGCGGCACAAACGCAGCACATCGACCTGGTTCATCACAGCTTTCATCACTCTAGCACCATTCTGCAATTCGTACTTCAAGCTCAAGAGACGAAAGCAGTTGTCGGAAACAACGGCGCTCCGCCGAGGCTTCTTCCGAGCCGTACGTCTGGGTCTCAGCTGCATGGCTCCTTTGCCAAACTGAACAACTGTCGGATCCTTTGGCGAGAATTTGAGTCACTAACGGTTTGTTGAAGCAGTGGAATGGGACGTGGTCAACTACGACAGCGTACCTGGAAGGAGAAGCTGGAATGCATTACGAGATTGTCGCTGCCAGTATGCCTACAGAAGTCAGCTTGGTCCGAGACGAAGCTTGTATTTGCTACTCCCGCCTAACACTCACAAAGTCAAGTGTGAAGCCTTGAGAACGACCTCTTGCTGTGGAGTCTTTCTCGGAAACCTGCCTTGTGTCATTCTTTCATCTCCATCACACAGCTAGCAGAGCACGACGCCCACGCGGTCGCTGTTCATCCTCGGACAACGCCAATTGTACAAGTAATACTGCAGCTCGCCGCTTCCAGGCCCGAACTTCAGCGGCTGCAGCATTTCGACATTCTCCATCACGTCCAGCGCGTTAAAGACGTCCGCGTGCTCATTCTTGGCCATAATCAGCGCGTCCTGCATCAACTGCGTTAGCGTCACCGACGTCGCAACGTTGTAGAAAGAGTAGACAGCGTTGAGCTTCTTGTGTCTGTCATTGCCGATGATCGTCGACGGCAGGTGGTAAAAGCTGCACACGTCCGTGATTTCCAGCGTGTCCGGATTCTCCACCACGTAGGCGCTCACGACTCCCACACGGGGCACCATCCAGTGTGCGATCTCGTCTTCGTCGTATTCCACCGCCAGATGAAACTTTGTCAGGTACTCCTTCAGCAACCTCGTCACTTGAGGAACGTCTGAGCGCTCCATCGCCCTGAACCCTCGAGTCGACGTGTGCGTTGGCAACTTCAACGTCTTGATGGTCTGAGCCAGCGTCGTCCGAGACGGTAGCGGCGAGAAACCCACTTCAATGAGCTTCTTGGGGTTCAACGACCGGTGGAAGTAGCGACACTGCGCCACGGGCATTGGCAGCACCACGCCGGCCGTGTACACGGCCTGCCACACGTTGTTTAAGTTGACTCTGCGCGTCACCTCTTTGATTAAAACAGGCGCGAGTCTCCGGTCTCGTAGTCGCTTGTGCACACACAGGAAGTTGATCTCTGCCGTGGCCAGCACGTTGTTGTACACGCGCATGTGGACGGGGATGCCCGAGATGAAGGCCATGAGCTTGTGGTTGTGTGTGCTGCGGACGCCAATGTGCCAGCTCTTGTGGAAGTGTGGAGGCGTCAAGGCCCATTGCAAGAAGTCGACGGAGTAGGCGAAGCGGAAGGTGCTGGCGTCGTCCTCCACGTAGTTGCTGGAGAGCAGCTCGAAGACCTCCTGAGCCTCCGAAGGGTCCATCACGTCCACGTCACTCCACGCGAACCCCGGCGGCATATGGTAAGGCTCCTGTCGCACTTGGTCGGACGTCTTGAGAACGTCGATTGGTCCATGTGGACACTTTGTAGTGGTATCTCCCGTGTCTTGGTCGTCATGCAGCTTGGGGACAGGTTGTGTACCCCAGAAGCGGTGCTCCCTCTGCAGCTCCTGCTGCTGCTGGACAGATTGCACCAGACTCAGCTGCTCCAGTAGCCGCAGAAAGTCCTCCTGCTCGTCGATGGTGACCACTTCATCGGTGGACGCATTGTCTTCGCGGACAGTAGCGTCGTCCGACATCCCGGCCGTCCACTGACGCAGCCAACGAGATCCGCCTCTACGATTGGTCAAAACAATTCCGATGTAGCCATCTGACGTACACCACACATACACCAAAGTGCAAACTTCTCCCCCACTCAACCCCATACAAAAGATCCCTCAATCCATCAAGTGAATATGAGCAGCTCCGATACGCCTGAGCAGCCTGACAAGGGCCTGGAGCTCGTGACGGTCGAGGAGCAGGAGGAATTCCTGCAGGTGCTCAAGCAGCTCAACCTGGCGTCGGCGCCTCCCGACCGCAGCGCCGCAGCGTCCCAGAAGGACTTTAAGTTCTGGAAAACGCAGCCCGTGCCGGCGCTGGACGAGTTCCCGCGCGAACACGGAGCCATCGATGCGCCCAAGACAGTCGACCAAGTGCGACAGGAGCCGTACAACATGCCGCCGGGCTTCGCGTGGAGTGAGATCGACCTGACGGACGCAGCCGAGGCGCAGGAGGTCTATGACCTGCTGACGCGCAACTACGTGGAGGACGACGACAACATGTTCCGCTTCGACTACTCGATCGAGTTCCTCATGTGGGCACTCACCCCTCCCGCCTTCCACAAGGACTGGCACGTGGGTGTGCGCAACCAGAAGACCAAGAAGCTTATGGCCTTCATCTCAGGGATCCCCGTCAAGACGCGTGTGTACAGCAACGTGCTGCCTATGGCCGAAATCAACTTCCTCTGTGTGCACAAGAAGCTGCGCACCAAGAGACTCGCGCCCGTTCTAATCAAGGAGATCACGAGGCGCGTCAACCTGCGCGACATCTGGCAGGCAGTGTACACGGCCGGCGTGGTGCTGCCCATGCCCGTGGCCCAGTGCCGCTACTTCCACCGGTCGCTGAACCCCAAGAAACTCATTGACGTGGGCTTCTCGAGACTCGCGCCCAGGATGACCATGACGCGCACCATCAAGATGTACAAGCTGCCGGACGCCACGACCACGCCCGGCTTCCGAGCCATGCAGAAGAAGGACGTGCCCCAGGTCACGGCGCTGCTCAAGACGTACCTGGCCAAGTTTGACCTCGTGCAGCACTACGACGAGCACGACGTGGCCCACTGGATGCTGCCGCGCGACGGCGTCATCAACGCGTATGTGGTGGAGAACCCCGAGACGCACAAGATCACGGACTTTACGAGCTTCTACCACTTGCCGTCCACCGTCATTGGCCACGCGCAGCACAACAAGCTGAACGCCGCCTACTCGTTCTACAACGTGGCCACGTCGGTGCCGCTCACGGAGCTCATGAACGACACGCTCGTCATGGCCAAGAAGGAGGATTTTGACGTCTTCAACGCACTCAGCCTCATGGACAACATGGAGTTCCTCCAGGAGCTCAAGTTCGGCCCCGGAGACGGCGACCTCATGTACTACCTGTACAACTGGCGCTGCCCGCGGATGGAAGGCAACAAGGTCGGTATCGTGCTGTGCTAAGGTAGTATGCGCTGAGTCGAGTCGAACGAAGCTGAGCCAGGACACAGTGGACAGGTCGACCGGGAAGGTTGCAAGGCGCATACACCGGGACAGGCAAAACTGCAGACGAGCTCCTCGGCGTGGCTGGGCTCAGTAGCGGGCAAGCTAGGAAGAATACTGACGAAAAGCGCGGCAGCAGGCCGTACCGATTTCGTTGGGTGAGTGCGTAAGGTCGATAGATGAAGAAAATGGCAGTTGGCGCATGGGACCGCTGGGAAAGATCCTTACAATACAAGGGAACGCTGCTGGGTGTGGTCGGTCTTGTTTGCTGCGGTTTGTGCTCGCTCATCTGATAGCGCTCGCGAGTCGTGTCTGTCCGTGGAGTCTCTGTAGGTGGTCGAACAAGCAATCAACGCAGACGCATCGGCAGCAACGCTCGTCTGGGTCTGGGAGATACATATCCCACCAAGCCAGTCCCGCAAGATGGCGCTGTTGTATGTGCGTGGCGCACGACATCGCGCGGTGCATCCGATCGATGGCTTCGTACTCTCGCTCGGCGTTGTTTCTCGTAGCGCTGCAGCGCGGTCTGGCAGCCTGCCAACCCTTCTTGGCCGTCATGCCTTGGCGCGCATGTCGTCGACGTGTACGTAGTGCACGGGCTCGCGCTCTTTCGCGACGCCGCGTCTTGCCGGGATCGTCTGGCAAACGTCTGCGGTGTCAAAGCGACCCAAGTGTAGGCGGGAGCAGAGCCGGGCGTAACTTCAGAAATGATTAAGATCGCGAGCCCATCACTCGTTCGTCTGCAAACCAAACGTCTCAATGCAGGCTCGCACCTGGGCTTCTCAGAGCGCACGACAGGCTTCCGCAGAAGCTCCGTGCTCGCCAGATTCAGATTCTCGTGCGTAGTGGCGTCACGTGCGCGGCAGCCGCCACTAGGATGTCAGCGTCCATCGATGACCGACGGCGGGGTTAAGATCAAGAAGGATGGGCTGCTCCTGACGACAGCAAGCCGTGGCACAGGAGGCGCTGTTAAACAGACTCGCCCCTCCCCGTGCACGGACTTGGCAACTCGCGGAGCATTCAACTGCAGAGCTCGACAGCACACCAGAGGAAAAAATCTCGGCGAGGCTCCACCTACCAACCGCGGGTCATAACCCTTTGCGCATTCATGGCGTGAATCTCATACCCACCAGCAAAGCAAAGCGACGGTCTTATCGCAGCCAGCCAGTCAGCGCAACTTCGTAACACAAACCGCATCTGTCTGGTCGACGCCGACGTTTTCGTGTTTTTGCCATCCTGAGGTTTTCTACGGTGCGGCAGGAAACCTTACGCACGTGACGCGTATGCTCCACCCAATGCATGGTTTCCTTTGCACGTCTTCGCCGCGCTTATTGGCGACCGCGCGTGACGTCACGAGAGTCGTGCGTTTGGTGCTTGGTGAACAGGCGTGGAGCCCCGCACTATGAAAAGGGCCAAAGCACGTTCAGGTTGTCGGCAAGGCAGGTGCAGCGGCGATAGCAAAGCCCGCCAGAACAGTGACGCGTAACTGCCGTCCAATTAATGCTAGTGCTCAAAGCACTTGTTGTCGGTCATTGGGGAATCACTGGGGGTGCGTCACAACGGCCCTTTTACCCTGAGCAGGACGCTCTTGACTGTCTCATGTGACCCTGGACTTGCCTGCACTTGTTGCCGTCGTTTGCCCAGACAATCTTTCGGGCCCGGGTCGTTTGACTCGCTTATTTTTGTTGCGTCGTTGCCAAAGCGGACTTCGCGCTGGTGAAAGCCGCGCGGGGTTTCAGCCAGTCATTCATTCTGCAATTTGCCAGCTACCGGTCAGACACGAACCGAGCGGCAAGCCAGCCGTGCTGAGTTCCAGCAACCATGAACAACTATTTCGTTCCCGAGCCGAACTCCACCGCGCAGCAGCAGCAGGACCCGCAAATCGCTGCGTTCGAAAAGCGTGGCAACTGCAAGAACTACACTTTGAAAACGCTGGCCGACTGCGTTCGCCAAGACCTGCCTCTCCGAGTGAGTGTGTCTTCGACCACCAAGAAGGAAGACTACGTGGTGTACAACTGCACGGTCTCCAGTGTGACCACCAAGAACGCGTGGGGTGTCTCCTACCGCTACTCGGAGTTCCTCGCCTTCCGCAACAAGGTGGGGGAGCTCTGGACGTGCCAGGAGAAGGACTGCTGCGGTTCATGCGAGGCCATTCGTGATGTCATGGCCGCGTTCTTCCCCAAGAAGCGGCCGGCAGTCATGTCGACCTGGTCCGGGGTCGTGAGCGACCGCAAAACGAAGCTGGAAAATGTGCTGGTGCATCTGCTCCGCTGCGTACTGCTCCCTGGCAGCGCGATGAAGTGCTTCCATGCACGCCAATACCTAGCGAAGAACCTCTTCGAGTTCCTCGGCGTCAAACACGAAGCCGACCAGCGTTCGCTCCTGCAAGTCTTTGTGGACAACCGCCAGCCCGGCATCAAGAAGTCGGCCACCACCACGGATCTGTCGATGCTGGAGCACCAGAGCAACATGAAGAAGTCGTCCACCACCCCGAACTTGTCGTCGCTGGCTACGTCTACCGACGACTCCACGAACGTCGAGCAGTGCATGATCTGTCTGGACGATGTGGATTTGGACACTTCTCACGAAATCGGCGTCAGTGGCAACTCGCCGATTGTTCTCCAGTGCAAGCACGCCTTCCACCGCGAATGCATTTTCGAGTGGCTGCTGTTCCAGTCCCAGTGTCCCACGTGTCGAGCTCAGGTGGGGCCTCCCGCCGTGACCAACTACTGTCGGCCGAAGAACCAGGTGCAGTGGTGGCTTGGCGACTTTAAGGAGGATCCGTTGACTTCTGCGCACAAGTAAAGCGTAGGATTTCCTAGAGAACTGCTGAACGAAAACCATGCGTCAGATTCATTTATTTCAAAACATATTTACCCGTACAGTGCTGGTCTGCGTTGTTCATATAACAATTACACATAGATCTTCGTGCCTGGCGGTCAAGGGGGTCAAGGGGGCCCACATATTGATGCCAGAACTTGAAATCTGATCAAGGTGAAGGAAGGTCAAAGATACCGGTCCAAACTGCCGGAAAAGGTGGCAAAGACAAGATCAGCGGAATGCACGGATCGCCGGTAGATTCTCGCTAACGTTAGCAGGACTGTGGAGAGAGCAGCCGCCCCTGGCAAAGAGGCCGCACGAGCCCGCTGTAATGGCCAGTCAGTACGCATGGACGCTGGAAACCGCGCTCGTCCTCTGCCTGCAGAGAACTGTGCCGACACGTGGGCTCCATGTGGCTCGATCAGGGTACCAGCAAATTGTAGCCCAGCACTCAAACTCTGCGGGGTCACCGATTTGGCAAAGGCAGCCTTGTATGCTGGTCTATTCGGTCACCTCGAATGGCGACGGCGGCTGCCTATCGTGGTAGGACATCGGTTCTGCTGGCAGGTAACAAGGCATCGAAGCAGCGCTGACCAAATTGGCTCGATCAGTTGGCTGCCACAGCCGGGTCAGCTTCAGATTTGATTAATGGCCGATACTGTATGCAAACTCCATCTTGTTGCTTTTTTCTGCTGTGAGAAATGTGGAGATGACATTGCCCAATGCACATGCTCACAGTGCTCGCTACTGTACCTGAATGCTGCAGTCCATCTGGTCCAAGACTCAGTTTTCATCCTGTGCCAGTCGTTTCGCATACAAAAGCAAACCAAGCATCGTGACGACAGGCTCCGCTCAAGATCCGTGGGCATTCCCAGTGCGCTCATGGCCACGACGCCCGCAGAAGATCCGCCGAAGCGGAGATTTTCCGCCACGACTTGACACAGGCGTTATCTCGTGCACGGCCGAGTTGGGTTCGGCGCACTCTGCCCAGTCGCTGGCGTGCATGGACTTGGCATGTCGGGAGTATTCGAGCCGCGCGCGGTCACGACGAGGAACTGACTCGTGTATGAATGCGCGCGCCATCCAACACGCGCGCGACGCGTTAAACCCGCCTCCCCAGCGCCGCCGCTGCAGCCACTGCTAGCCGGCGAATTCACCTCCGCATGAACTCGCCATCGATAGGATGCGTCTAAGTCGGTCGCCGCGGTGGTGATGCGGCGACTGCAGCTCGCACGTGTACCGTAAGACGATGGGCCGCAGTGGCCGACGCCCGGTCACATCGCGCGATCGCCGAAAATCGAGAGCGAGCGCATGAATCTCGCGTGACGCGCACCGTCGGCCCAATCACCCGGTGCGGAGCTTATCGCGCTCCCGATCGATTGGCGGTCGGGAGGAGCCCCCGCCGCGTCACACGCTTTGGTGCTTGGATTCCCGGTCGTGATCGTCTCCTGTCTCATGTTTCGGGGTCGACTGGGCAACGAGTCGGCACCGACCGTTGCTTACTCGCGCTCCAGGCAAACGAATCTGCGCGTAGCTGAGGCGCGGAGTGTCCCGGCCACCAAAAAGTTTGGATATGCGCGATGCGATGCGGGCTACAAAACTCTGCGCGGCCGAGCCGGACTGCCATTCCGCAATTTACCACCAACAGGTCAGTCTAGCAACGAACCACCGCCCCACCAACCATGAACGGATACTTCGTCCCGCAGCCGCACGAGAAGCCGGCCCCGCGCGCGCCCAAGCGACCGAACTCCAAGACGTACTCGATGAAGGAGCTGCGCCACTGCGCGGGCAGCGAACTGCCGCTGCACCTGGACGTGAGCGCGACCAAGAAGGAAGAGGGCTACGCCGTGTACAACATCACCACGTCGAGCGTGTCGACGCAGAACAGGTGGCACGCGTCCTACCGGTACTCGCAGTTCCTGGCGTTCCGCAACCAGGTGGAGGAGGTGTGGACGTGCCACGACGACAAGTGCCAGGGCTCGTGCGAGTCGCTGCGCGACCTCCTGGAGGCGTGCTTCCCGAAGAAGGCGGGTCTCCTGTCGACGTGGTCCATCACGGTGGAGGACCGCAAGAACAAGTTCAAGAACGTGCTGATCCACTTGCTGCGGTCGGCGCTGCTCCCGGGCAGCACCATGAAGTGCTTCCACGCGCGTCAGCAGCTGCCTCCGGCCCTGTTCGAGTTCCTGGGCATTGAGGACGACGCGGACAAGCGCTCGCTGCTGCAGGTGTTCGTGGACAACCAGCAGGGGGGCATGAAGAAGTCTGCGAGTCACACGGGTCTGTCGTCGCTGGAGCACCACGGCCCGGGCCTGAAGACGATGAGCTCGATGAAGAAGTCCGCCACGACGCCGAACCTGGCTCAGATGGAGCTGGAGGCGGAGGAGAAGGGTGCCGTCCCCACGGTGGAGGACCCGCAGTGCATGGTCTGTCTGGAGGACGTGGAGGACCACATGCACGCCGAGGGTCCGCAGGGTCTCGTGACGCTCCCGTGCAAGCACTCGTTCCACCGCGAGTGCATCTTCGAGTGGCTGCTGTTCCAGTACCACTGCCCCATGTGCCGCGCGCAGGTGGGTCCGCACGCCATGACCAACTACGCGTGTCCGAAGAAGCAGGAGCAGTGGTGGCTCGGCAACTTTAAGGAGAACCCGCTGGAGCGCGACACCGAGTAAGGCTTTCTCCCCATGCATATCTACCTCAGAATATTTAGAAACAAATAATTTATCGGCTTCCATTGCCTCCATGATGTTTACAAACGTTTGGCCACTGTTCTTCACTTCCATTTGTTGCGGTGTACTTAGCAGGCGATTGTAAGAGAGGCCATATGGGTACAATTGTGAGTATCTTTTCGAGAAAGCATTGTCATTTGAATCATGAAAGTAGGCACCACGGTCGGTGCTGGCGAAGAAGACATACCATTAGCGTTATATACTTCTACAGCGCAGACGCAGTTGAACGATAGTGCGCGAAAAATGCTCTGTAGAAGCACTCGCAGCTTCATGGCAGCCGAGAGAAGGCAAGCTTGCTCGAGGTAGATCGATCAGAGGGGGATTAACCCAGTAGTTGTTATGGCGATCGAGCGCATGCTGCAGCGTCGTGCGTGGGGAGGTAGATCACATCGTCCGAAGTCACTGTGACCATCACGAGCACGAGGCTGGCGAGGCAGCGGTGATGATCGTTGCGTGTGCCGGCGGAAACGGAGGAGGCTGCACCGTGCACTCCCTGCAGCTTTGACTGAATTGGCGGAAACCGCCACAAAGACAAGCTGCTCACTGCCGGTTGCACTGATCGCCGGTAACTGTAGACAAGCTACGCATCAAGCCACGAGTCCCGGCTACTAAGTGGCCCACTTGGGGGGCTTGATGGGTATCGAACCAACACTGGCGTTGCAAATTGGCAATTGTTTTTGCCGAATCAGTTCTTGCTGAGCAAGCAGACTTCACAACAGGTAGGATCTCCTGTCAGCGGTGCACCGACCCGGGTGCTGCGATCCACAGCATGCAGCAGCACTTTGATGGGTATTGGTATCAGCTCGGCCGACGCAGCCGTTTAAGGAGCGGAATGGCGGCTAGCTAGGTAACGAACGATACGAATCTAAACTCTTTCCTGGGTCTCCGCCACACGTGCAAGTTTTGGCCGGGGCTACATTCATGTATTATTTACCGCCGGTGTCTTTCACACAAACCGTTTTTAGCAACGATACGCATTACCATGCCTTTCACGCATTGCATCTCCTACCTTGCCGCTCATTGTGCCTGCACTCTGGCTTATGGCGGGGTAGGACTCCTTGACGCAAGTCCGTGGTGGCGGCGGCAGCGGCGGGGGACTATGCAAGTTCTCATCCAGCACCACTGCGAGACGCGAGCAATGAGTAGCGGGTTGCAGTCGGACGGACGCTATGCGCTGTCAGTGCCCGAGCCACGAATAGCAGGCAGGCAACCTTGGATCAGGCTGCGTGGGGCCAAAACCCGCGCTTCTGTGTCCTCGAAGATCGCCGAAAACGGCCAACCCCGTTGTCAGTGACACGCCCCTCGCTGCAAAGTTGTTCATCGTGCACATCTGCTGATGGATGGCACCGCCGCTCCTTCTCGAAATCTCTCCCCTGTCTCACGTGGCAAGGATCGATCTTTTGCTCGCCCGGATCGAGAAGAGACGAGCCCACGTGTCGCCGAATGCCAAACTTTCTCGCGTGTCGGCGGTGTGGAGGGTGGCCCCGCCAGCGACGACCCATTCTGCATTTCACCAGCAACTGGTCAAGTTAATAACAAACTACCGAAACAACCACTACCAACCATGAATGGCTACTTCATCCCCGAGCCGCACCAGAAGCCCACGCACCCCGATGATGAGATGGACGGGCCGAACTGCAAGACGTACACGCTCAAGATGCTTCGTCAGTGTGCCGGTAGCGAGCTGCCGCTGCGCGTCAAGGTGACGTCCACCAAGGCCGACGAGGGCCACGCCGTCTACCACTTCGCCACCACGAGCGTGACGTCCATGAACACGTGGCACGCGTCGTACCGATACTCGGAGGTCCTGGCGTTCCGCAACCACGTCGAGGAGGAGTGGACATGCCACGATGACAAATGCTCGGGCTCGTGCGAGTCGCTGCGTGATCTCATTGAGGCGTCGTTCCCCAGGAAAGGTCTGGGCATCCTGTCCACGTGGACGCACACGGTCGAGGACCGCAAGCTCAAATTCAAGAACGTGCTGATCCACTTGCTGCGATCGGTACTGCTCCCGGGCAGCACCATGAAGTGTTTCCACGCTCGTCAGCACCTACCCAAGCACTTGTTCGCCTTCCTCGGCGTGGAGGCTGATGCGGACAAGCGCACCCTCCTCCAGGTGTACGTGGACAACCACCAGGGCGGCATCAAGAAGTCCGCGACGACGGCCGACCTGTCCAAGTTGGCGCACAAGAGCTCCGTGAAGAAGTCGGCAACAACGTCGGATCTGGCCTCCATGTCGGTGACTGTGTCCGCGACCGCTCCCAGCGAGCCTTCGCAGTGCATGGTTTGCCTCGAGGACGTTGGACTGCATGTCGACGGAGAGGGCGCCCATAACGGCGAGGCGCGCGTCGAACTCCAGTGTAAGCACGCCTTCCACCGCGAGTGCATCTTCGAGTGGCTCACGTTCCAATACCACTGCCCGGTGTGCCGCGCGCAGGTGGGTCCTTCCGCTATGACTAACTACTGCCGACCGAAGAACCAGATGCAGTGGTGGCTGGGCAACTTCAACGAGGATCCGCTGAAGGCGGACACTGAGTAGGCAGGCGTATTGAGCGTTGGTCTGCACGTAGAAACACTAACTTAATCCCACCATCATATTTACTGCAAGGTGTGAGAGTCGTTTACGAATATCCAGAGCTATCGAAACTTCTTTGGCGATTTCCTCAAGAGAAGTAAGCGTGTGGTTTGCTTCGTCTTGACGCTGGATACTGTCACGAGTTGGGGGGCGGGGGGGGGGCTGACTAACGGCGCGCTCAAGCGCCTGTCGTGTGTCGATTTCGGATGTGGTACGCAGACAATGTCCACCAAACATCTAGAAATTCTGTGCTGACAGCGTGATTTTTTGTAGCTGTGTGCCTAGTCAGTCAAAACTATAAAGAAGGCGGTGCTGGTGCCGTCAAAAATCTAACCTTCGCACGTGCTTTGAGTAGTCCGGAGAATGTTATCCTATGTCTTTCATTCTTACGGAGACACAATGTTAGGGAGCGTTGACCGGTCGAAAACTCGAGTTTGTGCAATCTGCTTTCGACGCGTTGGACCGCAAAGATGTCGGATACCTCGCACTCCAGGATATTTTGGCAGCACATGATGCAGGCCAGCACCCGGTAGTCATGTTTGGGGAGCAAACGACCGAGCAAGTTGCTCGCGAGTTCCAGACAGCCTTCATGACAGCAGCACGTCGCACTGGCGAATTTGACATGGAGGAAAACTGACTGCTAGGCAAGATCACGCCTTGACAGTAGGAAGCATACTACCAACGTTAGCTTTTTCGTACACGACGATGACTTGTTCAAGCTTGTGGTGCGCAATACGTGGCAGCTACCGTCAGCAGGAAATCCCAAGCAAACAGTGAACAAAGTTCGCGTACCTCCAGCAATACAAACAGAGAGCCCAATAGGAAGCTATCCTGTGGTGCGCCAGACCACTCCTACGAACGAAATCACCTGGAGGGGCAGACGCAGTTCGGGTACAGACATGTCGAGCCAGCAGGCTTTTTCAATCCTCCAGCCAGATTTGAACGAGCATCCGCTATCACTAGGAGTTGCAAACAGTTGAGCGCTATGAACTTGGCGGCACCCCGGTCTCCAGGTGTTAGCAGCAAACAGTCAAAAGAGTTGCGTCGAACAATCCATTCCCTTCGTTGTGGGCTAAAAGAGCGCGGGCTTGGGGGCTTCATTAATCTACAACAGCAGCTACGTCGTGCTGCTGGTCGATCTGATGAAGATTTCGTTGATGACCTGAATGACGGCAACGATTTTGTTCGTGCGCTCAAGAGCAGCGGTGTGCATGTCACCGATCGAGACGCACAGAGTCTGTTCTACCACTTTGACAGCAATCATGACGGTACAATGAGCGTCACCGAATCTCTTACGGGTGTTCGGGAACCCATGAACGCCCGTCGACAACTCGTTGTGCGAATGGCTTTTGATGTGCTCGACGGATCGGGGAACGGCGAGTTGGATGCTGGTGTTATTGCCACGGCATTCGATGCCAGACGACTACCAGAGGTGATGACGGGGCGAAAGACCGAGTGCGAGGCACACGCCGAATTCCTCAATACCTTTGACCTTGTTACTGAGCGTCAACGCCAGCGACGTGTCAACTTTGACGTGTGGGAACGCTACTACACCAATATGAGTGCTGCAATTGACGAAGACGAACAATTTGAGCAAATGGTCCTCAGCGCCTGGCACGTCAGGTCTAGCAACGGAGGCCAAGTAACAGCAGACGGCGGTAGAGCAGCATCAGCCGACGGGATCCGTGTTACCCAGCGACAAGATCCAGGACGCTCCAGTTTACAGGAGGCTTTGGACCATTCGGCCGCTAATTCCAGTACTAATGGCTCTCCTAGCTCTGGATCCAGTCCAAGCATGACACTTCGCCGAGCAAGGAATAACGTGAACAACTCCATTGCTGCTTGTCTTGGTACGGCTCCGTTACCACAGCCGCAGGATGTCTCCTCAGAGAACTCGTCAGGTTTTGACCTCCCCTGGTAGACGTGAATTTCATCTCCATCCTGCTGGAGTGCAATCAATTCTGTCCAGACTCAAAAAGGTGCTGCAGGCTTAAGGCGCGCCTGGGCTTTGCACTCTTAATCGGCGTTTGCGAGCTACTCGAGGCAACGCGATGAACGTGCAGGGTCCTCGAAATGCGGCTACAGAGTGCGGCTTGACTTTACCAGGCGGTCTTACAGACGCCGACCTTCGCCTTCTCTTCCAGTATCTGGACAATGATGGCGATGGACGCATTGCGCCGGACGAGTTAATCCACATAGTTCGTCCTGTGCTAACAGGACGTCGTTTGGACTGCGTTTGCGAAACCTTTGCGAGATTGGCGAGCACGTTGAAGCTGATGTAGCCATTTCGGTAGTCGGAAGTTTCTGTTCCGGGGTGTTCGTTGCTCAATAGGGGGAATTGTTGTCAACAATAGGTGGACACTCTTAGAAAAATAGAAACGCGCTGCATCTTGCGTCAGATTACCTTGCAACCTAGAAATCTCTGCTATCAAGTATTCTTGGGAAGTGATGTTTAAACTATCAACAGTCAAATGCATTTAGATGGATCTCAAAAGTGGGATACCCTGCAGCAACGCATAGTATAAAGTTGGGCCTCGCCCGTTATCAAGGTCAGTTGAACACGGCCGAATTCCTAGCCACTATCAGCGAAGCGCATCGTCGCCGACTGCAGGTCCTTGCTGGCAGGACTGCCCCATTCATCAACGTCGGCGGGTGCGACCAAGATCGCAGCAATTGCTCTCGAACTCGGTGCAAAACCAATGACCAGGAAGCGACAGCGAAGTCATGACCTCAAGGATGGCCCCTCGCCGAATCCGTTACAGCCGAGTGTCGGGCTGAACGAGCTTCACGTCGAGCAGCAGGATCAGCTGCTCGAGGCGACGGCGCCCGACCAAGAGGTTGCCGACTCCGACTGGCTTCAGCTGGTCGCTGACGATGGCAATAGTAATGTTGTGCGCTCTATATCTACGCCGTTGTCATCCGCGGACGGTGAGACGAAGGCGGACGTGGTTGTGGATCAAGGCGCAGCTCCGTCGAGGCGGGCGATCGTCTGGTTCCGCCGCAACTTGAGACTACACGACAACTTGGCGCTGGACGCGGCGATCCACTCGCAGCAGCAGACTCTCAAGGCGGGCGAGGGCGAGATGGCACTGCTGCCCATTTACATTGTGCATCAGCCCGTGAAGCAGCGCTGCGGACCCGTGAGGTTTCAGTTCTTGCTGGAGGCGGTGCAAGACTTGGCCGACTCCATTGACAAGCTGCAGGGACGGCTGCTGGTGCTCAGAGGAGACGCCGAGGAGGTGCTACGTGAGATTCTCCCGGCGTGGGGCATCACGGATCTTTTCTTCGAGGCGGGCGTCATGCCGTACGCCGTCGCGCGCGACGAGCGCGTGCGGGCGATTGCAGCGGCTTTGGATGTCACGGTCGCGACGTTCTGTGGGGAGACGCTATACGACCCGCACGAGATCATCCGACGCAATAACGGTGAGCCTCCTACGGACTACGAGCAGCTTCTGAAGATCACCGACGATATGCAGCCGCCGGGACATCCGATTCCCGCACCAGAGCAGCTAACCAACGCTGCAAGGTTCACTATCGAGCAGCTATTTGCAATGTTAGAACAATTCTGCCACCACAACCCACGCCTCGCGAACTCCATCGCTGGAATTGAAACGAGTACATGTACCACGAAGGCGTCACCCGAGCTTTTCGTTGTACCACCGCTCACTGCGTTTGGATTAACCCCGCCAGAAACTCACATCTTTCTGTACGGAGGTGAAAGCGAGGCGAGGCGATTATTGAATGCCTTCTCCCAGGATCAACAGCGTGTGGGACTCTTCGAGAAACCCCGTACTTCCCCAGTGACAATTGACGCACCGTCCACCACGTCGCTGAGTCCGTACCTTGTGTTCGGCTGCCTTAGTGCACGCGAGTTCTTTCATTGTATTATGGTCATCCAGATACAATTTCCACAGCGGCCTGGTCCAACGCAAGTCACACTGGAAGGACAACTTATGTGGCGCGAGTTCTTCTACTGTTACGCTTGCGGCACACCGAATTTCGATTCACAGGAGCGCAACCCAGGCTGCAAGCAGATCAAGTGGCGCCTGCGACCTGAGAACCATGAGCCGTGCCCTGAAGACGGGTGCGAACGGGTGAGTGCCACCGATGACGCGGACGAGAAGCTGGCGATGCGTCAGTTGCAGTGCTGGAAAGATGGATGCACAGGCTTCCCGTGGATCGACGCTGTAATGCGACAGATTAACCAGGAAGGCTGGACACACCACGCCGGCCGACACGCCGTGGCTTGTTTCCTGACAAGAGGCGTCCTCTATATCTCGTGGCTACAAGGCGCAATGTACTTTCAGGAGAAGCTCGTCGATATGGACTGGGCGCTAATCGTTGGCAACTGGCTCTGGGTTAGTGCGAGTTGCTTCTACTCAGACTATCGTCGGGTGGCGTCTCCGTCAACCTTCCCACAGCGGTGGGACAAAGAAGGTCGGTTCATTCGCAAGTATATTCCAGCGCTCCGTAACATGCCAGACAAGTTTGTGTTTGAGCCCTGGAAGGCTCCGTTAACAGTACAGCGTAATGCTGGGTGCCTCATGGGAAAGGATTACCCGTTTCCTATCGTAGATGGGAAGCACGCAGTGAAGCGATGCATCACCGGCATGAGCCACGCTTACTCGGACACGGAGTCAACAAATTCAGAAACGAACACACGTGCGAACACGGATGATCCGTCAAGTGATGAGTCATCTCCATGGAGCGCGGGCGACATGTGCTACAGTTATCACACTGCTGTCACTAACTCTGAAGAAGTGCAAGCACCGCAAGCATCATCAGCTCCAGCTTCGTCTGTGGAGCGCGCATAGGTTTGCTAGCGAAATCATTTATCACCAGGTCTCGACAGTTTCGGTCTTGCAATGCGTCGCTGGACAACTGCTCTGTCGTTAAAGAGCTCGCTACATGGATCTGTATGAAGCCTGCGAGAATGCTAACGAGGAGCGCGTAGTAGAGTTGTTGGTGCTCGGGCAAGACACGGGCCTAGGTGTGTCTCCTGCATCTCAACTTCGGGTTCGAGGCACCGCCGGGAGAACCGCTCTGCTCGTCGCATGTATGGGCGGCCAAGCCAGCGTCGTGCGTCTTCTTTTGGGTGAAAAGTGCACCGTACACTTCACAAGTCGGTCGAAAGCTGAGGTCGTCGAGTTATTGCGGCCTCTTGTGCTCGCGTTCCAACAAGCATCAGGCTCGGATGGGGTCGGTGCGCTGTTTCAAGTTGCCATGGTGATGAAAGATGGTGGGTCAAACGTGGTGCCCATGGCCGAAGTGCAGCTTCCGCCTAGCTGGGTCATCCCCCGAGCGAGTTGTTGGAGGGCAAACAGCACGTGGACGACTTCAGTAATACCCCGCTGCAGTGCGTGAGCTGCTTCGGCTGCGGTTACAATGTGAAGCACGTGGATGATGGATTGGAAATCACGAGGCAGTTGCTGCACATGGAGACCAGCCCAATCTGCCCAAGCGAAACAACAAATGGATACCCCTGCACTGGGGCGCGTACAACGGGAATCACGAGCAGATCGGGCACGCAACGATTCACGAAAACGCAGCTGGCCATTCCGCTTCTGACCGATACGGACGATTTGTGCGCGGTTGATATCGCTGGGCGCCGTGGGCTTGCATTGAAAGATGGAAGAGCTACTTTGCAACGATATACACCGTCTGCAGGCGGCGAAGCCAATATCGAGTATGTACATTGGCGTCTTCGGCTCGATCATGTCGAGGCTTTGAGGCTGTTCATCCACGAATTCCTCGCGAACGGAGCTCACCTCACACGCTACGTGGGCGAGATGAACGCTCGCAACCCGCAGCATCTGCAGAAGAACAAAGCTAAAGGGGTCACCGTCCAGGATGCGGTTCGGTACGGCCAGCATTTACTTTACTGGGCAGGATGCTTCGGACTTGTCGATGAGGTGCGTTCCCTGCTCCGGTTGGAGTTGAGAACGTTTACTGTGGGTGGGAACAATGCCGCTGTGGTCAAGCCACTGGCCGCGCAAAGCACCGAAGACAACGAAATTCAAATCTCTCTTCGGATCCTGTATACGTGTTCATGTGAAGCTGGCAAAAGGCAATCTGTACTTCATGCCGTTGCGGCCCATGGACAACTGGAAATGCTGCAGTTGCTTCTAGACCAAATCCTCGAGGACCAACTGCATCCTTCCGATGCTGCCATTTTCGTTGGCAGTACCATAACGAGTTCGCTGCTGAAAGGAGCTAAGGCAAAGAAGAACATTGTCGTTCCAACTGCAAAAGACGTAGAGATGTCAAGTTCAAATGTCTCGGGGGCCGAGAGTGAGAAACATGAGCATCTCGAGATAGCTGAGCTGGTGAATGCTTGCTGGAGGAACTACCGGAACGAAACTCCACTTTTTATCGCAGTTCTGTACCTACAAGAAAACGCTGTGCGCATGTTTGCCAGCATCCTGAGTCCAAAAAGTCTCGCGTGGGAGCTTCAAAGCGTGAATGTTGAGGGATCGTCGATGTATCATGCTTCAAGTGAGCCCTGCAGGCATATGCTCGGTGTCGAACACGCCCGGAATATGTGCTGCTATTCGATGGCGCCAAGAAGAAGCTGTTCAAGGAGGCTGTCATCGTGACGTTGCACGAAGAAAGCTCAATTGCGCCGTCACTTGTAGTGACCCGGGCTGGTATTCGTGAAGCAGCATCTGGAACATGTCAAGCAAAGGGGGAAACAGACCGGTGAAGTGCTGATCCATCAAGCGCACGTGCTGTAGTTCAATGTGAAGCATCGAGGGTCCTCGACACGTTCGATAAACGACGCGAGTTCACCTGAATTGTTTGAGAGCATTCGGTCGCTGCAGCGCCAGCAGGTTGTCCTCAGCATCGCCCAGTTTCGCATGTGTCTTCTTCCGGCTCTGAGCTATGGGATAACAGGGTCTCATACTACCGTAATTTCCTCAAATGCAGGCCAGAAGGGAAAAGTTTAATGTATTTGTCGCCTTGATAATTATCCCGTAGTCACAGCTGGAAGTAGGATACTCGTGAAAGTATCCAGCGTCAAGACGAAGCAAACCACACGCTTACTTCTCTTGAGGAAATCGCCAAAGAAGTTTCGATAGCTCTGGATATTCGTAAACGACTCTCACACCTTGCAGTAAATATGATGGTGGGATTAAGTTAGTGTTTCTACGTGCAGACCAACGCTCAATATGCCTGCCTACTCAGTGTCCGCCTTCAGCGGATCCTCGTTGAAGTTGCCCAGCCACCACTGCATCTGGTTCTTCGGTCGGCAGTAGTTAGTCATAGCGGAAGGACCCACCTGCGCGCGGCACACCGGGCAGTGGTATTGGAACGTGAGCCACTCGAAGATGCACTCGCGGTGGAAGGCGTGCTTGCACTGGAGTTCGACGCGCGCCTCGCCGTTATGGGCGCCCTCTCCGTCGACATGCAGTCCAACGTCCTCGAGGCAAACCATGCACTGCGAAAGCTCGCTGGGAGCGGTCGCGGACACTGCCACCGACATGGAGGCCAGATCCGACGTTGTTGCCGACTTCTTCACGGAGCTCTTGTGCGCCAACTTGGACAGGTCGGCCGTCGTCGCGGACTTCTTGATGCCGCCCTGGTGGTTGTCCACGTACACCTGGAGGAGGGTGCGCTTGTCCGCATCAGCCTCCACGCCGAGGAAGGCGAACAAGTGCTTGGGTAGGTGCTGACGAGCGTGGAAACACTTCATGGTGCTGCCCGGGAGCAGTACCGATCGCAGCAAGTGGATCAGCACGTTCTTGAATTTGAGCTTGCGGTCCTCGACCGTGTGCGTCCACGTGGACAGGATGCCCAGACCTTTCCTGGGGAACGACGCCTCAATGAGATCACGCAGCGACTCGCACGAGCCCGAGCATTTGTCATCGTGGCATGTCCACTCCTCCTCGACGTGGTTGCGGAACGCCAGGACCTCCGAGTATCGGTACGACGCGTGCCACGTGTTCATGGACGTCACGCTCGTGGTGGCGAAGTGGTAGACGGCGTGGCCCTCGTCGGCCTTGGTGGACGTCACCTTGACGCGCAGCGGCAGCTCGCTACCGGCACACTGACGAAGCATCTTGAGCGTGTACGTCTTGCAGTTCGGCCCGTCCATCTCATCATCGGGGTGCGTGGGCTTCTGGTGCGGCTCGGGGATGAAGTAGCCATTCATGGTTGGTAGTGGTTGTTTCGGTAGTTTGTTATTAACTTGACCAGTTGCTGGTGAAATGCAGAATGGGTCGTCGCTGGCGGGGCCACCCTCCACACCGCCGACACGCGAGAAAGTTTGGCATTCGGCGACACGTGGGCTCGTCTCTTCTCGATCCGGGCGAGCAAAAGATTGATCCTTGCCACGTGAGACAGGGGGGAGATTTCGAGAAGGAGCGGCGGTGCCATCCATCAGCAGATGTGCACGATGAACAACTTTGCAGCGAGGGGCGTGTCACTGACAACGGGGTTGGCCGTTTTCGGCGATCTTCGAGGACACAGAAGCGCGGGTTTTGGCCCCACGCAGCCTGATCCAAGGTTGCCTGCCTGCTATTCGTGGCTCGGGCACTGACAGCGCATAGCGTCCGTCCGACTGCAACCCGCTACTCATTGCTCGCGTCTCGCAGTGGTGCTGGATGAGAACTTGCATAGTCCCCCGCCGCTGCCGCCGCCACCACGGACTTGCGTCAAGGAGTCCTACCCCGCCATAAGCCAGAGTGCAGGCACAATGAGCGGCAAGGTAGGAGATGCAATGCGTGAAAGGCATGGTAATGCGTATCGCTGCTAAAAACCGGTTTGTGTGAAAGACACCGGCGGTAAATAATACATGAATGTAGCCCCGGCCAAAACTTGCACGTGTGGCGGAGACCCAGGAAAGAGTTTAGATTCGTATCGTTCGTTACCTAGCTAGCCGCCATTCCGCTCCTTAAACGGCTGCGTCGGCCGAGCTGATACCAATACCCATCAAAGTGCTGCTGCATGCTGTGGATCGCAGCACCCGGGTCGGTGCACCGCTGACAGAAGATCTTACCTGTTGTGAAGTTTGCTTGCTCAGCAAGAACTGATTCAGCAAAAACAATTGCCAATTTGCAACGGCAGTATTGGTTCGATACCCATCAAGCCCCCCAAGTGGGCCACTTAGTAGCCGGGACTCGTGGCTTGATGCGTAGCTTGTCTACAGTTACCGGCGATCAGTGCAACCGGCAGTGAGCAGCTTGTCTTTGTGGCGGTTTCCGCCAATTCAGTCAAAGCTGCAGGGAGTGCACGGTGCAGCCTCCTCCGTTTCCGCCGGCTCACGCAACGATCATCACCGCTGCCTCGCCAGCCTCGTGCTCGTGATGATCACGGTGACCTCGGACGATGCGATCTACCTCCCCACGCACGACGCTGCAGCATGCGCTCGATCGCCATAACAACTACTGGGTTAGTCCCCCTCTGATCGATCTACCTCGAGCAAGCTTGCCTTCTCTCGGCTGCCATGAAGCTGTGGGTGCTTCTACAGAGCATTTTTCGCGCACTATCGTTCAACTGCGTCTGCGCTGTAGAAGTATATAACGCTAATGGTATGTCTCCTTCGCCAGCACCGACCGTGTTGCCTACTTTCATGATTCAAATGACAATGCTTTCTCGAAAAGATACTCACAATTGTACCCATATGGCCTCTCTTACAATCGCCTGCTAAGTACACCGCAACAAATGGAAGTGAAGAACAGTGGCCAAACGTTTGTAAACATCATGGAGGCAATGGAAGCCGATAAATTATTTGTTTCTAAATATTCTGAGGTAGATATGCATGGGGAGAAAGCCTTACTCGGTGTCGCGCTCCAGCGGGTTCTCCTTAAAGTTGCCGAGCCACCACTGCTCCTGCTTCTTCGGACACGCGTAGTTGGTCATGGCGTGCGGACCCACCTGCGCGCGGCACATGGGGCAGTGGTACTGGAACAGCAGCCACTCGAAGATGCACTCGCGGTGGAACGAGTGCTTGCACGGGAGCGTCACGAGACCCTGCGGACCCTCGGCGTGCATGTGGTCCTCCACGTCCTCCAGACAGACCATGCACTGCGGGTCCTCCACCGTGGGGACGGCACCCTTCTCCTCCGCCTCCAGCTCCATCTGAGCCAGGTTCGGCGTCGTGGCGGACTTCTTCATCGAGCTCATCGTCTTCAGGCCCGGGCCGTGGTGCTCCAGCGACGACAGACCCGTGTGACTCGCAGACTTCTTCATGCCCCCCTGCTGGTTGTCCACGAACACCTGCAGCAGCGAGCGCTTGTCCGCGTCGTCCTCAATGCCCAGGAACTCGAACAGGGCCGGAGGCAGCTGCTGACGCGCGTGGAAGCACTTCATGGTGCTGCCCGGGAGCAGCGCCGACCGCAGCAAGTGGATCAGCACGTTCTTGAACTTGTTCTTGCGGTCCTCCACCGTGATGGACCACGTCGACAGGAGACCCGCCTTCTTCGGGAAGCACGCCTCCAGGAGGTCGCGCAGCGACTCGCACGAGCCCTGGCACTTGTCGTCGTGGCACGTCCACACCTCCTCCACCTGGTTGCGGAACGCCAGGAACTGCGAGTACCGGTAGGACGCGTGCCACCTGTTCTGCGTCGACACGCTCGACGTGGTGATGTTGTACACGGCGTAGCCCTCTTCCTTCTTGGTCGCGCTCACGTCCAGGTGCAGCGGCAGTTCGCTGCCCGCGCAGTGGCGCAGCTCCTTCATCGAGTACGTCTTGGAGTTCGGTCGCTTGGGCGCGCGCGGGGCCGGCTTCTCGTGCGGCTGCGGGACGAAGTATCCGTTCATGGTTGGTGGGGCGGTGGTTCGTTGCTAGACTGACCTGTTGGTGGTAAATTGCGGAATGGCAGTCCGGCTCGGCCGCGCAGAGTTTTGTAGCCCGCATCGCATCGCGCATATCCAAACTTTTTGGTGGCCGGGACACTCCGCGCCTCGGCTACGCGCAGATTCGTTTGCCTGGAGCGCGAGTAAGCAACGGTCGGTGCCGACTCGTTGCCCAGTCGACCCCGAAACATGAGACAGGAGACGATCACGACCGGGAATCCAAGCACCAAAGCGTGTGACGCGGCGGGGGCTCCTCCCGACCGCCAATCGATCGGGAGCGCGATAAGCTCCGCACCGGGTGATTGGGCCGACGGTGCGCGTCACGCGAGATTCATACGCTCGCTCTCGATTTTCGGCGATCGCGCGATGTGACCGGGCGAGATCAGGTCGCTTCGCGCTCGGCCACAGTGGCCCATCGTCTTACGGTACACGTGCGAGCTGCAGTCGCCGCATCACCACCGCGGCGACCGACTTAGACGCATCCTATCGATGGCGAGTTCATGCGGAGGTGAATTCGCCGGCTAGCAGTGGCTGCAGCGGCGGCGCTGGGGAGGCGGGTTTAACGCGTCGCGCGCGTGTTGGATGGCGCACGCATTCATGCACGAGTCAGTTCCTCGTCGTGACCGCGCGCGGCTCGAATACTCCCGACATGCCAAGTCCATGCACGCCAGCGACTGGGCAGAGTGCGTCGAACCCAACTCGGCCGTGCACGAGATAACGCCTGTGTGTCAAGTCGTGGCGGAAAATCTCCGCTTCGGCGGATCTTCTGCGGGCGTCGTGGCCATGAGCGCACTGGGAATGCCCACGGATCTTGAGCGGAGCCTGTCGTCACGATGCTTGGTTTGCTTTTGTATGCGAAACGACTGGCACAGGATGAAAACTGAGTCTTGGACCAAACTGAGTCTTGGACCAGATGGACTGCAGCATTCAGGTACAGTAGCGAGCACTGTGAGCATGTGCATTGGGCAATGTCATCGCCACATTTCTCACAGCAGAAAAAAGCAACAAGATGGAGTTTGCATACAGTATCGGCCATTAATCAAATCTGAAGCTGACCCGGCTGTGGCAGCCACAGATCGAGCCAATTTGGTCAGCGCTGCTTCGATGCCTTGTTGCCTCCAGCAGAACCGATGTCCTACCACGATAGGCAGCTGCCGTCGCCATTCGAGGTGACCGAATAGACCAGCATACAAGGCTGCCTTTGCCAAATCGGTGACTCCGCAGAGTTTGCGAGCTGGGCTACAATTTGCTGGTCCCCTGATCGAGCCACATGGAGCCCACGTGTCGGCACAGTTCTCTGCAGGCAGAGGACGAGCGCGGTTTCCAGCGTCCATGCGTACTGACTGGTCATTACAGCGGGCTCGTGCGGCCTCTTTGTCAGTGGCGGCTGCTCTCTCCACAGTCCTGCTAACGTTAGCGAGAATCTACCGGCGATCCGTGCATTCCGCTGATCTTGTCTTTGCCACCTTTTCCGGCAGTTTGGACCGGCATCTTTGACCTTCCTTCACCTTGAGCAGATTCCAAGTTCTGGCATCAATATGTGGGCCCCCTTGACCCCCTTGACCGCCAGGCACGAAGATCTATGTGTAATTGTTATATGAACAACGCAGACCAGCACTGTACGGTAAATATGTTTTGAAATAAATGAATCTGACGCATGGTTTTCGTTCAGCAGTTCTCTAGGAAATCCTACGCTTTACTTGGGCGCAGAAGTCAACGGATCCTCCTTAAAGTCGCCAAGCCACCACTGCACCTGGTTCTTCGGCCGACAGTAGTTGGTCACGGCGGGAGGCCCCACCTGAGCTCGACACGTGGGACACTGGGACTGGAACAGCAGCCACTCGAAAATGCATTCGCGGTGGAAGGCGTGCTTGCACTGGAGAACAATCGGCGAGTTGCCACTGACGCCGATTTCGTGAGAAGTATCCAAATCCACATCGTCCAGACAGATCATGCACTGCTCGACGTTCGTGGAGTCGTCGGTAGACGTAGCCAGCGACGACAAGTTCGGGGTGGTGGACGACTTCTTCATGTTGGTCTGGTGCTCCAGCATCGACAGATCCGTGGTGGTGGCCGACTTCTTGATGCCGGGCTGGCGGTTGTCCACAAAGACTTGCAGGAGCGAACGCTGGTCGGCTTCGTGTTTGACGCCGAGGAACTCGAAGAGGTTCTTCGCTAGGTATTGGCGTGCATGGAAGCACTTCATCGCGCTGCCAGGGAGCAGCACGCAGCGGAGCAGATGCACCAGCACATTTTCCAGCTTCGTTTTGCGGTCGCTCACGACCCCGGACCAGGTCGACATGACTGCCGGCCGCTTCTTGGGGAAGAACGCGGCCATGACATCACGAATGGCCTCGCATGAACCGCAGCAGTCCTTCTCCTGGCACGTCCAGAGCTCCCCCACCTTGTTGCGGAAGGCGAGGAACTCCGAGTAGCGGTAGGAGACACCCCACGCGTTCTTGGTGGTCACACTGGAGACCGTGCAGTTGTACACCACGTAGTCTTCCTTCTTGGTGGCCGAAGACACACTCACTCGGAGAGGCAGGTCTTGGCGAACGCAGTCGGCCAGTGTTTTCAAAGTGTAGTTCTTGCAGTTGCCACGCTTTTCGAGCGCAGCGATTTGCGGGTCCTGCTGCTGCTGCGCGGTGGAGTTCGGCTCGGGAACGAAATAGTTGTTCATGGTTGCTGGAACTCAGCACGGCTGGCTTGCCACTCGGTTCGTGTCTGACCGGTAGGTGGCAAATTGCAGAATGAATGACTGGCTGAAACCCCGCGCGGCTTTCACCAGCGCGAAGTCCGCTTTGGCAACGACGCAACAAAAATAAGCGAGTCGAACAACCCGGGCCCGAAAGATTGTCTGGGCAAACGACGGCAACAAGTGCAGGCAAGTCCAGGGTCACATGAGACAGTCAAGAGCGTCCTGCTCAGGGTAAAAGGCCGTTGTGACGCACCCCCAGTGACCCCCCAATGATCGACAACAAGTGCTTTGAGCACTAGCATTAATTGGACGGCAGCTACGCGTCACTGTTCTGGCGGGCTTTGCTATCGCCGCTGCACCTGCCTTGCCGACAACCTGAACGTGCTTTGCCCCTTTTCATAGTGCGGGGCTCCACGCCTGTTCACCAAGCACCAAACGCACGACTCCCGTGACGTCACGCGCGGTCGCCAATAAGCGCGGCGAAGGCGTGCAAAGGAAACCATGCATTGGGTGGAGCATACGCGTCACGTGCGTAAGGTTTCCTGCCGCACCGTAGAAAACCTCAGGATGGCAAAAACACGAAAACGTCGTCGTCGACCAGACAGATGCGGTTTGTGTTACGAAGTTGCGCTGACTGGCTGGCTGCGATAAGACCGTCGCTTTGCTTTGCTGGTGGGTATGAGATTCACGCCATGAATGCGCAAAGGGGTGTGACCCGCGGTTGGTAGGTGGAGCCTCGCCGAGATTTTTTCCTCTGGTGTGCTGTCGAGCTCTGCAGTTGAATGCTCCGCGAGTTGCCAAGTCCGTGCACGGGGAGGGGCGAGTCTGTTTAACAGCGCCTCCTGTGCCACGGCTTGCTGTCGTCAGGAGCAGCCCATCCTTCTTGATCTTAACCCCGCCGTCGGTCATCGATGGACGCTGACATCCTAGTGGCGGCTGCCGCGCACGTGACGCCACTACGCACGAGAATCTGAATCTGGCGAGCACGGAGCTTCTGCGGAAGCCTGTCGTGCGCTCTGAGAAGCCCAGGTGCGAGCCTGCATTGAGACGTTTGGTTTGCAGACGAACGAGTGATGGGCTCGCGATCTTAATCATTTCTGAAGTTACGCCCGGCTCTGCTCCCGCCTACACTTGGGTCGCTTTGACACCGCAGACGTTTGCCAGACGATCCCGGCAAGACGCGGCGTCGCGAAAGAGCGCGAGCCCGTGCACTACGTACACGTCGACGACATGCGCGCCAAGGCATGACGGCCAAGAAGGGTTGGCAGGCTGCCAGACCGCGCTGCAGCGCTACGAGAAACAACGCCGAGCGAGAGTACAAAGCCATCGATCGGATGCACCGCGCGATGTCGTGCGCCACGCACATACAACAGCGCCATCTTGCGGGACTGGCTTGGTGGGATATGTATCTCCCAGACCCAGACGAGCGTTGCTGTCGATGCGTCTGCGTTGATTGCTTGTTCGACCACCTACAGAGAGACACGACTCGCGAGCGCTATCAGATGAGCGAGCACAAACCGCAGCAAACAAGACCGATCACATCCAGCAGCGTTCCCTTGTATTGTAAGGATCTTTCCCAGCGGTCCCATGAGCCAACTGCCATTTTCTTCATCTATCGACCTTACGCACTCACCCAACGAAATCGATACGGCCTGCTGCCGCGCTTTTCGTCAGTATTCTTCCTAGCTTGCCCGCCACTGAGCCCACCCACGCCGAGGAGCTCGTCTGCAGTTTTGCCTGTCCCGGTGTATGCGCCTTGCAACCTTCCCGGTCGACCTGTCCACTGCGTCCTGGCTCAGCTTCGTTCGACTCGACTCAGCGCATACTACCTTAGCACAGCACGATACCGACCTTGTTGCCTTCCATCCGCGGGCAGCGCCAGTTGTACAGGTAGTACATGAGGTCGCCGTCTCCGGGGCCAAACTTGAGCTCCTAGAGGAACTCCATGTTGTCCATGAGGCTGAGTGCGTTGAAGACGTCAAAATCCTCCTTCTTGGCCATGACGAGCGTGTCGTTCATGAGCTCCGTGAGCCGTAGCAGGAGTGCCGTCCATGGGTTTCAAGCCCTCTGGGACTGTCGAAATACACTTCTTGCAAGGTGCAGGGGACACGGTATCGACTCCTCGACGGGCGACCTCACCACGCAGCCTGATAACGGCGCACCCCGTCGTTGCAAACTTCAGAACTCAAGGGGATGGGCTGTCCTCCTCGCGCTCGGTGTCCTCCACCGCCTCTTGGCCAGCAGTTGGCGTGTTCGTGTGAGCATTCCAAGTCGCGAGCCTCCGTTCGAGACACTCGCAGGGCGAGAAACAGGAGCGGCGGTCACATGGCCGCCGGGAGATTCCTGGGCGGCATCGTTGAACGGCATTTCCACTCCCCGAGCCATCTATGCGACCATGAAAAGCCGCCAGGGATAAGACACATGGCCATGACGCGGCTCCTCTGTCCAATTGCCGCCCGTGGTAGACCCCTTGCTGCACACGTATTGGGCGCTGCAATCGAGCGCGTCACGACCGCGCTGCTTGGTGCGACAACCTGACTAGTTGTCATTTTGACTCGCGCACGCCACGCCGACCGAATTTCGGCCCGAAAGGCTCGGAAAAGACAGTCCGTGGCTGTCGGCGCCACCCACTCGGTCGCTGCGATCAACGGATCGTGTGATCAAAGCCGTTCGAGCCGCTGGTCGGCACGAGAGATATGAGCGAGCGGCTTCAGTCCATGAGGCACTTTCCAACTTGCTCGTTGTCTATAAAGCAAGTGGTGTCGCTGCCACCTGGTGCAAAATCTTGACGTCTTCGTGAGCTGTCGGCCAGGTCCCAGAAGAATACTCGTACGACAATGAACATTTCGGCGTGTGTCTCGGCCCCAAGGAGCGGACTCCACCCCACCAAGAAGCGCAGTCGGAGCAAAACGTACTCGCTCAAGATGCTGCGCCAGTACATTCCCCAGGAGCTGCCGCTGCTCGTTCACGTGTCGTCAACCTCCATGGAAGCGGACCATGTCGTGTACAACTGCACCTTGTCCAGCCTGACTACCAACAACACTTGGACTGTGTCGTACCGGTACTCGGAATTCGTCGACTTCCGTGGCAAGCTGGAGGACACGTGGACGTGCCACGATCGCAAGTGCTCCGGCTCGTGCCAAGCTGTGCGCGAGTACGTCTCGGCGTGCTTTCCCAAGAAACGCCTTGCCGTCATGTCCACGAGCCCGGGCACAATCTCCAGTCGCAAGAACAAGTTTGAGAACGTGTTGATGCACATGCTCCGCTGTGTGCTGCTCCCAGGCAGTGCCATGAAGTGCTTCCACGCGCGTCGGAACCTCCCAACGAACTTGTTCAAGTTCCTTGGCGTGAAGAACGACGCCGATAGACGGTCGCTTCTACAGGTCTTCATTGACAACTACCAGGCTGCCTTGAGTGAAGGCAATGAAGCGAGTTTGACGGACAGCTTCCACTCCAACGCGTCGACGGTGGATTCGGCGCCTGAGTCGCCGCAGTGCATGATCTGCCTGTTCGACGTGGACATGGAGCATGAGCACCAGCCAGAGGGCGCCGAAGGGGACAACTCGCCGATCGTGCTTCCTTGCAAGCACGCTTTTCACCGTGAATGCATCTCCGAATGGCTGTTGTTCGAGGTCCATTGCCCTCTGTGCCGAGTTCGCGTGTGCCCCAATGCGGTGACCAATTATTGTCGCCCCAAGGACCACGTGCTGTGGTGGCTCGGTGACTTTGAGGAGGACCCGCTCCATCCTACTGCAGAGTAAGCTTTCAGCGTTGGCACGGAAATCTTCGTCTCCATAAACTAAGAACAAACTATTTAGTCCTGCTTTGCTTCCACGAAGATAATATTTGCACATGGAGCGGCAATAACTGGCGTCGAGCTATGTATCGCATGCAAGGGCGGCACGTGCAAGGGCAACAATCAAGCGGACGTGAACAGCAAGCGAGAAACGCGGCCTGAGGTCCGAGGCTCGTCTGAGGGTCCTTCTGCACGATAGACAAGGAATTGGACCGCCGACAAACGATCCACCCCTCATGAGGACATTGGAGGGCGTCGGAGGACACTCGCATCGATGCGCAAACAGCTTGGTGGGTGAGGGGTCTCGCCCAACGCTCCCTTTCTGGATGGAGCCCCAGACGCGCAGACACTCGCCAGAGGTGTCGTCCAAGCCTTTCAAGCCGCAATGAACGCTTGCCTATAAGTTAGAGAGAGAGAGACAGGTTGATCTATTTAGTTGTTAGTACTTCTAGATGCCTGATTGATCCTTAGCCTGGTTAGCAACGCCGGTTCCTCATTCGAGTGCGGTGGTTGTACGGGGCTTGTCCTTCTTGTAGACTGCTCTCGTGGTGGTTCTTCAAAAGCTGCACAGCATAGAAGCAACCAGGTCCCTTCTAGTATCATGTCTGGGCGTCGGCGTTCCCGCTTAGCCAATGCTTTCACTTGTCGAAGCCCTGTTGCCCAGAATTCTTGTGTGCTCTGCTCCAGTTTGATCTCTTCGTGCTGAAAGATGACTCGGTTCCTCTGCATCCATAGCATGGTGATGCAGACGCTGCTCATGATGCGCCATAGCCGTTTCCATTGTGTGACTATCTCTTCTTCCGTGTCTGGATATTCTTTTCTGAGTCTCACCGCTGTCACTGCTGACATTGATGGTGCTTTCCTGTTGGCACAGTTTGCCATCACGAGCTCCAGCTGCTTCCCACTCCATTTTTCCTCCATCCAGTGTCCGATGAGTTTCTGCCAACAGGCTTGTGCCGCTGGGCAGCTCCAAAAGATATGCTCTATCGTTTCTTTGATTCCGTTGCAGCACTGTAGCTTTCTGCAACTGTTGTCTCTTGCGCGATCTTCGTGATAGAGGTTCAACTGCCTAGTAGCCACGCGATATCCTACCCACACTTGGTATGCTGTGAGCTCATGACTGTGCTGCCAGACTTGAGTTGGTGTCTGCTGCATCACTGCTTCCTGCCACTTGCTGTTCTGTACCGTTTGAGCAAGCCTCTCCAACTGTCCTTTTAGACTAGGTCCATCGCCACAGTACTTCTTGAAAGGTTGCTTCTTCAGTGCCTTGCAGACATGTTTGTTAGCGATCGAGTCTGGGACCTTCCATGGAAACCCATGTAGCAGCGGATGCGCATAGAATACAATGCTTCCTTCCTCGGCATGCCGGTGTAGATGTTGTATGTCCCGACAAGTTCGTTCATCCTCCTCCTGGCCTTCGTCCACTTTCCAGTGTATCCCGTCTGGCTGTTGGACTAGCTCAATCTTGTGATGATCTCCGGTCGCGTGATTTGTACTGATCCCTACTGCATGTCCTGATGTAGTCGCTTCCCACTGGTAAATTGCCTCCAGTTTGGTGGGGTGCCGCATCTGAAGCTTGCTCTGAATAGCCAGTCCGTCGCCTATCTCCATCACCGGGGAGCTAAGCAAGATTGCTAGCCCCCATTTTCTCATCTTGTCTTGCCGATGCATCTTGCCTGCCATGGTCGGTATGTTCATCGTATATCTGTTGACTGCGGTTCGGCGCATTTGCAGCTCCTCTAGCCTACATGGTCGAATCCTGGTGAACTTGTTCCGCTTAAGCATATTACCAGTGGCGTCACAAATCCAGGGGTTGCCTTCCCAGCTATAAGTTGGCCAGAAAGCTGCCTGTTCCTTGTCCTGCTGCCGCGGCTTCCACGTCTGCTGACTGGGCAGCTCAATAATCCACTCATCCTCTGTAGCCCAACTGACCGATCCTTTCTCTAAGCTTTTGAGCGTCTTCATCATAGACTCTGACGTCCCTTCATCCGCTGTTGGTGGAGCTATCCACTCCCCCAATAATTGATGTATCTTGCCTCCCGCTGACTTATTGCTGCTTCCTCTCTGCCCTCGTCTCGACAACCTAGGTGTCAGCCCTGTGAACTGTCCTGTGGTCTCTCCTCGCCATGTCCACGCCTTCCACGCCAGGAAATAGGTGTCTTTGCGTTGGATCAGCCATTGCATGCTTTGTTTTACTCTCTGCGTTTTGCACGCCACGTCCACCGATGCTAGGCCCACTCCTCCCGCTTGTTTGGGGGTGTATAACAGACCTGGGTTGACTTTATGTCTGGACGCGTCCGTCGTGATGGCATGGTGCCACAAGAATTGCTTTTGGATGTTACGCAACTGAATGCCTGCCCAGCGTGGCATGTTGAAGACCGTTGCTGTGAATAGTACTGCTGGCAGCATTATCACGTTGAGTATCTGCACTCTGTTCTCCAGGCTTGTCGCTAACTGCGCTGCTGTTGCTAGTCTTCGCTGGATGCTCCGTATTCTCGTCGCCCAATTGATGTCCGTGAGTGCTCCAGTTCCTACTGCGTGCCCCAAGTATCTGACTGTGTCGTTGTGCTGCAGCACTGGAATGCTTCGATACTCCACTTCTTTGACTGCTGTGTTGAGAAATATTACGTGGCTCTTGGTCGGTTGAACGTGTAAGCCAGATAACTTTCCAAATCTTTCAACCACCTCCATTACCCTCGGCAATTGATCCGCCTCGTTGAGGAAGACAGTTGAGTCATCAACAAAGGCTGAAAATACGTGCCGCTCTCCATTGCCTCCCGGGATTGGGATTCCCACTATCCGTTTGTCTTGCTGTATTGCGAGCGCCAATACTTCAGCCGCCAGAATGAATAGTAATGGCGCTAGCGGGCAACCTTGCCTAATTCCTGACTCCACTTCCTGTATCTGTGAGAGCTCACCATTCACCAGAAATCTCGCTGTCGTACCGTAATGCAATCTCCGTATCATATCTACAAACTCTTGCGAGAATCCAAACTTCAGGAGTGCTAAGAATAAAAATTCTCTTGCCACCGTGTCGTACGCCTTCCGAAAGTCCAGTAGGAGAATGACTTGACTGAGAGCTGCCGCGATGTCTGGTCGTTCAGTAGCAGTTGCCAGCATAGCTAACATCATCATGACCGTCTTCATCATTTGTCGCCCATGAACAAATCCTTGCTGAGAATCTCCAATAGGTGTCCCCATTACTTTTTGTGCTCTCCGTGCCAGCACCTTGGTAAACACTTTATACGCCGTTTGTAAGAGCGAGATGGGCCGAAAGTTCATAGCATCCGCTGAGTCTCCTTTTTTTCGAAGAGGTAGAATGACTGATTCCAGAAATGACGCCGGAGGTTCTCCACCTTTAATCAGTTCATTTCCGATGGTTACCATCGCTGGCATCAGGAGAGCTTGGTGATCCTTTATGAAGTCATTATTGAGCCCATCTCCCCCTGCCGCTTTGTGGCGATTGAGTGCTGCTATTGCGAGGATCACCTCCTCTGAATTGATTTCCTGCATCAGCATCTCGTTCTGTGCTGGTGAGAGCCGCCTGGCCTGGGGAATCCGAACAAACTTGTCAAACTCACGTTCCAGCGCTGCACCTTTGAAAGCATTGTGAATCTCCCCGAAAATTGGTTTCCACTCCGATGCAAAACAGTCCGCTATGGTCATCTCACGCCTGAATTGTTCTCCGTGGATCTGCTTTATTTCTGCGATCGATTGATCCTTTTCCCAATTGGATATCCTCTTGAAGTTCCACCTGAGCTGGTCTGTAGACCGTTCGAGCCTCTGTCCCATCCTAATTAAGTGCTCCTCCTGCACGTCTAATGCTGTGGCTTCCAGCAGCTCTTTTCTGGTGAATAGATGAGCTCGGTTTTGTGCGTTGAGTCGATGATGCGCTGCATACCGGCGCTTCGTTTCTCGCTTCTCTATTCGCACTATGCACTCAATGCAGAGCTTGGCTGTGGCATCCCACGTCTGCGCTGACACGTCCTTTCCGGCCTTCACGTCCGCTAACTCTGACTGCATCTCTGCCTGTAGTCTGTCAGGCTGTGTCGTTCGGATAGGGTATTGTACTACCCTCTTTCTGTGCCGGCTCAGTCTTACTGACCCAGGTTCGCAAAAGTGCATCCGCACTCGCTGATGATCTGATGTCGCCGCTGGTTCGGCGACTTCAATCCAGTGCACCATTCTCGTCCAGTTTTTCGGGATGTAGAACCTATCTATTCGACTGGCCGATTCAGGTCCCCAGTAGGTGTACGTTTCAAGCGGGCCAATCTCTTCCTCATCCTCATCTGCGGGTGCTGTTAAAATGAACGCATCTTCCAAATGCAGCTCTTCAGTCAGCTGCTTCAGAGCTGCACTCTCAGGTCTCCCGCTCCGCTGCCCTCCTAGCCGATCTAGCGCTGGACTTTGGACACAATTAAAATCCCCTGCTAATATTACATCCCCTGCCGGCCACTCCATTCGAGTCATCCCTGCGAAAAGTTCCTCACGTGCCGGTCTGTCATTTGGAGCGTAGACATTGATCATGAGAAAGTTGGAGAACTGAAGACCCATGACTCTGTTTGTCCACTTTTCCGGTTTCCATAGGGTGGCGGGACCAATGCCATTGGGGTTTAGCAGAATCGCGACCCCTCCTCTTTTGGACGCATCCATACTCCAGTACGATAGTTCCTGATCAGGATGCTGATACTGCTTGCCCCACATTCTTCTCCACTCTGCTTGCACTTTGACTACTTCCTCCTTCGATCCAACATGTGTTTCCTGGATCATCCATGCGATCGGCCGCTCCTTCACCGGCGTCCGTCTCCATGCTGACATCCATCTGCCTCTACTTTCTTCCTTAAATCCCCGTACGTTTTGTATTTCAATTCGCCGTGACTTCTCTCGTATTCTTCTGTCCTGCTTTTTCGTCATTCTCGTCGCCCCTCCATTTAGCCGCACTTCCCGCCCGTAGGCGTCAGTGTCTGCCCCTACTGCCAGCGACAGTGGGGTCTCTCCACCCACGTTATTGACGTCCCTCAGTGTGATTGGTTCTTCCCTGCTCACCTTGCTCAAAGGCAGTGTTGAAGTAGGCTGCCACCGCTCTCCAATCCACTGTGTGCGGTAGCTTCCGGTACGCCTCACTGTATTCTGCCACCGTTTTCAATGCTAGCAGGTGCCTCGCGAGGCGCGTCTGTGCTCCGTTTTCACATTCCTGCTCCAGTCCCGTGAGTGCCTTTAGTTCCTTTTCATACAGGAGTGCACAAATGGTGTGTTGCGCGAACTGATACTTATTGCCCACATCACATAGTTCGAGGATCTCATCCTCTCCATAGTTACGGGTGCGCATTCTTTGCCAGTCATCGCTGTTATCAATAAGCGGGGGTAGATTACCTTGCGGTTGTCTCGTGAACTTTGCTTTCCACCCATCGAGCCATTTACGAGTTGGTAAGTCCAATGATGCACTTCTGAGCGCCACTAACCTGCCATACAAGCATTCTGTACGCCATACCGCAGTCCATGCTTCGAACACCTTGACACTGAGCTTCATCAATAACTCTTCTGGGTAAGTAAACCTTTGCACGATCCGAAGTAGCCAGATTGGTTCTTTCTGCGCCGTGTTAACCCACACTTCCATTGCACTGTTGGCGAGCGGGAAGGCGGTTTTCGCTGTGAGTGGCCAAATTGGGTTTAGTTTACGCCATAGTTCTGGCCATCTGGTACGGTCCTCCAGCCGCATCCCCTGTGACCTGTCATCCGCCATCTCCGACGGGGCACTTGTTGCTTTGACCACCTGTACGGCCCCCGATTGAGATCTCATGACCCGCCGAATCATCTCCCCTTCAATTGGCGTGAGTGTGTGCGATCGCTTGGGCTGATCCTGCTGGTTGATTTGATGGCTACGCTGTCTCCCAGTGAAATCGCTCACTGTTACTTGAGAGTCTGAGGGACTGCTATTCTGTGATGGCTCGTAGTCCGATTCAGTGTGTGACGCTACGACAACGTCTTGTTGTTGCGTTTGTTCTTTTTCTTCAGCCTCCATCCGCGCTACCTCTTGTTGCCATTGTCGTAGGACTTCCAGCGATATCTGATATCGTTGGAGTATCACCTTGACCTCTGCAGAGCTGTCATCTTGAAGATCCATCACCAATATCTGCTCCCGTTGCGGTTGACTTAGCTGCGATGCAGTATTTACTAGAAATGCTAATAGCTTCGCGTACCTCTGAGGCTCTGCTTGCTCTAGGATGAGATGGATTTCACGTTGCAGTTCATGCGGAATTGTAAGTCCCATCAACCGTTTGCGAAGTTCATCAATGTTTCCGTCCCAGCTTCCATGGTCCCATGGCTCTTGCGATCTGACTTGCTGCGACTCCTCCATAGCTCCATCCGTGTTAGGCTTAGACTGGTTGTCCGTTCCTTCTGCGTTCATGTTTACCTCCCTGGTAGTGTTGTTTTCTCGCTCTTGACTTGTCAATGGCGCTATTTCGTGCATTAAGGTGTGCACATACGCCGAATAATGCTCCCCCCAATAGCGAACCACAAGGGGCATGTCCTTGCCCGCAGCTTTCTCTGTCTGAACTTCCACCATCCATCTCCCCAGTAAGAGTGGTACTTGTATTCCCTTCTCGAAAACCTTCCGCCCTTTCGAGCCAGATCCTGGCTTGTACATGCAGCACTGCCATTGCTTCTTGTGGTCGACATCATATGCTACAACAAAGATCTTTCGTTGTAGAAAACTCGCTGCCAACGCCATGACCTCGCTGCTTCCCCAATTGTACCTCGGCACGAATACTTCTGGATCAGAGGACGAAGTCGCATATTCATGCAGATACCAGCGGAATTGTTTACTTGATTCGTGTGCATCCATTTCCTCCCATCCACGCTCGACATTGATCAATGTTGTCTTTCGTGTAAAATGGTTGAACTGATCCAGGAAGTTTAGCTGTCCAGACCACCCAACTCCTCTTTTGATGATGGCTGTAATATTCTCCAGCTTCCCAGGAAGTGCTGCAAGATCCAAGTCTGTTACTGCCTGTGCTAACGCCATGGCCATGCAGTTGCCAGACGCAGGGGTTACCACCGGCCGAAGTCCTAACCTACTTTCGAGATCCTTCGTCGTCATCACTTCTTCCAAGGGCTGGTTCGTTTGCGAGACAAGCCGTCCTCGGAATTGCTTGAGCTGAGTTATTTCCTTTGCCAGCGCAGTTCGCTCCCTCTGCTTGAGTGCAACCAGCTGCGGTGTCGGCGTCAACTGTTGAGGTTTCGCCGTCACCAAATGAAGTCTGGTCTTCTCTTCTTCCGTGATTCGTGATGGTCGTTCTGTCTCGCGTTCTTCTCCTGACGAAATCTCTATAGTTTCCGAAACCGGCGGTTTGTCGTCCGATTTTTCTTTCAGTTCTTCTTCTGCTTCATTGTCATCATCCAATTCCGCATATCGCGATGGTTCCATGGAGAAACGCTGCCGCAGAGTGTCCACGTGGGCGTGCGTCTTTGTCCCATTTCTTTTCAACAATGCTACCCATGGCCTCTTGGGTTCCGGTGAAATTTGCTGCTCGGATTGCGCACTAGCATGATTCCGCGTCGAAGCCCCTTTCTCCGTAGCCTGCCTGAGGTGCCCGTCTACAAGCTGACTCGTCCCTTGCTGTTGGTCTGGTAGTACGGCTACATCCGCTTTGCGCGCTGCTGCTGCTTGTATCATGAGCCGCTTTTGCGCAGTGACTTGCATATCTGCGAAGCTTGTGAACGGCTTCGCTAAGTCTTCCAGTTTCGCTACTTCCCGATCGACAGCCACTCTGCTTCCAGGGCCTGCCAGTTGTTGATCAGTATATCTGCACCGTGCCATTGGATGGCCAATGTTTCCGCATCGGAGACATTGCAATCTCTGTCCCACTGCCGGGTGCTGTAAAATGAGCGTTCGCCCGAACCATACAATGCGCGCTATACCTCGTAAGAATTCCGGGCATTCCATGGATTTCATGGTTAAACGCTTGCCTATAAGTTGGCAGGGCCGCTTTGAGTAAAAGCGCGCGTCACAGCCTCTGACGAGCCTCCAGCCGCGGTCCCACTGTACCACACCTGTATGTGACCAGCAAAAATTGGTGCTTGGACAGCGAACGGCTGTCATTGCGAATTGTTGTGTTTATGCAGTCGCCAAAGCAAGCGAAGCGCGTTGCCTCCCCCGCCGCCGCCTACGTTGCTTGCTGGCCTAGCCATTGTCGTTTGACATGAGGGGCGAGCTCGGTACCACGGCCACCCAAAGCTCGCATGCGACAGTCGGCGTCGCTGAAAGCAACGGGAGCCGCCGACTTAAGTCAGTTGCGAATCCACCAGCCTCCAAGCAAGCACTACAATGAACTACGGCGCCCTCGTCCAACTCCCGCAGGGCCAAGCCCCACCGCTGAGCTCTGCGGCCGTCAAGATGCTTCGCCAGCCCGTGCGCCAGCAGCTTCCGCTGCAGTTTCGTGTGGTGTCGACCACCACTGAACGCTTCGTCGTCTACAACTGTGACGTGTCCAGCGTGACGACCGACAACTCGTGGTGTGTGTCGTACCGCTACTCAGAGTTCGCAGCCTTCAGCAAGAAGGTCGTGGGCCAGTGTACGTGCCAGGACGACAAGTGCTCCGGGTCGTGCGAGGCTATCCGAGAGTTCCTCTGGGCCTGCTTCCCCCAGAAACGACTGCCAATCTTGTCCCGGTCCGCACATACCATCGCTGACCGCACAAGAAAGTTTGAGGTCGTCGTGCAGTACTTGCTTCGTTGCTTCCTTCTGCCCGGTAGTGCCATGAAGTGCCCCCACCTCCGACAAAACCTGCCTGCCAACCTGTTCCAGTTCCTCGGTATCCAACAAGATGCCGACAAGCGGTCGCTGCTTCAGGTGTTCGTCGACAATTGCCAAGACGCATCGTCCAAGTGTAGTGAGCCAGAGTTTCGCCACTCTGATGCGTCTACCGTGGACTCGATTGAATCTGCGGAGTGCGTCATCTGCCTGGAGAGCGTCGATCTCGACGACTGCTGCCACAAATCAACTTCATCACTTGTGCTCCCGTGTCAGCATGTGTTCCACCGCGAATGCATCTTCGAGTGGCTGCTCTTCCAGTTCCACTGTCCAGTTTGCCGTGCTCGTGTCGGTCCTCCGGCAGTGGCCAGTTACTGCCAAGAGAAGAATCACACCTTCCAGTGGTGGCTCAGCGACTTCGAAGAAGACCCTCTCACCACCAACTAACTTTGCGTAGAGAGTAAGTAGTCTTGGGCACTAATTTATTAACGCCATCGCGCCGTTCGAACACTCGCTATTCTGCTGTTGATTCCTGGTACATGCTGTGGAATTCAGGATACCTATCTGTTGTCTTCGTACTTTTCCAAGATGCGGTTAATTTCGTCGGCCATTTCCTTCGCGGTCGGACGCTTTTTGGGATCGGTATCCCAACCTCTAACGATGAGGTCCTGCATTTGCTGAGGGTAGTCGCTCATAGCTGACACCGGCGGGCGGACCCCCGTTGGCACCGCCTGGTAAACCTTTTCTCGCTCCAGCATCCGAAATGGCTTCACTCGAGCTCGCAAAGCCCACAGCACGAGGGACAAACTGTAGATGTCCAGCATTTCATCTAACTGCAGGTGCTGGTACTCTTCGGGAGAGCGCCACTTGCCCTTGGCCACTGACGTTTCAAACGTGCATTTCTCGCTCGTGGCAACGCCGTTCACCATGCGCGGACCCGTGTACTTGACGCGATTAAAGTCATTGAGCTGCAAGGTACCATTGGCGTCGATCAGAAACTGTCGAGCCTGCAGATCCGCGTGCGCGAAGGGGCCCCCCGGTGCGTTGTGCAGCTGAGCGACGCCTCGAGCGGCATCTCGTGCGAGTTTCAGTGCACGTGTCACCGAAACCTGCTCCTGCGACTCAAACAGCAGCGTGTCGAGCTGGTGTGGGATGTAGTCCACCACCACGGTCGTCTTGCACCAGCCCACAAGGCCAACAATATTTGGCTCGTTACGAATGGAAAAAATGGCCGCGCACTCCTCCACATGACGCGGAATAATGTCCGGTCGACTGAGCAGATCCTCCTTCACGCGCTTCACGGCCACGTCACGTCCTGCATCAGAATCAAAAAGTCAGTATTTTTCACGCTAAAAAACTTTAAAAATGGAGCAAAATCTTACCGTTCCACTGGGTCTTGTACACTTGTCTCCAGAAGCCTTTGCCCACGAACTCGCCCGTGGGCAGCTCGTCCATGTTGGCGCAGTTGAGCTCCAGCTCCTGCGGTTTGAACAGCGCCACAGCTGCCGAGAAGTCGCAACCGCCAGCTTTGCGGTAGGTATCCGGCCGCAACCACCAATTCTCCTCGCTGTCTCGGGCCGCCAAAACGTGCGCGAAGGCGTCGCGCAGCCCTTGGGCCACGCCCCGCGGGCCTTCCGAGCGCAGCGTAGGCGAGTGTGAGAGCCGCGCAATGGTCGACACGTTCCAGAAGAAGAAGCCGATCACGGACAAGGCCACGAACAGCTTGGAGACGGTGGGCAGCTGCCGCCGCCACGAGGAGCGAACGGCGTGCAGGCGACTCGAGCGCAGCATCTTGACGGAGACGATTGTGGAGTGATCGATGGGACGTGATTGGGTGAGAGTTTTGCTAAATGATGCAATTGGACAGCAGAAATGTATCCGAGTGTCTTGGCGTGTCTGAAATGCGTTGTGTTCCGGATAGAATCACCTGCGTAATGAGCTTGGAGCGCGTGTGAAGTTTGTTCGCTGTGCAGCATGGAGGTGATCCGTGACGATAGATCTTCCTCTTGGTCTGTCTACAATCTGACTTCGATGCGATCCATGCTGAGTCAGCACAATTTTCTCGTCACTATAGTGAATCTACATTTACCCAGTACAATGACATCAATAGCCAATCACAGCCAGCTTGAAGCCGCCGCTTCCCATACAAAAGCCAAATTGGCCCAACAAAAGCCGATGGAGATCTCTCGCATGCCGCGCGCGCGCCCCGACCGCTACTGGAAGTACAGCCACTCGCCCGTGGGTCTCTCGCGGCTGCTGCAGGAGCGCGAGCTGCGGGGCAACGCGCGCGTGATCGACGCGGCCTGCCAGGGGCACGGCAGCCTCGTGCGCCGCCTGCAGTGCGAGGCGGTTCTGGCCGGCCACGAGGGCTGCGTCAACACGCTGCAGTGGAACGAGAGCGGCAAGTTGCTGGCGTCCGGCTCGGACGACCATAAATTACTGGTGTGGGACTACGAGCAGCATAAGCAGCGTCTGGCCATCGAGACGGGCCACCAGCTCAACATCTTCGCTGTGTGCTTCGTGCCAGGCACGGACGACCACGTGCTGGCGTCGGGGGCCATGGACAATGACGTGCGCGTGCACTACGCGCCGTTCCGAGAAGATTCGTCCAAGGTCTTCCGTGTGCACAAGGACCGAGTCAAAGACATCGGCACTTCTTGGGCTGTGCCCAAGGTTTTCTGGACCGCAGCAGAGGACGGACTAGTGTACCAATTCGATCTCAGAGCTTTGCCCAGAACTAGTGGCACGTGTGAGACGCCCGATACGTCCGGAGTGCTCATCAACTTAGGCAGGGATAGGAACGGCCGCGTGCTGAGAGGAATGGGCATCACGACGCACCCACTGGACCCGAGCAAAGTGGTTCTGGCGTGCGGAGACTTTTATACCAGGATGTACGATCGACGGATGTTGAGGGTGCAGCAGCACATGTCGTCGGCACGAACTGCAGGAGCTACGGAGCCTGCGGAGGTGTTTGCACCGCCGCATTTACACTTGGACGCCTATTGTGACCATAAGGCCCAGAGGTTCCATGATAAGAGCCACGGAACGAGCATCCGGTTCAGCAGTGACGGATCGGAGATCCTCGCGAATTACCATAACGACCATATTTACCTGTTTAAGGTGGGCTCGAGCGAGACGGTGGTGTTCAGTAAGGATAACAAGAGCGAGCCGGAGATTCAACCGTTGGCGTGGCTGAATGGAGCGAACATGGATGCACCGGAACTGCCACTGGACTTGCACTTGGAAGGAGTACAAATGCTGCACCAACAGGGGAAAGAAGCACTGGCAGAGAACGCGTACACGCGTGCTCTGTGGTCGCTGAACCAGGCGTGTGGTGCTCGTGGAGTGGCAGAAATGACGGCTACGCTCCGCAAAGAGCTTCACCACGACTGTGCGAAGGCATATATCGGAAGGCTGTGGAATGCTGACAGCTATTTGGCTGCGGTGCACTGCAAAAAGGCGCTGGAGCTTGATCCGAACGACCGTGGGGTGGAACTAACGTACATCAAGGCTCTAAACGCGGGGAAACGGCAGCCGCAGGCAAAATGGCACGCTCGGCGATACAAGGAAAGGTATCCTGACCATGAGGCAGACGTCACTTCATTCTTGAACGGAACTGCGTCGGCTATCAGGGCTACGCAATCAGTGCGTCGTATCTTCCGCCCGTATCGATCATCAGATGAAGACGAGTCGAGCAATAGCGAGGAGGAGCAACCTCATGACAACCAGGAGGACATTGTGGGAGATGATTTACCTGCTGACGACGACAGCTTCTGGGAGGGCAGTTTAGTGAACAGTACACGCGTGAATTGTGACGTGCTCCGACGCTACATCGGGTACTGCAACGTGCAAACGGATATCAAGGAGGCTGCCTTCTTTGGAAAGAACGACGCGTATATCATTGCTGGTAGCGATGACGGGCGTGCACTGGTCTGGGATAAGGCTACAGGAGACCTGGTCAACGCAATTGAAGCGGACGCAGATATTGTGAACTGCGTTCAGCCGCATCCTTTTGACGCATGTCTGGCAACGAGTGGAATTGAGAACATAATTCGTCTGTGGGCCCCAACCAGTTGTAAAGAGAACACTCCTACAGAAGCTGAATTGGAAGATATTTTGACGCGAAACCAGACCCAAATGGACGATGTTGCCGGGTCGTTCGAGGGGGCGATGCACAACATGGTTCGCTTGGTGTTTCAATCTGGTGAAGAGCATCAAGCGATTCAAGAGTGCGCTACGAGCTAAGTGCACGTAGCTCGAGTAAGTATACTGTAATTTGCGTGGTAAGTAGGTCGGTGCTCCTGTGCTCAAGTAAGTCAGCAATCCACTGCTTTTCTGTTCAAGACGTATTAATACATCCAAGCCTTGCATCCCGACTGAGTGGTATTTTAAAATAGTTTACAGGAGATGTTGACGCAGTAGCCAGTCTCGTACATGTACATGTATGTAGGATTGTGATTTGTGTTCGAGCTACTATCCCGCTACGAAGATGTACTGCAGATTCGATTATGGTACGGTGGTAGATGCCTGGACTAGACGATGCCATTTAAAGTTACTGTTGGAGATAACGTTCATGTACCAAGTCCTGGAGCAACACTGTGGCGTCGCCAACCTCTGAGAAAGAGACGTCATCCTGACAAATAACCCACTTCAACGCACGATATCGTAATAACCCAATTCAACGAAGTCTTGCATACACTGTATGATGTCTGTCAATACTTGCGCCGCTTTGTAGATTTTGTTACTCAAAGAGCAACCCCCGAGGGACAATTCACGAGGAGCTTATCTTTCATGGTTTCGCAAGTACGGAGCACGACAAAAGCGCTAAACAAGTTTTTTCTTTTTAAACAACTTGTCTTCCCGTGTTTAGTGAGCGCTGCAGATTGGTATTTTTGAAGGAAAAAAAGGTGCTGGAACGGTTTTATATACGTAAATAATATACGATTCTTCACATTGTGGCTGGAAAACAAATTCCCGAGTGGTCTCTGTATTCCGTGATGGGACTGCGCGGCCTCGTGGACTCGCCGATGGACCAGAGCGAGAACTTGGCGCTGCTGGCGCGCATCGAGCGACAGCTGCGCGTGGACAGCAAAGCCGAGGACGTCTCATTCGATGCATGGGCGCCACCCTCTGCGCAGACGGCGCGCGAGCTCTGGGCGCTCGTGCTGGACGTAGTCTTCGCCCCTCTCTGGCTGCGCGTCAAGGCCGCGGAGCTGCTCAGCGTCTGCTGTGACAACGTGGAGGACGTGGAGATTGTGAGAATTAATGCGTCCGAGATGCATAAACTTCGAGCGGTCGTGAGCTCCACGTGCCAGGCCCTGGAAGAGCTGGACGCATCAGACACCAAGCAAGCCGCGCAATTGTTCGTGTGGCTCGGATTCTTGGAGAGGGTGCTGCTTGCCACGCACAGCGATCAGTGTGCACTGGTGTTCCAGAACAGCATGTACGCTGGGATGCTCACCAAGATGCTGAGGCTGCTGTCTGTGTGCTCCACTAAAGTCTTTGCGGCCACGACGGTGTGTCTCGGACTCTTCCACTCGCACGAGCACAAATGTGGGCGCTCGGTGCTGGTGGGGGAAGTGCTGCACGACATGAAAGACGGCAGAGAGCATCTGAGTGGGGCACTGCTGCACGTCATCAACTCGTGCGGTTGTCCGTGCCCGAACGAGAGACTTGTTCATCTGTGGAACGCACTAAAGGTACGATGAGAGAGACTTTTGGTGTTGGTGATTAAGATGCTCATGGGTTTTTATTGTTGTGGTTTGTCACAGTTGTTTGGTGACATTCTGGCGGACGAGACGGCTTCAGCGCTCGTGTTTTTGAATGATTTCAAGGTTCTGATTGATCTCGTGATTCGAGACAGCACCGACCTACCACAGGAAGATACAACGCGACTGAAATATATGGAGCTGTTGGAATGTGTCCTGGACTCGCCACTTTATCTGCAGGCTCAGATGTATCGCAAACGGGAGCTCTGGTCGCTACTTGAATCGCTGTTGGATGCTGGGGCGGAGGAGGACTCGATCATGCCGAAGGAGGTCATGGACAAGATTAAGCAGATCTTGGTGAACTACATCGACTTGCTGGACTGAGACCAACGTGATAGACAACTTACTGGGCTAGTGATTAGAGATATGGTCGTTCTGTAACATGGAGATTTTGTGAAAGTACAATGAAAGCAGCGGCTTTGTTCAGCATGTGTACAATTGTCTTTCTCGCTAGCAATTCGTTCAGTGGGAACCTATTAGCATGAAAAGAACAAGACGCATTAGAAACGAACCCCTGCAGTAGCTCCCGAGTCTTGGAGTATGTGTTCACAGCGCGAGAATAGTCACAATTGATGTGGGGCTGCGATTCAATCTACTGCAAATGAAAATATTTTGACAGGAACCTGCAGTCAAGCAGGCTTCTGTGTGAATATCACGAACCAGCAAATCACGGATGCCGACAACCCATTCATGGCCGAACGAGTTGGTCGACGACATGAAAATCATGCACTTGGAAGGTCGTGGTGAATTTCCTGTCAGGCGTGGTGGCCATATGAAGCTCTGTACCTTCTTAAATACTTCGAAGTACCACACAGTGAGAGAATGTCTCTCCACATTAATCGTTTATCTCGGAAGTAGAAGAATCTACTGTAATGGAGCTGAGAGCTTGAAGTTTTGCTGTCCGTAAGTACTTTATCTCCTCATACTCTGCCAGCAGTTTCATGATTTTATCCAGTTCTGCGTAACTTGTATCTCGTCTGCAAGATTCAGGATCCTTCGCATTCGTCCTCCTCGCATCATCAGAGTAATCGTGTTGGTGCAATGATGAGCCACTATTAGAGCTTTCGGGGGTTGCATGGTAGTGGCATGAGCAGCTGTGGTCGCTCGCATAATGTTTGAGAGCCTCTTGAAAGCCAGACTCGAGCATTTTCACCTTTTTAGCCGTAGCTTCCTCGAGCTGTTTAGCCTTCTCTGTGTATTTTCGCTCCAACTCACGTTTATCAAGAACGTGCTGCAGCTGAAATTCTTGCCGCAGTCGAGCGTGCTCCGCGCTAACGGCCTCCATCACTTCGGTCTGGATTTTGGTAGGAATTGGCTTTCCTGATTCAACATCGCCACCAGCTTTCCGTGAAAACGGTCGTATGGATTTCGAGAGTGAAAACAACGGTAGCCCTTCGGCTTGGGTGCGTGCGTAAAGAGCATGGAGTTGGTCAAGTTGGATGTTCTGTTCTTCTTGCTTGAGTCGGCTGTCGATGAGCTGATCCTGCAGCATTTGATTGGCGGTGGCTAGCTGTCGGACCAGTACAGCGATATGCGGGTTGATGCGAAGCAGAGCGTCGATCTCTGCCCACCTGGCTTCACTTGTATCCGTCGATCGAGTTCTCAAAGACGACGTCAAGGCTGCCTCCGATTCGTCAACTACTGGGCGCAAGAACCGTAGCAATACAAACTTCCTCCTCTCCCCCAACCTCCTCGCCAGCTTCGAATGCAACTGCTGCAGTGATCCCACGTCTTCGCCATCAACGGCATGAAGAATATCCCCCACTCTGATCTTCTCACACATTTCCGCCGGTCCACGATCTCCCTCATTCAGTCTACGAAAAGACTGCACAACCAGCACAGACCTGCCGTCCTCCTCTCCAAGCCCCACATTTAACCCCACTCCATGCCCATCCGTCTGCAGCAGCACGTCCAGGTACTGCATGGGTCGTCGGCCTCGCTTTTCACCCGTCGACAGTCCCTCAAAATCCTCCTCTTGGTCGCCCTCCTCCACATCAGGGAGACAGTGATACGTCACTTCAAATTCCTTTTCCTTATGCTCCACTGTCAACTGGCTGTCCCCTGTCGTAGCGTCGGGCTCCGCCTCCACTTCCACTGGATCCATCTCCTTCTCTCCACCCTGCGCTTCACTCGTCCCTTCCACATCCAGAACTTGATTCCCATTCCCATACTTTGCTTGATTCGTTCCTTGCTGGTCCTTATCTGCTCTCTGTTCCAATGTATCAACTTTAGCAGAACCTCTCCAGTCCCTGGCGGTTCGCAGTAGGTACGAGGCCACCAGCCCCGCGGTCTGTTTGCCACCGCCATCACCAGACGAACAAGACGACACCGAAGACGATGAGGCCGACGGCGTCTCGCTCTCCATCACCGATGCCTTGTTGTCGCCGTTCCAAGCCGAACGCCCCACGTCCTTCGGCATCGCTGACACAGCTTTGACTAGCGAAAACTGAAAGATCGGGGGTACGCGTCCTTTCAACAATACCGTGTACCCTGATTACCCATTATGTGTCATACCCCACATTTGTTGATCGCCATCAACATGAAGGAGGTTGCGGCCACGGAGACGCCGGCGCAGGACGCGCAGTTCTACATGCAGATCCAGCCAGACTGGGCTGCGAGTGACGAATCCTCTTGGCTTGACGTCTATGAACGAACTGTGAAAATTTCGTCGTCTGAATCGCAGGAACTCGACCAGCAGACGCCTCCAAGTGCAGTGGTGCACTCTCGCCCGAGCTCCCAGTTTCAATTGCAACTGTCCGCGCCCTCCCAGGGCCTGGAATCGCCTCATTTGGTGCAGATTATGGGCCAAGAAGACCCGTGGATTGATGTTCAAGTGGATTTGAAGGCGTCCGACGCCTCTACGATGCGACTGCGTACGGTTTTCCAAGCTCCCAATGAGACGGTGGATGTACCCGTTGTTGGGGGCGCTGAAGCGCTGCTGCAATTGCACACAGTGGATGTGTCTAAGGACGAGAGGTTTGTGGTGATTGGAGGTTCGGACGGGGCCTGTATGCTCTGGGACAGCCAGAACCGAGCGCAGATGCTGCCGCTGAAGGGGCATGTGGCCGATGTGACCAGTGCTAGATTCTTCCCCAGCTCGCAGGTTGTGCTCACAGGGTCGTTGGACTTTACGCTGAGGATCTGGAGCGTTCAGGGACAATGTGCTGCGGTGCTCAAGGGACATCGGGGAGGTGTGGAGGATGTGGCCATTGTGGGAAGAGGACGCAACGTGCTGTGTGAGGATGTTAGGGGGGGAGATACTTGTTTGTCAGTGGGGTTGGCTTGTGTATTGACTGCTTTTGATTGTGTTTTCGTGGGATCCAGCGTGTGGAACTGATGGGCTTATCCAGCTGTGGAGCTGCGCGACTCAGGATGTCGTGGCCAAGTGGGCTAATGATGACCAGAGTCCTGTGCATTGCTTGTCAGTGATGGATGACACTGCTCAGCTGCTGGTGGAGGGCGAATACCCGCCGTCCACTAGTGAGAATGAGGCCGAGACAGGTGGTAAAGTGCTCTTTGCTGGCCTCGACAACGGCGAAACGTTGGGTGTGGACGTTCGAGCGCGTGAAGCGGTACGTTTATCTGTAACGTTATCAAGTGGGGCGGTTTGGTATTCTACTATGCACGAGGTGTTGATTTGTTGGTGGCTGTTGTGTGTTGAACAGGTGCTAAACGTTGATTGTCTTGCCGGTTCAATCACCTCGTGCGCCTCCACCACTGCGAATGCCTCCGTGCCGATGCTATTCACAGGAAGTGAAGACGGCCTGCTAACGGTTTGGGACCTTCGCCACACCGGGTGCGTCTGACAGTATCGCGTGTTGGGCAGGATATTTTTCTTATGTACTCACCGGATCTGATGCTGCAGGACGCCGTTGCATGCTCTATCTCGGAGCTCCTCTCCGATTCATAGCATTGCTGTCTCGGTGCCGTCTCCAAATGAACCAGCATCTGCTGGAAGTGTCTGGACTGCTCATGGCGACGGTGCTTGCTGTAGCTGGAGCAACTTCGGTGCAGAGCCACACGTGTCCACGGAGCTAACCGGCCCGCAGTACGATGCGGTGCGTGGTGTGGCACTCGCGAGCCAGACTGGCCGTGTGTTCAGTGCCTGTCGCGACGGGCGTCTGCGCGAGTACATTCCGCATATCGTCACGTGAACGAGTCGAGCGTTCGTCAGTGGTGTCAAACCTTCAGGCAAGTGAACATGGTTCTTTCGGTCTATTTAATTCGAACTGAGGGCTAACGAGAACAAGAACTGCTGCTAGTTTTCAGCTTGGCAGACTGTGGTGTCGACGCAAATGGTTGGCCTAATGTTACAAAGCGTTCGTGCTCTCTTCACACGTGAGAGGTGCCTGTTGAGTGAAAGTACTCCTTGCTCTCCCGTCGTACAAGCTCCACGCCAGAAACTGTCTTGGCTCCTGATGTCGAGACGCCTCGCTCGTCCTTCATGTGAAACTCTGGGACGATTTCGTGCTTGTAATTGCTATTGCTGCCGGGAGATTGGACATCGCAGCCATCCTCCAAGTCCGAACGAGAGGTGGGCACGCGCTGATAGCCTTTCTGTTTGGCATTTCTCGACTCGTTTGCTGCTTCTGATTTCGTGTGCTTGATGTACGTGTAGAAGAGCATCCCGCACGTGGCCACGACGAGACCGAACACGTTAATCGGGATGAGCTGGTCGCCAAAAATGAAGACTGCGAGCAGCACTTGCGTCACGTCTTTAAAACTGCCGGCGATGCCCAGCGACAGCGCCGACGTTTTCTTGACCAGCATAATCTCGATGAAAATCAGCACGAAGGCCAGACAGCCACTGATGAAGATGAACACCAGCGACATCATGAGCAGCTGCGAGTCCAGCAAGAACCTAGACGTGGCGTAGTCGCTTCCCTCGGAAAACAGCGCGATCGGCAGCAGTCCGATGGCGCTCGCGGGCGACACGTAGTACACGACCGCCAGCACTTTATTCCTGGGCGCTCCATGACAGTCTTCCATGGCCTGCAGCATCGACTGGGTCAGCACCCACCTCAGCGTCCCAATCACCGACGCCGCCAGCACCAGCACAAACCCGTAGAGCACAAAGTGCGCCGAGCCGTAGCTCGCCAGTCCAATTCCGCTCGAAATGAGGAGAATGACCACAACCAGCGGCCAGGACGGACGCTGGTGTCCCAGGCAGATGGAGAACAGCAAGTTCCACACGTTACCTCCCGACTTGACGATCGTGTAGAACGTCACGGTGATGTAAAATAGCGACAGGTTGGACAGCATAATGTCCAGCGCCGTGCAGACGCCAATGGGCACCGCCAGCTTCCAGTAGATGTTCGAGGGCAAGGCCAACATGGCACCGTTGCCGTTGCAGCCACCGCTGGAGCACCGGTCCACCACGCGAGACAGCAAACACTTGACGAACATGTTGATACACGTCATGGTCGTGGCGAACGGGTAGCCGCCGCCCGCCCAGACGCGCAGGAACCACTTGTTGAAGAGCGTCATGCCGATGCTCACGGCGTACCACAGCACCACGAAGACGCTCACGTCCAGCGCGTGCAGCGCCACGGGGAACGGCACGGACAGTCCCAGCCCAGGGAGCAGCCCAAGTCTCTTGCGCCGGCGACGCGTGCGCGCCAGGTAGAGCCCCAGTAGCCGCAATCCCAGCGCCAGAGACAACATGAAGGAGCACGTGGCTACGAGCGCCGCCGTCTTGTCGCTGTTAGCGCCGGCCAGCGCGAGCGCCGCTAGGGTGGGCAGGGGCCCGCTCTCGCTGTCTCCTGCCTGGGCCATTGCGACAACTGGGCGACTTTTATTATGGCGCTCCAAACGGCAGGGAGCTGTACGTAAGCATTATGTACGGGAGGGTTATGATGGGAGATGGGAGCGGACATCTGATTGGTTCCTGCGACCGTTACGAAAACTTCAACGTCGGAATGGACAGCTGTGGACTCTTATGTGTGACCCAGTTTCTGACGATGGGTAGCCATCCTTTTGGCGGATGCGTATGTCTTCTTGCAGTTTTTGAAGCCGCATACGAGGCGGGGCGGTGACGTCTCGGCCGGGTGCTGCATCATGTGCTGTCGGAGCTTGGTCTTGGAGGTGAACGACGCTCGACAGGACGCGTCGGAGCAAGTGAGACGCTCGTGCTGCACTTTGTGGGCCGCTTGATCGCTAGCTGTCTTGAGCAACTGGTTACAGCCGCAAAATGAGCACATTTGCGGGATGAACATGTTGGTACGGACTGAGCCTGACGCTTCAGTATCGCTTTGTTGGGCAGACTCTCGGACTTGCATCGCTCGACGCTGCATCCGACGCAGTTTTCGTAGCACGGGCCAGCGGGTCTGGTACAGTTGACGCCATTTGTGCTCGTAGCTGTCCCCATGACCACACTCTACTGGAGCAGGAAGCAGAACACCTTGCTTCTTGCCAACCGAGAGACCGAGCTGCAGGTACAGCGGACGCCAAAGCGACGCACGGTGGCTCAGCTCTGCAAACGCGCGGCACACGAGAGCCATCCGACAAAGCCGCTTTGCGCTCATAAAGGAACACACGCGCTCCATGACGTCGGGCAGGTGCAAGACATCAAACGAACGCTCCAAAAAATCGGGATCCACCCTTTTCTTGGCCACATGTCCAATCCGTCGGCGCTTTCGAGCTTGCGAGACGAATCCGTTTTCCTCAGTCAGGTCTGCCAGCGTCGTTGACGGGATTAAGTGCGGCTTGAGCAGGATATCCATCTGCTTAAACTGCGATAACAACGACGGTCTAAAGCCAAGAGCGCCCGCCAGTGCTTTCCATCTGACCACTCGCTCCTTAAATTCTTGCTCAGTGTCAGTATCATTTTCCTGAGCCTCCGACACAAAAGTAGCCACTTCTTCGTCCGTCAAGAACACCCAATGCTTCCAAACCTCGGCAGTCCAGTGCACAGGGGCAGCAACGTAAAAGTCCTCGAATGCGATCTCACTGCATAACCGCAATTGGAACTGAGACACAAGCTTCAAGACCGCCGCTGCATCAGAGCTGACATCCTGGCGCAATTTGTCCACATCCTGGCCACGATGCTGCGCCACGTACATCACGTAGAAAATCAGTTCGAGCCGTTGCTGTTTCTGTGCCTCAACATCGGCATCCTTTTGCAGGACTGCCTTGTAGGATTGCACTAGTAGCTCCAATACGTCAAGCACCGACGCTATCGGCACCAACTCCACATGCGCACAAAATCCAATGAGAAATGCCAGCACAGGACCTCGAACTTCTCTGCTCGTAGCTACCGCCTCTTTGAGCGGCTTGACAAGCATCGACGTAACATCAGCCGCAAGGTCCTTGACGATCATGCATCCCACAGCCATAAACACAGCGATGCGCAGCGGGACAATGCCAAGCATTGCTCTACCCGCTGGGGGCGTCAAGGCCTCCTCTAGGGCTCCAAAAAGCGCCGACTTTAAAACCGCATTCGCTCGCCAACTCTTGAACGCAAACCCTTGCACTCCTGTGAAAAACTTCTCCAGCAGCTGGTCATCAAGGTGTGCGCCAACCGTGCTCTTGTCCTCCTTGGCGTTATTCGATCGATACAGCAGCTTATCACTAGCAAACCGCAGCAAGCTGATCATCACGTCCGTCACCGCCTGTCGGTTCTCTTTATCCCCTTTGTTCATCTCCTCCACGAGTCTCCAGACGCCTGTAACTTGGGCAAATTCACAGTTAACTCGCGTCCTCCGTTTGTCCGATCGGCGGTGTTCCTCCAGCACTTGTTGGAACGTCTGCGGGTATCGGAGCGCCATCATCGCGGCAAACGGCAGCAGCGACGACCACACCGGGAAACAGGTCATGGCGTGGAACCTGGGTTTGGGCTGACTGGGGGTCCATTTGCAGGCGTCTGGGGGTCTCCCAAGTCTCTGATAGCACGTAGACAGCAGTGCATCCAGCAGCAAGTGCACGATGAGCTCTGTGGCCGCCCAATAAGTGTTGTCTGCGTCAACAGTATCGTTGGTATTGCTCTGTCTCGCCTGCCGTATCAATTGCTGGCACAGCAGCGCCGAGACGCCGCTCTGCCGTGCACTGCGACTGAGCCACTGGGCCTCCGGGTGTCTGAAGACGCGCCGTACCAGTGCAGAGGGCGGTGCAGGCGCCAAGTCTGTCGTTCTATTGGCTGGCAGTAAGAAGTCCACCAAGCCGCAGAGCTCCGGGAGCACGCGGCGGAGCTCGGACTGCGGTGTCTGCAACAGCTGCGGTGGCGTGAGCTGCTGCTGGAAAACGTAGCGCGCCGAGAGCCCCACCACGTCGTTCAGGTAGTCGAGGAGCGACAGCAGCTCCTGGCTGGGGCGCAGCTCGCGGCGCTGCATCGGGTGATGATTAGCAGCTCCGTTCGCTGGATGGGGTTTATAGGGGGTGAAGGGTCATAAATAAGGGTAATCAATCGGGGTAAACGAGTTGGGGATCGAGGAACATGGCTACAGTCTCGAATACCCTGAATTGGCTTCCAAAGTGGAATCCATTGCATGTCACTGCAGGACACTGCTGGTGCTCCACCGCTCCAAGCAACTCTGGACGCAGTGTTGAATCTGTCACAGGGCTTGATCCCATTCGGACTGTGTCGACCCCAAGCAGCATTCGCTGTCCGTTTCTTCAACGTTGTCGGTACCCGCAGGTTGGTTTCCTTTTGAGTCTAGTGATGGCTTGCGTCGGCAGGGTACCGTCGAATCTTGGCCCGAGAATTTCGCGACAATTAAACGCCAAGCCAACGGATACGTGCCAGTCGTGCCTTCAATTGCCTCGGGCCAGTCGTTACTCAACATCGCCGTCCAATTGCGATGCTGGTCGCCATATTGGGCATAACTGCTCCTTCTTGACGCTGACCCGCTTCAGAAACTCAATAAAACGACTGAGCCGCTCCGACACGCACCAGCGATCGGCACTTTGCAATTCGACTCGAGCCCCTCAAGTCTCCTGCCCAGCCCAGACCACCACCTCCACACTCTCAAGAGAGTACCAACTTCCCCATGAACATCATCTCGATCCTCACGCTATTGGCGTCGTTGCAGACAGCAATCGCTCAACAGCAAGCTACTCAAAGTCAACACGGTACGCCCCGCCCCGCCCCATTTGCACCTTGTGGTTCGCAGCACTAACATACTGTTGCGTCCGTTGTAGAATGCTATGAGATGCCCGTAGTGATCGTCTCGGCGCTGGACCGGAGCTTCCCGGACCCGACTTGCAACCAGCTGCGGTACCCCGCAGACGACTGCCTCAAGGAGGTCGTACAGACCCGCGTGGAAGTCGTCGACAATGCTGACGGCTCGCTCAACTGCGTCAATGGTGAGCGCACCGCTGTCTTCGAGCACTCCAAGTCCAACTACCGTGGCCAGTCGAGTCTCTTCTTCGCCAAGCACCAATTCAACCTTAAGTTCCCAGAGGATACGTCCTTCCTGGGCATGGTAGAGAACAAGGCCTTCGTCATGAATGGACCGTTCCTAGACTGCACGATGCTGCGCAACCACTTGGCCCATTGGCTGTATCGCTCCACGGGCCGCTACTCGGTGCAAACTCGGCACACTGTCGTCTACATGCGCACCGATCCTGCTCAGGAGAAGCCTGCGTACGCTGGCATCTACTTGCTGCTCGAAAAGCCAACCTACGACAAGAACCACGTCAACTTGGCCACCATGGACGCGGCGTGTGCTGCGCGTGACCCGAAGGTGTTGGCCGGAGGGTGGGCGTGGTCGAACGACCCGCCTAGCTATGGCTCCTACTCGCCGAACATGGTCGTTGACCAGTACCAGAACGAGTTCGGCATGGGTGAACGTCCGCAGTTGGCTCACCCGAGCGGCTCGGAGCTTTCGCAGCAGATGCGCGACTACTTCGTCGACACGGACACGGGGTTCCTGCCTCAAATGTACCGCGCGCTCTGGAACAACATGACGGCACCCCTCGAGCTTCAGAAGCACTTGGATCTAGGCTCGTTCGCCGACTACTTGCTGCACACGGAGATGTCCCTCAACGTCGATGCCTACCGCCGCAGCACCTTCTTCTTCAAGGACCGTGACCAGCCCATTAACGCTGGACCCGTGTGGGACCTGAACCTGGCGTACGGCAATGGCGCGCGTCGTCACTTTAAAGACTGGATCTACCCGCAGTACACGTACTGGAAGCGCCTCATGTGCCACCCGCAGCTCGCGTCGCTCGTGATTCAGCGCTGGAAGACGCTGCGTGGCACCAACTTGCAGAAAGCGGACGACCCCGTCTTCGGTAGCTGGAGTGACGAATCGGTCACCAAGTTCCTGGACGCCAGCTCGGCACCAGTGCGCCGTCAATTGTCGAAATGCCGCGGTGGTGACTGGCGCACCAACGTCGTGCAGTGCGCCGCCGTGGACCTTCAGAGCTGCAACGGGACGTACGCTGAGCGTGTGGACGAACTGCGTGATTCAGTGCTGAACCGTGCGCGTTGGATGGATGAGCGTATCGAGACGCTGTACAAACCGCTGGACGCGAAGACGTGCTCGGGTGTGGGCGAAATTCCCAAGTACAACTGCGGTCTTGACGGCAACGACGATGGGTGCCTCACCAACGCTGAAAAATACTACAACGCCGTAACTTTCCCACCTGTGCGCAAGCCGTACGCTGGTCTTTCTTGCGAAGAAATTGTCGCGAGCAGCGCTGCCGCTCCCAAGGACGAAGAAGACGCTGCTGAGGTGACGCCGTACCAGGAGGCCTCGGTCGACTACTGCTGGAAGTCTGCAGGCAACTATAACCTGTACCCGCAGCAGAAGGGTGTCAAGGAGAAAACGCTCACTCCATTCTGCAGTGGCTACGGTTCGTGTTCCGAGGGGCCTGGTGCCATTTGCAACTGCTCGGAAGCTATTCAGGTCGAGCACCCTTCGTGCCGCCGTATCGACGCCGAGAACGAACATTATATGCGCCAGCAGCAACGCATTGCGGCCGCTGCTACTGCTGCGAAGGCTACAACCACCGCGGACACGGAAGCTGCTGTCACCCAGTCTAGCGAGAAGGAAGTCGCGCACAGCACCCGTTCACCAGTGTCGGATGCAATGGCGGTTGTCGCAGCTGCTGCCGCTGGTGTCGTGATGCTGGTTTTGGGCTCTTGGCTCGTCAAGGAGCACGCTCGTCGTCGCCGTCGCCAGCGTTTGAGCGAGTACACGCCGGTGCAGTACGGTAGCGTTGAGCACGCCCGCATCTTTGCCCCGCAGCCGAACCTTTAGACGCGTAGCTAGTTGGTAGATAAGTGAATGGATGACTACGAAAGAAAGCAGTCATTTTTGCACCGATAGTTTACTTCGTAACGTGTGATCAGGTTGGCAAATAGCCAAGAAGAAACCAATTCGTCAATCGCGTCGCTGCTTCGGTAAGATGTCCAATCCAGACGGATTACCTAGCTTTCCAGAAGTTTATTATCCGCACTATTGCCATCGCTCTGATCGGAAAATCTCTTTGGTTGGGTTTGAGAAGATTGAAGCAAGCGGTGCACTATTTAATAAATCTATCATCAGCAAGCCCTGTTGCCGAACCGGTCTAAGCGAACGCGAACGAATTGGTATAGCCAAGGTTTATTTTTAATAGATTTGAAGGTGCCCTAAGCTGATGGTACGGTAGATCGGGCGAAGTGTTTTTTAAACGCTTCTGTTCAGAGCTGTAAATGGTACTAGTTTTGAGGTACGAGCCTGACAGAACTTGTTCGCTACGTGGTTAAGGAACACGTATGGAGCTCATCTAATTAAAAGAAAAACTATCGTCGACTTGGTCAACTAGAGCATGCTCTCGCACGCACTCTTGATTGTAACCTATCTTCACCAGCATCATCAATGCAGCGAACGTCGTTTCCGAGCTGAACGCTCTGATTCTTCGCGACACCAGGTGCGTCGAGATCTGAGCGTGGGTACCTGTTAATTTAGTCAAGAAGTAGTTGTCGGTAGCGCTCGCTATAGACCGTGCTCAGTTTGTGAGTTTGTCCTGGTTCCATTTCCCAAACATCTCCAGCTTTAGCTCTGTAGATTATTCTTCCTAAACTGCTTTTCAAGCCCCAGTAGTTTCTTGAAAGCAAAGACTCGGCTTTCATCGCTGTCTCCAACTTCTGCTTTGTGGCGGCCCCGCAATAGTCGGATTCCAGTCTCATCGCTCAAATCAGCATTACCCACGAGCCTGGTTTGATCCATCAATTCCGTTCACTTTTTAGCAAGAAGTGAGGCCGCAACGATCAACAGGTTGTAGCTTAGTCGCATATGTAGCTCTTGGGCACTATGTATTGAACGAGGTACTTCGAAGTACTTTGGTAGTGAGTTCTTATACCAATTAAAGGACTTGCATTTCCACTCGTTGAGCATAAACCGGAAGTAGGTCCCAGATCTGTCGTATATTGTTCAGTCCTGCATCTTGCAAGCTTTTGTTTATGTGTTCGTTGGCAACTGCATAATCTGAAGGTGATTGCGTTCTGTTGTGGAGATGTCATTTGGTTCCGATAATGGTTTATCGTTCAGGAAGACGTCTCTTTCTCAGGGGTTGGCGATGCCACAGTGTTGCTCCAAGACACGGTACGGTATCTCCGACGGTAACTCTAAATCTGGGGGGGGGGGCAAGACTCTGGCATCTACCACCGTACCATAATCGAAGGCCCTGGACGATACCATTTAGAGTTACCGTTGAGTCGACTACCACCGTACCATAATCGAATCTGCAGTATATCTTCGTAGCCGGGTAGTAGCCCGCACACAAATCACAAGTCTTCATGCGAGGGTGGCTAATCTCATGTAAACTATTTTAAAATACCACTCAGCACTGAGAGCACCGTGTGCCGGGACGCTTGGATAGCCGTGTTGCACTGACCGTAGTGTACCGACAGGTATGAAATATTACGCTTTTGACCACACACAAAGCTTAACGCTGATACAGGTCATGTGTGCATTAAGATTGTGGTCAATGTGCCTGTGCGTCAGTGCATTGGTGTAGAACGTCCTTAACTCGTTACTCGTGGCCGGCCTAGCGTTTTAAATGGTGATCGTATGCACACAACGTTTACGGTACGCCTGTGATAAGAATACCTTTATACAGGAATACAAAAGTGGTTCCGGAGATATCACTATACAGAGGGGAGTATGAATATAGGACAGCCTTTTGGTACGCGGCGGACACATCCCATGAACGATCCCAGGCGGACACCGAGATATATCGTCATCCGGACTAAACGCCAGTGGTCAAGGACCTGCATCACTCGCCGATTTGCCTGGTACTTCAGAAGTACTCGTTCCCCTCGATACAGTACCTCAACATAGGCTACGGCACGTATCCCCCAGAGCCAACCATGCGCTTTGGTTACGCCCTGTTGGTGCTGACGACACACCTCCTCACTGCAAGCTGCGATGCCGCACCAACCGCTACTGATGCCAAGTCTGTGAAGGTTGTTGGTCCAGGTCCTACAGACGACAACAGGTCCCTCCGAGTGCGCGAAGCAAGCAACGATAACAACAACGACGCCGACGTGAATGATGAAGAGAGAACATTCAATCTGAAACAATTTCTCGGCTTAGAACCGAGCACCAACCTGTTTGCCAAAAGCAAGCTGAAGAAGATGCTGAAAGATGAAAATTTCAAGATCGAAATGTTCGAGAAGTGGAACCAACAGGATCTTGGCGCGGGTGAAGTCGCGTTAAAACTGGGGATGCCCTACCGCACGCGTTTCAAGAAGCTGCTCATGCAGTATATCAACAGGGGCGGCACAACAGCAACGGCCACAGCAGCCAAGGAGCCTGGGAAGAAGAAGGTTACAATCATAGAGCCCACTATCGACGATGTTCGCTACTTTGACACCGACGCTATGCTAGAATGGCTACACCACTTTGGGCGTTAGGAGGAATAAAAGCGACCACATAGCATTTAATTCTGGCGGTTGGCGATTGATTTTTACTCATTTGTTGCTAGACGTTGACATGTTTTGAAGGGAAAAATGCTCACACGTGACTACCGTCGCGCTCAGCAAGCCTTTGATTCTGTGCATGAAGGATACATCTCGAAGAATTGATCCCGGGAGGAACGCAGAGGGTCACGTGGTCACCGTCCAGTCATGAGGTAATAATCAACTGGTATTGGCCAAGTGAGTACAATCTAGTTCTACTTTCTATCAGATATGTATACATGTACCGACTAGCGCCTAACGGAATGAAATCGGTGTCGAACTCGGACCACGGATCCTGGATGACCCCGATAATATAAGTAACCAGTCCGAGAATTCAAATTGACAAGGCAGCACATGATCCGGCCATGGAATTGACCCCAAAAGACAAGCAAAGTCGTCGATGATTCGATATCTTGTAGTACGAAGTACTTCGTTTGCGGAGTAACTCGCCAAGTAAAAGTTAATTGCCTCTTGCGGAAATAGTCCGACGAGAACCTCGCTGCGCGAGCCATTTTGTCCATGTACTCCATGTAAATGCGCATATTCAAGCGCAACGTTCTCAAACAAAGGACTGCTGCGCTTGATAACTTACTCCAAGTGAATTGTTCGTCTTTGTCTCGAAACTTTGGGAGCTAGGGCAACAAAAAGTACCACACCGCAGCTTATCCCAAACGACTTCGAAGTACTTCGTTTTTCGCACTCACGATCACAGCAGTTAAGCCAAACCCGCACAGTACGTTCGAGTGAATGAAGCCTGTCTGGGTATGCTTATAAGGTGGAACTATCACGGCTGCCATCATATTGCTTAGTTTCCGGGGCACTCCACAGTCTCTCATCTTAAACTCGGCAACATTAAAGCCTTCCGACAGGCGGCCGAACTACTTTTTTAGCTCTGTGGTCCAGATAAATGGGTGCGATGACACCACTTCGACCTGCTCGCTCGCATCATCCACATGGTTGGAACTACTGATAAGTCCGCCAAATCCTGTCTCCATGCCTGGACTGAGATTCCACTTGAGCCCTGAGGTCGTCGCTTCCTTACACAAGCCTGCCACGGGAATCAAGCCGCACGTCCGCGCCTCGAAGTGGAAGTTGGGAGTGATCACATGCCTAACATCAGGAACAAGCAGTCTCGCCGTCGTCTCGTCCGAGAGCAGAACCATCTGCTGGAACTTGTCCTTCCACCTGAAGAGCGCATTCACGTTCTGCATCTCCTGATCGAACCGTCCGCCCATTGCGCCAAAGATCATCACAGAGAACCGTTCGTCCGTGCCTTTCGTCTTGCAGTGCTCCTCCTGCACTTGGTGGATCAGTTGCAGACATTTATCCAAGTCGTTCGTGTTCTGGTCGGGATCTCGCAGCACCGTCGTTCCCTTTGCACTGAAGAACTCGCGCACGTCGTCCCGCAGCGAGTCCAGGTCTCCTTTGATATAGTTGGGCGCCACGAGGTCCTGAGCCTCGAGCGCCACGCTGCGGTCATACAGGCGATTGGCGCCACCGTCGGCGCACACCGTGAGCTGCGCATTGCTCCACAGGTTCCAGAACAGCTCGGAGCCTTGCAGTCCCACGCCGTCTTTCTTGACGCGCCACGAGGCGTGCGCCGCATTGAGCAGCAGCACCGCGAGACGAGGAACAGCCTTCGGGTTGGACCAGAACGCGCTCGAGTGCAACTGCGTGGGCAGGTCTGGGCGGTTGATACTGGACTGCGGCATTGAACGAGATCCAAGACAGCTCCTGGAGTCGCGCAGGGCCGATGTAGCAATCGTACTTACATGAAAAATGTAGCCATGTTGAGCTTCAACGTGAGATCATTCCGTCGAAAGATCATTCCTCGATTCACCCCCCACAGTCTCAAGCCCCCTTCCCTCCTATCAAGATGACCATCAAGCTGTACGCGAACCTGATCAGTCAGCCAAGTCGTGCGGCGGAGTGGGTCATGCGGATCAAGCACCTGGAGCACGTGCTGGTGATGACGGACTTTGGCAGTCCCACCTTCACGTCGCCCGAGTTCCTGGCGCTCAACCCGAACGGACTCATCCCAGTGCTGCAGGACGGAGACTTCACGCTCTTTGAAGGGAATGCGATCATGCCGTACTTGGCCGAGAAGTTCAACTGGACGGACCTGTACCCGGCCGATGTGCAGGCCCACGCCAAGGTGAACCAGTACCTGCACTGGCACCACACGAACGCCCGCCTCATCACGCCCAGAGTACTGGTGCCGCTGATGCACACCAAGCAGAACATCGCCACGCCAGAGGAGGCGGTGTTTATCAAGGACACTCCGGCGCTCCTGACCAAGCTCACGGGGCTCATGGAGAAGTTCCTGGTGAAAGACTTCGTGGCCGAGACGGACCACCCCACGGTCGCAGACTTCGCGGCCTACTGCGAGTTCGTGCAGGTGGATCTCATGGGCATCCACGACTTCTCCAAGTACCCCAAGTTCTCGGCCTGGCTGCAACGCATGAAGAAGCTGCCTCACCACGACGAGATCCACGCCACGCTGGACACGTTCCTGGCCAGCTCGGGCCTGAAGACCAATGCGAGCGCGTAAGCAAGAGTCTTTAGCTTGAACCCCCCTTCCACTCGAGCTAACTCAAGCGTGCCATTGACGTAAGAAAAATCTTTTCTCATGAAAGCTTGCCCTCGTCGCACAAAGACGAGAACTGACATCAACTGCAACGCGGGGAATACTGGGAAATTCCTCGTTGACGTGGCGCTTGAACGTCAAGAATTACGAACTTGACAGCGCCGCCCTCGTTGCCTTGGAAATGGATGTCGCGTTCTGAATTTGCCCCACGCCATCCAAGTGGGCTGGTTGCGGATCAAATACGATATCGAGCACGAGACCAAGCGATTGTATTGCGTACTGGATGGAGTGACGTTACTGTACTACCGTGACGTCAGGGCAGGAGCGACTTTGTTGCGGACACACGTGTTGGTCGCCGTCGAGCGTCTGCACTACAGCTACCTCGCGCTGCTTCTGACAGATCGGGGTGGCTGCCGCATATGACTAGAAGCAGGCTGTACGGTGCGCGAGTTTGAGCGCTGGTTGGCGGTCTTCTCTGCGGCAATCAGGCTTGCTCCGTCACCTGACGTTAACAGTGAAGTGAAATGTTCTGGACGTCTTCGTGCGCGCAAAGTCGATCCCTTTGTCAAGTGACCCCGCTCGCCAACTCGTGATCTGTTCTTCATCCTGTCCGCGCGCCACCTTGCAAACTTCAAGCTGGTACGCAGCGCTCTACGGCCTCGACACAGCGGTGTAGCCCTCCAGTGACGGCAAATGGACCAGCGTGCGCCTGTACAAGAGCGTCTGCATGATCCAAGTGACTAGTGATCTGTCCTCGTTCGAGGCGCTGCTTCACCGCGGTCCTGCAGTAGGTACTGGGAGTGCTCATTGCACGTAGCGACCATCACTCCTCCGCACTAAAATATTGAATACCGCAGTAATGCGCAAAGCAGTAATTCGGCAAGTTGCATCGGAAAGGCAACTTCAACACGTTGCCCTACACTCACCGACTAAGGTCCAGTTTCCGATACATGTAGATGGTCTCTCATTGGCCAAAATTTGAGCTCGAGCGTTCTTCTGAGAACAACCCAAAACGGGCCGCGAGCGGAGGCGGCAGACTCCAAGACGAGGCGTTCTTGACGTGATCTCGACGGCCCCGCGACCGCCAACGAGCTCTCAACCGCGGCGCCAAGCAGGTGTGTCTCGTTCCCACCCGATAGTAGCTTCTGCGGGCGTCGGAAGCGCGCGCGTCGCGTCAATCAGGCGACGCCAACTTCCACTTCGATTCCCCGCGCCTAACACTCGGATTTGCGTCTATTTTTAGGTTTCCGCAGTCTTATTTCGCTGCTTCAGGAGGCTATTGAACCCTAAAAAGGACTCTCCGCGGCATTTATTCCGAGTGACAAGACCAAAATGCAGTTCTTCAAGCAGCTCACGGACCCGGCGCTCAAGCGGCTGTACAAGTTCGTGCTCAAGCGCATGATCGGTCGCTTCCTGGCCGCGGACGAGCTTGATCTGGACCAGCTGGACGTGCACTTGCGCTCCGGGCGGCTGGAGCTGTGCGACCTGCTGCTGAACGCTGAGGTGCTCAATGCCGAGCTCTGTGAGGCCCAAGGACTGCCTTTTAAGGTCAAAAAGGGCTATTTAGGCTCGGTTCGGGTGGCCATTTCCTACGCCAACATCATGAGCGAGAGCTGCTTGGTGGAGATCGACGACATTGAGATCATTCTGGTGCCTCTGGACAAGGAGGAGGCCCATACAAGGAAGAGCTATACAGAGACAACTGGGGAGAAAGCGGAGAAGCAGGTGGAGACGGAAGCTACTGCAGAGAAGAAACCCGCGACGCCTGAACCCGTGGACGAGATCTCACAGGAAGGACTCGACTTTGTAGCTAGTTGGATCGAGCAGGTCACGTCCAAGATCAAGGTAACGCTGTCCAATATCTGCTTGCGCCTGGAGACGGGGGAGCAGCATAATGGACGTGATGTCGCGTTGCTGTGTAAGTTGCAGTGGGCACAGTTTACGGACGAGTCGGCGTCCGAGGTGCAGAGTGTTTATGGACGAAGCAGTTTGGACCACCCGTCGGGTATGCATGGCTCGCAAACGATGGGTGGCGGGATGCAATCCATGGCAGCGAGTACGTTGTTTGGTATTTCGCAGAAGGGCATCAAGTTCAGAGGAATTAGCATGGATTTGCATCTGAGCTGCGAGGAGGAAGGGGAAGAAGACCGGTGGGATGATCGAAGACGAACGGAATACAGTGACATGGTACTGCATCCATTCCTAGCAAGCGACGCGAGCAAGCAGTGCTACATTCAGGTGAAGCTGTCCCATTACGAGGCATTAGAGGCGCCAGCGATGGATGCGGACGTGTTCTTTCACTCGATTCGGATCGTGTTGCAGCCGCAGTACTTCCCGGAGCTCGGGACACTTATTGACGCATTTTCTGCAGACCCTGTAAAGCTGAACGCGCACCGTTTCGAGGATCGGTATACCTCAGCGGCAATGTTTAAGTCAATATGCGACGACCGGCCTGCTTGGATGACAGGGGGGGATGAAGACCAAGACGATGAAGATGGAGATGCGCTTAATTTGTCGTTCAAGGAGTTCCAGCGAATTGAACAACTCCTTCTCCAGTACCGGCATACCCAGGATGAACTTCAGAATGCGCAGCAAAGCAGAAACTCAATCAGAGGGGCGTCAACGGCACGTGGAGGGCAACTTCCTTTTGAGACGCGAAAGTTATCTGCGGCGGAGAGTGTCGAAAGTATTGGATTGTCAGATTTGGAAGACGAGGATGACGGATTCTTTGAGTGTGAGACAGGGCTCGCTAGTTCAATCGCTCCTGGCGCGCCGCTTGGAAATTCGAGTGTGATGGGTCAGTCAATGTATGCATCAGCGCGGTACGGATTCGATGAGAACGAGGCGGAAAGTAAGCGTGACGACAGGAGTCACGTATCGTGGTCGACGACAGCAGCTCAGAATCGAGCGGCACGGCAGGTGCAGTCGCGGATAAAGGTTCATCTGCTGGAGTGCGAATGCGTCCTTCTTTATGATGACCTTCCCGACGATGACGACGACGAGGGAGACGAAGGAGTCGACGAGTCACTGAGCGATCAGGAGAATGAAGGCTCGATGACTGACAGCCGTTTCCTTCGAGCTCCTGCGAGGCCCACAAAGTCCCTACCATCGGTGGACGGTCTGGAGCGCTTGGAGCTCTCATTGAAGGACATTATTTTTTCAAGCTTGACTTATGCGCAGTATTCATCACTTGCGTTTACGATTGGAGTATTTACGATTACAGAGAAAACCCTTCCGCGTATGTCTTTAGATGCTGAGGAAGATGAAGCAGCGATGTTGTCAACGTGTGTACTGAAATTTGCTGACAGCTCCCCAGTTACAGGCCAGAGGGTCAATCTGTCAGCGAATCTGTCAGCTCAGTTGCGGATCGATTTTGAACCCGAGTCGGACGACGGTAGTCCAGCGGCGACCGCGTCTCTGGGTATACGAGTGAATGTCCAGCCAGTGCTGGTAGAATGGGATATGTATTTGCTAGACCGAGCGCACCGCCTTTTGGCTCTTCTCGAAGAGGATACATCTGCACCAAAGCGAAAAGCGGCATCGACCTCGGCTGCCAGGGCGAAAGCCAAAGAATATGCGAAGAAGCTAGACATGACGACCGAATGCGTGCAGGTAACACTGCGGTTTCCTATGGTCAATAGCGATCTGATTCGCTTTGGGCCTTCGTCGAAGCGTGGCTTGTGCGAAGACAGACTTTTGATGACGCTGGAAGGTGTAAAGATGGTATCATATTCTCCCCGTCCGGATGGCGAAAACGATGAGGCCGCTGAAGCAGGGACCCCACTGCCGCCTCAATATAGAAAGGGGGGCTCGTTACCATGGCTGGGAGAATTCAATGCTTCATTTGACAACGCGAAAGTGTCTTTGCTGACTCCTGAAAATGGCAACCAGCGAAATCCCCGCTTGGAAAAGGCCGTCCTTATTACTGCCTTCAGTGACGAGCGCTCCGGAGAGGTTTGCACCCTGCGTTTGCGGCTTCAAACGCCATCGCGTGAAGAAATGAAAGATGCGATTGCAAGTAAGCAGCACCTCTCCCAAGATGCAAGCCAAAGCCCTGACGGTGCGTCGGTGGGTAGCTCACCTGATGATGTTAGTGGGGACGACAACGACGGAGGACGAGTTGGGCTAAACGGGTGGAACCTGGATGCTTTGGGGCGCACAGAGTCGTATGAGAGTGCAGCAGCAGCGGCTTCGCTATACTCGGTGGAAATTGGACTCCCCCGTGCGAATGCGATTTTGTTCAAGTCATCGTTGGACCGATTGATGGTACTTTTTGACGCGCTCTTGATGATCAATCCGATCGATGTCGATAGCTATAATCAAATGCTTGCTGCGGCTGCGCTTCGGAACCGCCTGATGCCAAGCTACATGAGTTTGAATCTCACGTTGGGTGAAGGTACTGTCCGAATTTGCGACTACGTTGCCTTGCCTGCTTCTCCGCCCGCTCATCGACCACATGCAGCTGGTATCCACGGAGATGAAGACATGGCGATGAAATCACCCGAGCCGGAAAAGATTCTGTTCACGTACCACTTTGCGTTCCAAACACTGAAGGTCTTCCAGGTTTCTCAGTGGATGGGGCAATTGGTGTCGCGTGTTCACGTATTGGCCCAAAACACCACTTTGCTTGAAGAAGATGGCCGCACGAACCAAGTTGTCCCAATCATCTACAGGACTCCTTTCGGCGTGTCGAAAGCCCCAATCTTCTTCATGGGCGTTGACATCTCTGACCAAACAAACGAGATGCGTGAGATGAAAGTGGAGCTTCATCTTTCTCACCTCAGTCTGCGGTATGACGTTCGTTCGAAATGGCTGTTCCAAATGCTAGACATGCTGCTGATGGAGTATCCCATTCCGATTATCCCACTGGACTCGGCGGGCATGTCGGACGAGGAGAGCACAAAAATCTTCGAAACCATCAAGCGTGGAGGCAATTATGATGCTGTTCCGTTGGCAACGGCCCCGAAGACTGTATTTACGAAACTATTCGTCAATTTCTACGACGTCATTGTGGATTATGCCCCTCTGACGCTCACCTCACGAGTAATTCTCGTGCTGGGCAAGGTGAGTGTGTCCTCGAATGTTGTAACAGGCGCTGTCATGCAAGGCTACAAAATATCTGCAGGGGATTTGGAGCTCTTCCTGACACAATCACGTGCAACCTACGATGAAATTGACGAGGTTCTGTTAGGTAATGATCTCTTCCTCCGCAGTAGCTCCAAGAGCACGACTAAAAAGGTGCTCAAGTTCGCCGATACGTATGGAGGTGGCGGCGGTAGTAGTCTGGATGCTGAATACCCGTCTCTACTTACGTTCTTGGAGAAATTTGGCTTCTTGCAGATCGTCACGATGGATTTTGTGGACGTATTCCTGCGCGTGCTGGTGCCGCCCTCGACGCTTGACACATCTCGCTTAGAGGACAAACCTTCGGCTGTGTCGACGTCTCCGGAAATGTCAGTGGAATTGAATTTGGGCACAGCCAATATTTATGCGTGCTTCGATTCCTTCAACACGTTGATTGAGTTGCTCTCAGTGTGGACGGATCAGCTTGCAATTGAGCAGGAGCCGCGCGACACGACTGCATACGTAGGGTTGGATGGAGAGAACGATTCATCCAGCGTGTCGGTTGTCACAAACTTGAGTCCAGTTCCCACCAGCAGTATGCGATCTGTTGGGGCTCCTTCACTCGACCTATCAAGTGCTCAAGCAGGTAGCGATCGCTCGTTAGCAGGGGATTTCTCTACCACTGACAGCATTCGCAGCGAGCGGCTCTCCATCGGCGAAGGTAGTGACGCTGGTGGTGGTTCCAGTCGGAGTTTCATTAATATTCTTGAACAGATCGATGAAGACGCTTTCGGTAGTGGGAAGAAGATTTTTCCTGGGAAAATCGTGGCGACAGACACTGAAGCTCGCTTGTTGCGCACGCGCCTGGATGCGATTCAAAAGGAAAGGGACCGCATGGTGAATGGCCCTGAACACGATGACCAGTTCTCAGCGTCGGAGTTACGATTGCGATATCAGCAAGAGGAGAGGCAGAAGTCCGCGAAGCCAATTCGCATTAGTGAGCTGGTTATCGAGGACTACTATTCCAATACGCGATCATTCGACGGACACGCAGATGAATCTGCTGGGGCCTTTTTAATGGAACCAGAACCGACCCACGATCATACAGAAGTGAACGCAAGTGGAGAGGACCCTTGGTTTTCCTCGGGAAGCGCACACTCACCGAGTGGGTCACTGCGTATGGGATCTTCTCCTGAGAAAGCAGCAGTCCTCTACAATGAGCAAGCAGCACGGTGGCTTGCACCCGACGGAACTAGAAGCGACGCTGGCGGAGCAGAAGTTGAATCTGTGAGTGAAGGGTCAGGCGAGGACTTTCCTTTGTTTGAGCCTGTTGAAGAGAAGCCTCCTGCTCCTCTGTCGGCAATGGTCACGAACGCACCTCATAGTGTCATGCAATCGACTGAGAGTCCCGGCAACGATAACGCGTATGATCTCGAAGGTGATGAAGATGATGACTTCGACGCGAATCACTTTCCAATGAGTGCGTTCCCTGCCGCTTCTAAAAACTGGTGGGGCATGCAGAACAGACCCGATGAAGTGGAGCTCAGCGATCTGCAGACAGAAGAAACTGCATCGTCGTTTTCTCACCGTATGGATATGTTAGAGGACAGGAGTGTGCACCTGCCATCCAGCGAGGCAGGCGGCGAAGAAGCAGGCGATCCCAACGGCAACGACATCTTTCCAAACGCGTTGTCCATGTCAATTATCGATGCTGGGGAAGACGAGGGGAAAGAAGTTGAATTGGACTTTGCGCTTGACAGTGATCTTCAGTCTCGATTCAACCGAATGTTTGAGATGGAGTCGGACATTGATCAGGAGGTCGAGGATGATTTGGACGACGGCGATGACGATGATGGGAGCGTTGCGGATCAGGAGCGCCCAGCATACCTTCAACTACGCGGACAGGGGCAGCGGCAGAACCCTTCGGTGTCATCATCTCCTCGGATTATCCCAACGCGGCAGGCATCGTTTTCATCAACAAGTAGTCATCCGGGTGCTCCCTCATCATCTTTTGGGATACCGACGGTGTCTCCGCCCGACCAACCAACAGCACGCTGGTTCTATGATGATCAGCGGTCTGATGATGGTGGCCCGCCCATGACTGGCCCGCCGTCGCGGATTTACCCACACCACGTTGAAATCCCGATTGGTGGCTCCGCGACATCGCTTTCATTTGGCGAGAAGGAATGTGAAGACGCCATTCGATCCATCGCGAGGGAAAATGCGGCGCGCAAGGTGGAGGCGATGGCACCGATCGTCGTGCAGCACGTGCTGTTGCGTAACTTCAACATCTGCATGCGGTTCTTCGGTGGATGTGACTGGACGCGTGATGCCAGTGAAGCTGTAAGACTGCACCCTCCAAGGGGCCACAGTGAGGAGCCCCAGGGGAAATCACAATCTGACATTGCGACGGCAAAGAAGGAGAAACTTTTGGATGCGTTGCTGGACAATTATGTGCCTTCGGATGGCGGCGACCTCTTTGAAAACGATAGCAGCTCTCCGTTATTCACCGGCGCGAAAAGTGCACCCACGGGTTCCTTTATGAAGCGTGACCCAGCAACAAGAACAACGCGGGCTGCATCCAGCGACACTGCACCTTCTCGAAAGCGTTCGTTGAAGAAGAGCGGACGGAAGACGGAAGAAATGCTTGAATTGGTGGTCACGCGCATTCAGCTACGCTTGGACATGTTTAACGAGGCCGATACGCAGCCGTTGGCATCCCACACTGTGTTGGCACTGGGCGATATGGAGCTGCTAGACTACATCTCCACATCGCAGATCCGCAAAATCGTGTGCTACTGGAAGTCGGAAGCCACCCACCCACGGGAAAGCGGCAGCTCTATGGTGCGACTGCAGCTAATAACCGTACGACCCGGGTCTAACCTGTGCGAGGAGCACCGTCTCAAGGCGCGGTTGTTGCCGCTGCGCATTAACCTCGACCAGGAGGTGGTGAAGTTCCTGCGGCAATTCGTTCCTGCCGAGGAAGTCCCTGCACCTAAAAAGCGCCCATCGCGGCAGCAGATCGGTCCGATCCTAGAAGACACGGACGACGAAGTCGAGATAACGATGCACGAGGGCGGGATGGAGATGAAGCCAATTGGAGAGAGTGCTCCAGTGGAGGCAGACGTAAGTCTGGGTGCATGGTTTTTCCAGAGCATTGACATCAAGCCATGCAAGATTAAGATCGACTATCGGCCCAATCACGTGGACTACGCGGCGCTGCGTGCTGGCGACTATCTGGAGGTGATCAATCTGTTCGTGTTAGAAGGTATGGAGTTGGTTCTACGCCGTGTGCAGATGAGCGGCTTGGACGGCTGGGCTGCTCTGGGCGAGCATGTGCTGGTGTCATGGGTGCAGGACATTTCGCGACACCAGATCCACAAGTGCGTTGCGAGCGTGTCGATGCCTCCTCTGCGTCCGTTTGTGAACATTGGCGCAGGTGCGGCCGATTTGATCTTGCTGCCAATGGAGCACTACGGGCGCGACAGACGCCTTGTGCGTGGTCTTAAGAAGGGCGCGTCCAGTTTCCTCAAGTCCGTGACGATCGAGACGCTGAACACGGCTTCTAAAATGGCGCAGGGCACTCAGGCGCTGCTGGAGCACGCGGACGATGTCGTGTCCTCTTCGTCGGCGTTGCGGCGCAAGCAACTGAAGTACCGACAGGCAGGCAGCCGCATCGCTCGCAACTCGCGGCGTATGGGCTGGCGGTGGCATCCGCAACGCGCAGGACACGGGCGGAGGCATCGGTGGGCGTCAGTACCTGACGCAGCAGCCGGCGAGCGCTGCGGAGGGTTTCGGCCAGGCCTACGACTCGCTGGCGCGCGAGCTGCACGTGGCTGCTAAGACCATCGTGGCCGTGCCGCTCGTCGAGTACAAGAAGACGGGCTCGCAGGGCTACGTGCGCTCAGTCATCCGCGCGGTGCCCGTGGCGGTGCTGCGGCCCATGATCGGCGCCTCCGAGGCCGTGGCTAAGGCGCTCATCGGCGTGCGCAACGCCGTGGACCCGGAGCTCAAGGAGGACATCGAGAACAAGTTCAAGGACTTTCGGGCAATCTGAGCAGCGCGCTCGTGCCGGAAAAGTAAGAGGAACCGCGACCTCACCTGCATGTGTCACCGATAAACATTTAATACCGATTTCAATATTTTATTTTGCTTTTGCTTTTGCTTTCAACGTGCTGAGGAGCATCACGAATGCCATTGCAGATCAACATCCCGACATGGGGACGGAAGGAAGCCACATGCTGCCACATCGTGCAAACTGACTCAGACGTCAACCAACGACTGCTACGTTGATCAGATTGATTGTGCAGACAGATCGCTCAACCCCCACTGCACACACCCAAACAGCGCCCCTACAGTGTACTTGCATTGCAGCCGATGGATATTCGCGATCGCCACAAGCCTCGCTCGGTGAGTAGAGCACCGATCTCGTCAATGGGATCCGGATGTGATGCTTGCCCCCGAGTGGGTGTTGCAATAGCCTAACTATTGTACCCGCTGTGTATATTTTATACATGGTCTTATACAGTATCCGGATATTATAGTTTCCCTAGCCGCAAATCCCTTAGTTCTGACCCATACATAGCGACCATTTATAGAATCCGGACTCAAGTATACTATGGGAATGCTCCAGTCGGTGACAGCAGTCGCTCTCATTTTGGATTTGGCGTGCGCAGACTCTCACACAGAGCTGATCCCGCCGCTGGCCAGAAATCATCGGCCATGTGTGTTCGCGGCACTCCTTCCCGCTCGGCCATTTGTCAGAGTGCACGACAGCGCCCCATCGCACAGCGTCCGATCGCACAGCCTTCGACTAGCAGCGCGCCACGAGTTTTGCTGGCTGCAGCACCCGCTCGAGCCTCGGTTGGGGCCCGATAATTGTTGTATTAATACCTGTACCAACGCAGCAGCAGAGCCTGGCAATCCATCATGGTCGCCACAGTTGTCGCGAATCAAAATAGGCTTGTCTCTGTGGCCACAAGTCTGTCTTTATGTAACAGCCAAAACCACTTGATTTCACTATAGCTCGATCGGCGAGCCCTCTCCGGTAGAGGCCATCGATTGTCTGACTCCTTTCCGTTTCGGCGTCATTGGCGATCAGGGCAGCAGTCGACAGCAGCGGAAGGAAAGCAGGGCGATCTAGTATTGCAGCGCGCTTCCAGTCTCCTACGCAGCCATGAGGACGGCGACCGACGTGTCCACCGACGACCTGGTCAACAGCCTCCTCAACTCCGTCACCTCCACGTCCTCGGACGCCACCGATGCGACGTCCACCTCGACGTCCACCTCCTCAGCCTCGACGTCCTCCTCCTCTGCATCTCCCAGTGAAACGTCCTCCTCTTCCTCCTCTTCAGCGTCTTCCGCGGCGACTGTCGCCCCCAAGTTGACGAGTCCGGCCACTACGAGCCCCACAACCACGAAGCCTCCCACGTCCAGTTCTGCGTCCTCCGAGACGGCGACAAGAGGCACCGCCAGCAGCAGCGATGACGACGGTGGCGGTGGCGGCACTGCGCTCTCCATCGGCATCGCCATCGGCGTCTTGGCGCTCGTCGTGGCCACGTTGCTGTTCCTGCGGTCGAGGCGGAGACGCGCGCAAAAGGAGCGCGGGTCAGCGGCCTCGCCCCCCGCGGGGGCCACGTGTCTGACGGTGCCGGCCGACCGCGGCTTCAAGCAGGAACGGGAGCTGGGCTTACCCGAGATGTCCATCGAGCTGCCGCCGGGCCACTTGGGCTTCAGCAAGGGTCTCGACATGAGCTACGCGTCGTCGTCGGCGCGGTCCAGCGCGGCCAGCAACAACTTTAGCTCCAGCGTCGCCAGCAGCACAGACAGCAGCGTCTTCAACACGCAGGGCGGCGTGAGCCCCACGTTCGACAGCCGCAAGATGGCCAGCTACTCGTACCAGTACCGCTCGTCGAGCGACGGCGAGAACGCAGCTGCCAACTCGTCGCAGCGCAGCAATGGCAGCACCACGTTCCACCTCACGGGGCTGATTGGCAATGGCAACACAGCGAGCAACCGAGGAGCCAGCGCGGACGGCACGCGCGGCCGTAAACTGTCGGCTCCGGACGAGTACGCTGAGCTGGTCACGGCGACGAACGCGCACGGACAGATGGACATGGACGCGCACAGCAGCAAGAACCAGCCCCAGGAGCTCCACGCCGACTTCACCACGAATCAGAACGGACGCAGCATGGGACCCGCCGCAGACAACCACAGCTTCTTGGCGCCTCTGCCGACACGCGCACCGCCGATGGCCGTCCGGGAGCCGTCCGTGGTGCGTGCGTCCGAGGAGAGCATGGGTCCGGACTCACCTGTGACTGGCCGAGGCAAGCGGACAGGATCCGTGTACGACACGCTCCCGAAGCTGTCAGGAGAGAAGATGACAGCGTCGTTCGTCCGACCTTCAGAGGACGAGGACCCGCGCGGTATGTCGGTTGCGTCCTTCCTGTCCGAGTCGTCCATCTCGTCCACGTCCACGAGAGACAGCGCGGCTACCTCCGCCCGCGGATCGGCGTACGTGGCGTCCATGCCCTTGCTGCAGCAGCTTTCCAGTGCCGAGGACAGTGACTACGGCGAGGATCTCTCGTCCGAACGTGCGTCCACCGACTCGACGGACAGCGCCAATATGACGCGTTCCGGGTCGCTCATCGCGATGAACCTGGATGCCAAGGACGGCTGCAGTGAGATCGCCATCTAGGTGGGCGAAGGTGGATGTATTTAGCGGTGGATGTCGTTGTCAGGTCGAGCGACGGCGGCGCGGCTTCTTCTTAGTTAATGGAAATGGGGTGGAACAGGAGCTGCACGCTGCCGAGCATAATAAATGAAGCGAAAGCTTGTGTTATGGCGTTTTTGAACCCCTTTTGCCTACATCCAAGCATCAGCTTCCTCTGTTTTCATCTTCATTTGTCCTCGCTCCTCTTTCCTCTTGCTGCTTAGTTGATGTCAGCAGGACGCAGCGACTGGGCGCGGCTCTCGTCCGACTGGTCCGGGTTGTTGTAGTCCACGTCGGCAAAGTAGTGCGGCTGGCGCTTGCGCGTGCGGCGCAGGTGTCCGGGCTGCAGGTAGTACTGGTCGGGCTCGTCGGCCTTGGTGGCCAAGCTGCCCACGTTGTAGCCGCGCGAGCGGTAGAGCGTCTTGTTGGGGTAGTAGGGCACGTGGTCCCCCAGGTGGTTGGCGTAGGGCGCGTCCGAGTGGCTGCACGTCTCCTCCTTCTCCCAATTCGCGGGGTCCTGGCCGCCCTCCCCGGGCAGCGAGTCCGTGAGGTGGTGCATCCACAGGTGCCACTGGGGCGGGATGAGCGTACCCTCCACCTCGTCCCACGAGTCCACCTGGTACTCGGTCCAGCGGTGCTGGCCGTAGACCTCCGTCGGGTCCTCGTAGTACTTGAATCCGTTCTCGTCCTCGCCTACCAAGCGCCCGAACTTGACGTCGCCAGGGTTGTAGAGCTTCCAGAGCGTGCCCTTCCAGCCGTAGCGCTTGTTCGCCTCCAGGTACTTCTCGAAGATCGTGTAGAAAGAGCGCGTCTGCGTCTTGAGCGCCGCGTTGAGCGGCTGACGCTGCAGCAGGCGCCCGCCCACGAGCGCCGCCTGACGACCACTAGCCATGACCATATTCACCTGTGCGATACTGGAGGACGATTCAGAGCCGCAAAATCTGCCCCCTATAGAAAACGCACTTAACCGTATTTGAAGTGGACCACCGGGAGATCCACTAAGTGCGAGTTGAAGTTTACACAAGTTGCAACCTCATTCTTCTCGCGCTCAAGATGGACTCTCCAGCTTCGACGTTGTTCCAGGAGGACGCTCCACAAGTGGATGACACGTTTGCTGAGTCCATGGGCTTCGTGACGACTTATCTACGAGCGGTGGAGAGTGCTCGGCAGGACCGACTTGTCAACGATCCCTATGCGGAGCCACTCACCCGGAAGCAGCACCACGAGATCAAGAAATTCATGTCTGGGCTGTCAAACGAGATGCATCCTCGACCGGAGAATTTTATTGCGCTCCGTACACGCTACTTGGACGAGGCGCTCGCTCAGCGAGACCCTCGGGTCCTCCAAGTTGTGATCCTCGGAGCGGGGCTGGATGCTCGCGCGTTCAGGTTGGAGTGTCTCCGAGGTTGTCACGTTCTGGAAGTCGACAAAGCCGGTGAAATGTTCGACCACAAGAGCGAAGTGATGATAGAGCTGCACGCTCCCCTTGTCGCCCAGAAGGTCGACTGCATTGTCTTGGGCCTGACTGAAGGAGGCTTGGAGGCTGGTTTGATGGGGCGTGGGTTCAACCCGATGGTGCCAACTTTCTGGGCGATGGAGGGGCTCATCCCGTACATTGAGCGCCCTGGAATTGTGGAGCTTTTGACTGTGGTCGATCGTCTGTCAGCCCCCGGCAGTGAACTTTGGGCCGACATACCCGGTAAGTTTGTGGCCGACCCTCAGGAGTGGGGAAAGCGAGCTATGAAGTACGGCGAGGATGACCCGGTGCATGGAGTGCTGAGCGAGATTCGCTGGGCTGTCAAGATACAAGCGTCACTGGGAACTGGTGCAGACCATTTCGGACGACAATGGATACCGATGCGCTCCCCCAAAACTAAGCAGGAAGTTCCGTTCTTTTTCGTCGCCGCCAAGAAGCCGATTCTAACCGAGCCTAAGGTACCCAAGGAGTAGCTGCGGATCATGTGCTCCAGCCTTCGACGGCCTGGCAGTTTGACATCTGCGGCGTGAGTTGACTATTGAACAAGCCAGTCGATGCAGAAAAATACCTTTTGAAGGTCGATGAGACCGGAGTAACGTGGTCGATTCAACTTGCCCATTGCCCCAACAACCTATCATTCCGTGCACTCCACTCGCATCCGTTGCTGTGGCACCAGCAAACATGTGCGTGAACACCTAGTACATGCAGCCAAAGCGGTAGCTTAGCAAGTTGATAGTTCAAGCGGCCAGTGACGGTACTTTCCTACACCCTTGTGCCACAGCCGGAGAGTCCCATCGAGACTTTCGTGGCAGACTTGTACACTCTTCACGGGGCTCAGCGAGCCAGCAGGCGAGTCACCAGAACTGCTATAGATGGGACCCTCGATGTAGTACGTTGCATCGCCCTCTACGGACACGTCGATGCACGTAGCAGATTGTTTTGTTGTGGCTATCTTCTCGTCGAGACCAGTAATAGCACTCGTAGTTTTGTGGGACCACTACCGTCATATACAAGAGCATGCAGTCTGTGCACCATGTTCTCACGCAGCCGTAGCCGCCAGCTCCTGCGCTCCATGTTCATCCAGACGGAACCGACGCTCAACCCGTTGAGTGTCAAGTTCTTCCCTGGCCACGCGGTGCTGGACGACCGCTTCACGACGGGCGTGGTGAGATATTTTGTCAAAAGCGCGTCTCGTAGACGTCTACTGGGTGCGCTGGACTTAGAGGAAGTGATGAGGCTTTGTTGTTAATGGTTGGGGATTCTGAACTGATGGGGATCTTGGTTTTGAGGTGTGCTGTAGGGCACGTCGATCCTGCCTGAGAACGACGAGGTGATGAACTGCTGGAGCAGCACATCCGACCCTCAGTGAAGGACGACGGTGGCGATATGTTCTACTAGGAAGTCAAAAAGCTACAGTCACTACTTCATCATGGCCCATGATGATTCATGGAGGAATCTCCATGTCTTCGTCGTCTGCCTCGCTCGCTCGCGGGGCGCTGGCGGTGCTGCGCCTCGGCCGCAACTCCTCGGCCGTCTGCGGCGGCTTCTCCGTCAGTCGCTGTGCAGTCGGGGCAACAACGTGCGGTTGCTGCGTCGTGGGCCAGAGCAGCATGGCGGCGTCGAGCTCGCGCGTGAGATGGTGTCGACGACCCACGCGAAGAAGCTGGTGTGGCGCGACGTGGACTCGGAGGAGGGCTACGATCTGCCTGCGGTGAAGCAGCTGGACAAGCAGGACGAGGAGCTGTCTGTGACGGGAATGGCGCTCGACTACATGGTGTCCATGGGCGAGATCAAGCGGTTGCTGCTGCGCATCCGCATCTACATCTGCCGCCCGACAGCAAGGTGGAGATGAGCTGTTCGCTGCGACTTGCGGTGGAGATTTCGAGCTGATAGTAAGCGGTATCCTCCAATGCAGCAGTGCGATAGGCCACCGTTAGCGAGAGCAGAACAGCAATAATACCGTCGGCCGAGTCAAGTGCAGCAGCGACTCCTTCGCGGCAAGCATGATCGATGAAGAAGGCGCTCTGAACGTGGTGCAGCACCACATCAAAAAAACACAAAACCGCCGAGACTACATACCTTGTTTGACAAATCTACAATATTGCAGTGTATTAGTTATCATCAGTACTGTCAACTTAATGTGAGTAAGTCTTTCAAAACCGATAGCAACGCATTAATACCCAACATAATTTATAGCAGGAGCTCAGCCACCATCCATCAAGCGACACAAGTGACAACGAAGCAGAAAAGAACTCGCCATGGCGAGCTCTGCGGCAAGCGAAGGCAAGCGCGGCGCGTCCACCACTGAAGCCGCCATCGCTGGCGCCGTGTCCGGAGGTCCGTCCCATCACACGATACCTATTTGCTCTCGTTAATAACTCTTGACTCTTGTCTGCTACATTGTACTGCTCAGGTGCGACGCGGTTGGTGGCGGCGCCGTTAGACCTTCTCAAGATCCGCTTCCAGGTGCAGCCTGGCGGGCACACAGAGGTCAAATACACTGGACTATTACAGGCAGTGCGCAGCATCTACGCCGAGGAAGGTCTTCGCAGCTTCTGGCGCGGGAATCTGGCGGCCTCGGGACTCTGGGTGGGCTACTCAGCGCTGCAGTTCGCCAGCTACCGCGTACTGACCCGTTGTTGGGAGCAAGACGGAGATAGCGCAAATAGAGCGGCTCCGTCAGCCGTTGTCTGTGCTGCCAACGGAGCGGTGGCTGGTGTCACTGCGACTGTTGTCACGTACCCACTGGACCTGTTTCGCACGGCATTTGCCGGTCAGGGTATGCCCAAGCGTTTTCCGACGATGAACAGCATGGCGGTGCACATGTGGACGACTCAAGGCGCTCGTGGGTTTTACAGTGGGTTGGGTGCCACGATTTTCCAGATCGCTCCGTACATGGGACTGAGCTTTGGCATCTACTCGGCGTTGAATGAGGTGTCGGTGAAATACCGCAAGAAGCAGGAGGAAGACGACCCAGATGCGTGGATGTCACTGCCGACGGCTCTTTCGTATGTGGGGAGTGGCGCCGTTGCTGGACTGCTGTCCAAGCTGGCGGTGTATCCTTTGGATACAGTCAAGAAGCGCATGCAGATGCGCCACGTGCCGCGCTGCCAAACCTACGGTGTCATCCCGGCGTATTCTTCGAGCTGGGGCTGCTTCTACGACGTGCTTAATCGTGAAGGCATGCGTGGGCTTTACAAAGGCACCGTTCCCAGTCTACTGAAGTCCGTCGTCGCAGCTAGCTGCACCTTCGCAACGTATGAGCTCACGCTCGAAGGGCTACGGCACCTGTCGGTGCACGGAGACTGCGAGGAGTGGCGCGATTTGAAGACCCTCGACAAAGACTAAACCAGCGTGCGACGAGTATTTATCCTGCCACTAAGAGGGTCGAAGCATGACCTCAAGCTTTCCTCATCCCTTACTGCTCAGTACCGTATATGGTAGATCATAGAGAAATGGAACTCTTTAGACCGAATGGTTGTCTGTTTGCACTCTGCTCTGCACTAAAAGTTAGTCGATGGGCTTCTCCGTTTCCGAAGCAGATCGTGTGATGTGCAGTACGTACTATTATGTAAACCTTGCGTCTGTGATGCGTGCACCACATACGATAGCGTAGAAACCGTACGAAACTAAATGACTGGCCGTCGATGAAACGGTTGCCGACGCGGTCGTTCAAAGCTCATTTCGACTTTGGCGTCTCTTCCAGCAAGCAAGAATCTTCTCACGTCTAAGTTGTGTGTTGTTCTTCGTACAGTGGAATGCAATGATGATCCAATCTTACATTTCAGACTAGAGTTTCTGAATCCGGGGGGTAGTAGCCCTGGTTGATGAGAATTTTACTCCGAGCATTCCCACTTCAGTTTATACGTGTTTGTAGACCAGACAAAAGTTAGGAGGACAGGAGTGATGAATCCTTTACAATCAACCATCTTTCGGGGCTGATATTCCAAGTATTTGATGCATAACAAAAAAATTCTGACCTCTCCTCCATCACAAACGCTACTTTTTGCATTCGTGCAAGTCTATTCACTTGAGGCATTTACTGTACACCTACGCTGGGCTTCGTCTGCTCAGCACGGGAGGTCCACGGCCTTCTGCACGTTGACGCGGTCGAGACGACAGCAGCCGAGCACTTGTTCGGGCAGCTCGTCGTCTGTCTCGCCCTGGATCACAAAGGCCACGTCGATCACGAGCCGCGACGTCTTGTCGATCAGCGAGTGGATGCCGCGTCGAGCAATGTACGAGAACGCGTGCACGTCCACGACGATCTCCGTGCTGCCGTCGCGGAAGTGGTAGATGCGGTGCTGCGGCCGCGTGAGCACGGGCGTGGCGTTGTGGCTCACCAGCAGCTTCTTTCCCATGCCCGTGATGCCGCACTCGTCCTGGTTGGTCACCTGCGCGATGACCTTGAACCGGTCCGTCAGCGACGTGTCCTTGCCGGCCTCCAAGAACCGCTTCAGCAGCTTGAACGTCGTGGTCGTGGGGTTCTTTAACTCCTGCAAAAAGGTGACTTTAGTAGGGTGCTCCCGGTGAGCTTCAGCTTGAACGGTGGCGTCCACAAACCTCAAAAATGTCGTCTGGGATCTTCCAGTAGAGAGCCAAGCTGTATCCGGGGCCATCGTACGACCCATCGCCCCACACACTCGGCCCGTACGACGGAAGCTGCACATACAGAGACACAGCGGCCGTCAGAGGTGCAATGTTCGTACTGCTGACCAGCAAGCAGCACTCTACCTGAGCATTGATGATGAAGAGCCGACTGTTCTCCAGCTCAGGTGGAAACTCGACGCGCTGGGAGATCAAGTCCAGTTTGCTGTCGGTCCGAACCAAGTCGGCGCCAACGAACTCGAAGAGCGCAGGCCTGGAAGCCTACAAGCCGAGCATCCACGTGGGTTAGCTGGAGTAACAAGAGAGAGCCACGCCAGGTCGTACCTCTTTCTTTCGGGACTTCTTGTAGTCGGCGCTTCTCACGGCAAAAGTCTCAGCCCGCGTCGTCGTCCACGAGTGCTCCACGTTGCTCGATCGCCCGTCCGCTTGCATCTCGCACTGCGGCATAGTGCTCCCCATCGGGAACTTGACTACACGCCCATTGCCAGCACCGCTTGGTCGTCGGCGTGGTGCAGCGCTAGAACCCTCAGAACACTTCCCTCGATTCTCCCCTTGCTCTGTGCCCGCTGGACTTGACACCTTGTGTAAGCAGCAGCTTTCGGGATCACTGCACTGCGCGATATCAGTGCCGAGTAGGGAGTTATCAATGCCGCCGCTTGACATCGAGTCCAGATAGCCGCGAAGACTTCCTTGGCGCGGACGATGCAATGACCGCGGGGTGTACACACTGAACACAAACACACACGTGACGGCGACGCAGACGGCAACCTTCCACAGCACGTGCTCACTTGCCAGGCAACGAATTGCCACGATGTTGAGCATGAAGCCGACAATGAGGCACTGCTTCCTCCCGTCCACGTGGACGTGGAGATGCCAGCATGACGCAGCAGCTCCGTCCGATTCCGTCGAGGAGAACTGCGTTACGATGCGAGGCGGAATTTTCCGCTTCGGATGCGGCGATGAAGCAGAACCGTTCGACGCAGCTTGTCCCTCTTCGGCATTATGGAGAATGGGAGACATTCCGAGCGTTGGAGGCGGCGAGTCATGACCTCTCTCGACTGCGCCTTCCGAGTCCTGTGTCTTTGCTGTCTGGTCTTCCATTTGCTGTTGAAGAAGACGCTGTCGGTAGAGTTGCTGGTGTGAAAGTACCGGTGCGCCACTGTGAGCTTTGTCATGCTGCGAGTCTTTCCGGTTGATCCCCTCCGCTATCGCAGACGTCCACAGATCAAAATCTCCCTCTGTGTCAGCGCACAACTGTAGAGAAGCATGTCACATTAGTTGTCAGATTGGGACACTCGTAGCATTAGACGCAGTCTCCTCTTCGCACCTTGTACTGCACACCTCGCTTCGAGTCGATGTCGTGGAGAGATAGCGTCGAGACTTGGAAGAAATATCTCGTCGGCGCATTCCTCGCCAGAGTCTTCTCAAACAGCAACGACACGTTATCCATGTTCAGGTCCAGCGCCCCGCGATACCATGGGTGTGCCTCGTTCAGGTACAACAGCGTCTGCTGCTGCTCATGGTCCTTCTCCTGTTGCTGCTGCTGTTTCCCCAACTCGACCGTCTCCTCGATAGCAGTGGCACTGCGGACGGCCGACTCTCCTTCTTTCGCTTCCACGCTTAAGCCACTTAGGCGCTCAGTCTTGTCATTGCTGGCGTCGTTATCCCCAGCAGTGCTGCCGGAGGGCAACGGTACTTGCGTCGGTGACCCAAACGAGTGCCGTTTGGTCTCCACAGACTGGGAGGCAGCAGCCGGACCTTTCCCTGTCGGGACAGGAGAGTCCGCCATGTGAACAATGTTGCCGTGCGATGAGGAATTCGGCATGTGGTTAGCGGGGTTGTGTCTGTAGTACGAAAGCACCCCTCGCTGGCGGTCGAGCACAAACCACCGTCGGTGCCACGAGCGCTTCTTACTCCACTTGCTGTCGCTGATCTTGTGCAGATATCCGCACACGTACTTCTTGGTGCTCTGGGACTCAGACGAGAACGAATAGCCCGCAGATAGTAGCCCCCCAGCTGCAGGATCATCGTGGTGATCAGCCCCACTAGCTGCATGGGGCTGCTGAGTGTGCCCTTGAGACTTGCCAACGTGCAGAATACTTCGGCCGACGTTTCCAACTCTCGATATGCCTCCGCCCACTGCTTTGCCCATGTATCTGCCCATCTTTTGAACACCTCGCGAGCGTGAGGTCCCAGATCGGCCCTGTGCACGACGCAGTTGCGCCGCTGAATCACCAGGTGGGTAGAACGGATCTCGAGCCGGTACCGACGCAGCATTAGCTTGGTCACGGACGTTCACGTCGCTCGAGCGCCCGGAGCCATCATCTTGGACCACTGCGCCAGCCTCCTTCAGAATACTCGTCAACTCGTCGTTCCCGTTCAAGGAAGCATTGCTTCCCCGAAATGAGCTTTGGGACATCTCCATCTCCGTGAGTTGGTCAGAATCGTAGAGCCCATCCGAGTCTTCATCGCCGCTGTCTTCTCCTCCAATGAAGTCAAACGAGCTGAATGGATTCCTGCTGGGGTCATTTCGACACGAGGGGCTGTTGTTCAAAGGATCTCTACAAAACCAACACCGCTTTGTTAGACATTTTGTCAAGAGAAGTCCAAGACGCAAGTTGGGCACTCACGAGCCGGATAAAAACTCATCACTGGTGGTGCGGATCGAGCCTTGTGGACTTCCTGGTACCAGCGATGGCGGGAGATGGATGGCGAGGAACTAAAGCATTGGGGCAAAGCACACCACCGCAATGAGATCAAGCGCACCAGCCAGAGCTTTCAGCAAACCACAACAGATAGCGCACCTCCATCACGTCCGGGTATTGATGCACCCACTCAATAAACCGCGAGTTTGAGAGCAGTCCAGCCATGGGGATCATGCACTCCTCAAACGCGGCGTAGAGTTGCTTTGGCAACGGCATGTATTCCTCCAGGTAGTTGAGTAGGTACAGATAATCCTTCTCCGCGATGAACCCCTCGCCATTATTGCTAAAACAACAGCCACCAAGTCAGCCACAAACGAAACACACACGCCAAGTTCAGCGACGTACTTCTCCCCGGAGAAAATGATGTTGTACATGGTGAAGATGTAGCTGATCCGGTCCTCTGTATTGCCTCTGCTCCCACAACCCAACAACAACAAAAATCAGGTTCCTTTCCATCGACAGCCAGCGCCAAAGCTCTCCACGTACTCGTAGAACAAGGCGAGGATGCACACGAACGCCTCTTTCGCAATGGAGTCGCCCGGCACCTCCTGGAAGCACTGCATGGTCCCCTCTGCCATACCGAATAAAACCCATTAAACCCATTGCAACCCAACCCAAGAACCCCACTAACGTCCTCACCCCCGAAGAGTCCTCGCAGCAGCTTGGACGACAGCAGTCCCTCCTTCTTGGCCACGTAGTGCTGCTCCTCGTCCTCCACGGCATCGCCCTACATAGTAGATTAACGAGTTAGCCCTTATAATTAACTTCCGACGTGTTGCATCGCCGCCGCTCACCTTGAACGTGAGCCACGCGACTGTGAACTCCCCGGCGTCGACTGCGCACGCAGATAACCACGTGAAAGCCAGCAATTAGCCCCCTTCACTACCTCCAGCTTACAGTGCAGAATTCTCCCTGCACTGGCAGAGACAAAACGCCACAGAAAACCGCATGAAGAGCCACGTACACGGTCGGTAGAGCTTCCGCTGCGTGGAGACCGACCCGCCCATGACGACTGTTACAAACTGAATTGGACTGAAGTACGTTGCGCGTTGTACAGTTGTGTACAGGTTTAGTTATAGTCTGTCTAATATGATACATTTGTATAATAGATATTATCCGAATCAAGTTCAGGTCACAATGAACTCTCAAAACGGATGGTTATGCATTTTGAATACGATATAACATGCTGAAAACGATCTACACGACTGTACGTAGATTAGTGTTGCGCACAGCAGTCTACAGTGCAACGCGGGGCAGCGACCGGGTGTCCACTTGCACTTGGGGCTGGACGCTACAGCAGGAAAAGGCGCTTCGTTCGATTGCACGCTGCAATTTGAGTCGACAACAAGCTCGAAGATGCTTCACGAGGGGCGAATGGACCACTTGGTCGCTGGTCTCTCCATGCTCGTTGAAGTCCTCCAGCAGATGTTGCGGCGCCGAGAACTCCTGCAGCACGAGTTCCAGCTGCCGAGACGTCCTGAAAGCCACATGACGACCACGTCAGAGTGAGCTACCTGCTGCACACATCATAGAGTTCACGTACATAACAGCAGTGCGCACCACCACGAGCGGACACAACGCGAGGCAGTTCTCCTGCTCGCTCCATCCGTCGCTGGGTTCGGTTCCGTCCGCCGAAGTGTCGTAGACGAACGGGTAGCACAGCAAGATACCGGCCAGTGCAGTTGCATTGAGCGTTGACGGCCTCTTCCACTCTAGGACGCCTCGCTTGTCAGCGGCAAGGAGGTCTTTGCACGCCTTGACGGTCCAGGCGGCAAGCGTTTGTAGCCGGGAAACTTTACGGATGACTTGGGGGTGACGGAGGCTGGCGCTGACGTCCACGTACATTTGGCCATCCAAGCCAGTCGCCAGCCCCGCCATCTTCTCGCGCACGAACGCGTCCGCGTTGACGAAGAAGACGTTGCCGTCCAGCAGCACCGCGCGCACCTGATCCACTGCACACCAGTGCAAACTCTCGCCCGCCAAACTCTGCAGCAAGCGCTCGGCAAGCTCCGTCGTCAGCGCGCAGCAGTCCACCAGACACGACGCTCTCAGCCCCGACGCCACGAGCAGCAGGTCGCGGAGCAGCACTCGCAGGTGGCCCACCGCGAGTCGCACCGCCGTCCTCCTCTTGCGGCCACCACTACGTCCACCTCCGGTCACGCGCGCATGCAGACGCTGCGTCAGCGCATTGAGCTCGACCTCGGTTGGCCACCACGCGTCTGCACCGCGAGGAGGCCTCGCCGCTGAACGGCGCAGCCACCAGGACGCCGCGGACAGCTTGCTCTGGTCCGACGACGGCACGAACGCTCGGATGTCGCTCTCGAACGCCTTCAACACGGCCAGCGCCCTCGAGTCACTTGGGTAGCAGCTCCCCATCGCTTGGAGACCAATGAGCAGTACCGAGGACGCCAAGGACGCGTGCGTGGCAGCCCCGTCTTTGACGGACTCGTCGAGCGTCGATGAACAAGTGTCGTAGCGTCCACCGCGTGAATGAGTCACGTGGCTTTTCCTGTGCGTCGTTGGTTCACATTTCGACTGAGGCTTGGTTGAAATGGGCCTGTCAGCTTACAATTGCGGCTGAACAACTCGTGAGCGAGACCAGTTCTTGGCTGCAAGTCGTCTTGTCTTCCTGTCCAACGCCTCTGGCGAAAGGCTCACGGCGACAGACGCGCCCATGAATCCAGATCTTGTCGGTCAAGCCTTCATTGCTCCCCTGTTTAACATGGAGGTCGTGTCTGTATCATAGAGAGCGCGGATCCACCGCGGCGGCTATCGCCATTATCACAAACGCAGCGCAGGTCACAGACCGTTAACGGCTCAACGAGTTGAAGTGCATTGACATGAGGCCAATTTCCACTTCGCGTACTCGCCAACGCGTACCCCTTCGCGGCTACGAGCGTACGCTCACCATGGTCGATGGGGTCTCAACCAAGATTGTCCACTCGATGCTTGTGAGCGGGCCCACGTCGATCTTACTGCGCTTCTTGGCGACGGCAGTCCTGAACACCTTCAACATCCACCCTCGCATGCGGACGCTTCAGATCAAAGGCGAACGGTTCATGGCCGAAGTTCGTCCGCCACTGACCCGCCACGACGTGACTTCCTTTGCTCTGGTTCGGGTCCGCATGGTTCCGTCCGCTGCAAGTGACGCCGACGACATGATGAGTGGCTGGCATCAATACGCAGACGACGAATGCAGCATCGGCTTTGATCGGTTCAAGCAACTGCCATTCTTCCTGACGGTTTGGGTGGACCAAAGGGCCGGTAAAGCTCGCTTGATGCTCTTCTCGGACAACTACATGTCGGACGGAACCTCTGGGATGGTTGCGCTCAATAGCATCCTTGAGCAGGTAGCGATTCTAGCGACGGATCAGGCAGGGACACCGCAGGGTGAACCGGAGCCGGAACGGCCGCCGCTACAACTGCAGGAGCTGCCTCTGCGTCCTCCACTTTACAAGATGTGGCTCTCGAAAGTCGCGTGGGCCAAACCTCTTGTGAAAAGCATCGTCAATGTCTCCGGGAGGCAGACATTTCGAGGTAGCGTCCACGCCTTCAAACCGTTGCTGCCTGCTCGAGCCGACCAGCACCATTTCAGGGCCCCTCCAATTACGAGCAGCAGCACCGCGTTGTTTGCGCAAGGTGACCCGGAATGCATGAAGAAGGTCATGGCGAAATGTGATGAAGAGGGGGCCTCAATAGGTGGGGCGTTGGTTGGGGTCATGTTGCTGGCATTTTTCCATGTCATGAAGGAGAGAAAGAGCAATCCGTCACAAGAATCGTTCAAGCTCGCTACGGACCTAGCGTTTGACATGAGGCAGCGTGTACAGACTCCCGTTGACGAGGACCAAGTGGGTATGTACACAACCGTCTCAGCCCTTGACTGGCTGACCAACCAAGGCGTGAACCTGCAAACCGCAGGCTTCTGGGAGGTAGCACGCCGCGCAGACCAGGAAATGACTGAAACGCTGGTGCACACGCTGGCAATGGCGCTGCCGACAGTGCTAATGGACAAGAAAATCAACTCGACGATGCAGCCGTCGTTCTTGAAGGGCGTGCGCCTCCCACACTCGCTCACTTCGGACATCAACATCTCCAACATTGGTCGCTATCCGTACGCAACGGAGCTCGATTTATCCGATGGCGTCCTCACGGTCGAGAGTCTGCACGTCTACCATCCACTTCCCCACCTTGCATCGTCCGCGACGTTTTTCATTTCTGCCGTGGACTCGTTCAACTACTCGATGGCCCACAAGTGCGAGAATGTTGTGGGGGAAGCTCTGTTTACCGCTATCGTAGAACTCTGTGAGGGCATCGACCGCATTGGCAGCAATGAGAAACTCATAGAGGTGCTGAATCGCGTTGGGCTTCACTACACGGACACAACTACACATAGCTTTGACGAGGCGTGTTCATGACTAAACTAACAGCCACAGGACTGCTGGATAACTCACTTGGTACATTCAGGATATGATTAACAACGCTGAGCTACACAGTAAACGCTACGACACTTGGACAACAGGCACATTTCTTGTGGTCGTCGACGACATCAGTATTCTGTTAATCGCCTCGCTCACGTAGGCGTAGTTGGCGATCGGAGACGTCGGGGCTGTGTGGTAAAGACATCACGGCATCAT